>NW_012111253.1:4453331-4497091 GCF_000951035.1 Colobus angolensis palliatus
CCCCCGGATGGCTCTCCGAGTCCCGGCCGCCCCCTCCCGGGCTGTGGCAGGGACCGGCGCCCTGAGGGACATCCCTTCCTCCTCCCCTCTCCCTCCCCTATCCCGTCCCCGGCGCGCTCCAATTACCCTGCGGCAGTGCCAAGGCCTGCGGCTGCCCCCGGGCCGCCCCCGCGTCCCCGGAGAAGTGCCAGGGACAGAACTCGCGGGCGGGAGGGCAGAAGGAGGGGGCTTCCTGGGGGCTTCGCTGCGCTGCGGGGGACCCAGACGGCCCTGGGGCACGGCCACCGTTGTTGTGTGGGGGAGGGGGCGTCCCCGGGGTCCGATGCCGGAGAGCTCTCTTAGGGAAGCCCTCAGGCAGCTGCGAAACCTGCTCCGGGGATGGTGATAAAACCCTCCCTGGTTTCTAAATTAATTATACTCAATCCGCCTCGCTCTGCCGGCCCCGAACTACACTTGTATATCGAAGGGCGCGGTAGCCCCTCGGTCGGGGTGGAGGGATGCTGTGTTGTTGGCTGCGAGAAACCCCCTTTCCAGGACTGTGTGCGGGAAGCGACAGAGGCCAGCGGAGCTTTAAGGAAAATAGGGGCAGGAATAGGGGACAGAGGGAAGCCTTTCTCCAGCCAGTACCCCCCTGGACTCCGCCTCCTGGAAGCCCGCCCTGCTGCCACCACTGGCCCGAGGACCCGGGCTCCAGGAGCGGGTCCCGCTTCCTGTGGTGCAGTACTCAATTGTCAGGATTTCTACAACAAACTGGCCCTTGTGCCTCTGTGCTCAACTTCCGCTCGTCTCCATTGAGCCCGGCTCCGTCTCCATTCCCGCCGGTGCTTTGTTCCCTAGCTGCATTCTGGATTCTTGAAGTCACTGATGCTTCGCATTAACAGGATCCTTCGTGGCCGCCCTTTCAATCGTGGCTTCTCAGACTTGGGGGCTGAGGTTCTGCCTGTGGAAGGAAGGGCGCACACCTCAGGGACTTGGGGGTCCATGGGGGAGCCCCACACTGGCCCCAGCACAGCGTTAGGGAACCACAAGCAGCCTAGGACAACCCCAGAGAGAGAGTGTCCCAAGGGCTTTCAGGGTCACTTGACTTAATGGGGACTACCACATCTTAAGGGAAAAGAGGTCATTTTCCTTTCAAAGAGTCCCCAGCTAGAACCTTTCCCTTTCCTGCCCAGCTCCCCCCACAGTGGCCACCTGGGAGCAGCCCACCCACAGAGAGCTTTTCCCCCTTTTTATTTACATTTTTATTGAGGTATATACTTACACATTAAGTATAACTGCACATATTAAGTGCACTGCTTCATTCATTTGCGCATATGTATATACCTGCGTCATCACCACCCAGGTTAAACATGGAACATTGCCAGCAGCCCGAAAGGTTTCTGCTTATCTCAGTCAACATCTCCCAACTCTTCTGATCTCCGTCTCCGTCACCATAAATCAGTTTTGCCTGTTTTCATAAACGAAATCATGCAGCCTGCGCTCGTCAGCATGTGGCTTCTTTCACTCAATGTCAGTTGCATCCATGCTATTGCATAAAACAGTAGTTCATCCTTTTTAATTACCGAGTGATATTCCATTGTAGGAATATACTGCAATTTATGTATCCACTTGACTTTTGACGGACATCTGGATTGCCTCCAGCTTGGGACTGTTATGAATGAAGTGGTTATGAGCATTGTTCTTTATTATGTCTTTTGGTGGATACAAGGGCCTATTCTTGTTGGGTATACACACCCAGGAGTGGAATCGCTAGGTCATAAGGTAGGTATATATTTATTGCCAAAGAGTTTTCCAAAGTAGTTGTACCCAGTTAGCCTTTAAAGCTACAATCAGGGCATAAGTGCTATTCAGAGAAATAAATTGCAGGCATAGCATAATAATGACGGCAGACACATATTGAGCACTTAGAATGTGCTAGGCACTGGTCTAAAGGATTTGCATGTAATTAACATTTACTTATGTGCGTTTCTACGCAAACTTTCTCACAGTGCCTAGTTTTATCTTAGAATGTGCACAAGATCTCAGGGGCTGGTCAGCACTGATCTTTGTATTGTCCGCCCCAATTAGGACCCATATACAATACTCTGTGTTTGTTGAATGAATCGGCTCCATTTTACAGATGAGAAAACCAAGGCACAGGAAAGTGGTGACTTGCTAAACATTTGGGGGGTAGTAATGGGCAGGGCCAAGTCTACAACTCAGGTCTCCAGTCTCATGACACTGCTGGCATTCTTATGAATGTAAGCCTGACTCCACTTGAAGCCTCCTTTGATTTCTTCCCTCTTACACCCCCAGTTGGCACTCTCAGCACTCCAGAGCTCCAATCTTCTGAGGCCCTTGGCTTTCATTATCTCATCTTGTGTAATAAACCATCCGAAGACTTAATGACTTAAAACAACTCTTATTATCTCTTGGATTCTGTGAATTGAGTGGACTCAGCTGGATGGTTCTTACCTGGGATCTCTCAGGCAGCTGTAACTGCAGTCATCTGCAGGCTGGACTGGGCTGGGTGTCCAAGACGGTGCATGCACATGGCTGGTGGGTGATTCTGGCTGTTGACCGGCAGCTCAGCTGGAGCTGAAAACTGGAGCACTTTCATGCAGCTTGGGCTTCTCACAGCGTGGTGCTGGATTCTGAGAGGGTGTGTCCCTATCCCAAGAGCAAGAGTCTCAAGAGGCAGGAAGAGGAAGCCACCAGGCCAATTAAGGGCTACACCAGGAACAAGTATAGATTCATTTCCATCATACTCCGTTGGTCAAAAGAGTCACAGGGCCTCACCAGATTCAAAGGAGTGAAGACAGACTTGATGGATGAGTGGCAGGTCACATTGCAGAAGACCATGTGAGAAGGCAGCTATAGTTATAACCATCTTTTTAAAGTATACACCTTCCTTGCCCACATTTCTTACTCCCAGATGTAGGTCCAGGAAGGCCAAAAACATCCTTCCACATCTTCGGTTTTTGAAGACACAGGGTTCCAAGGATTCCTTCCATTTCAGGTTGAAACCACCACACTGAGTCTTCTCAGCATGAGACCCTTGGCATGCCCCAGCTGGGCCCGCCCTGTACTGTGTCCTAAGCCAACTCACCATTACTCCCTGGGTCCCTCCCCATACACATCAGTTCCTCTTCAAGCTCTGGTCACTGTCACTACTCTAGGATGTGAAACCTGAACCTTGCCCATTATGGTCCTCCAGTCCCAACTGTCACTATCCAAGCCTTCACTCTCTAACAGTCATCTCAGATAAATACAGACCCCTCTCAGAGCCCTGAGCAAACTGGGATATTCCTGTAGATACCTAAGGTGTTTAGGGAGGAAAACCTCTACCCTTACACTACATTGGAAAGAACAGAGACTTTCTAGTTAGAAGACTTGAGTTTGAATCCTTGTTCTATTGCTAAATGGCTGTGTGGTCGGGCAACAGATCAAACCTCTCCATGACTTGATGCTCACATCTGCAGAATGGACATAATTATTGGACCCACCTCACAGGGCTGTAGTGAGCATTAAAGGCCGTAACCCATAAACATCTGGCATAGTGCAATGGAAAGAATAGACACTCCCAGAACCAAGTCTTCTTTTCCCAGACTCCAAAGCTACTTTTTGAAAGTGAACTTTTTCATGTGATTAGTTTTTATATGTGATATGTATATCACGATTGTTCGCAAAGCAAACCACACAACCCACACCCAGATCAAGAAACAGAACATGACCAGCACCTAGAAGTCCCTGCCCCCTCACAGTTCCTACCCATCCCCAAGATGATCCAGACTTCTAACACCTTAGATTAATACCTGGCCACATTTGTGGCAGCCACTTACCCTGCACAATGGCAAACAAGATAGTCATCTATCTGGTGTGGTTTGACAGGAGCCAGAAAATCCAGCTCCCACTGTGCCTAAATTTCCTCCATGACTGAGGCATTCCATTGTGTTAAGCATTGCTCCCCACCCACGGTTCTCTTTGAAGATGCAAATCCATCTGTGTTGGGGTAACAAATTCCCTAGTCTCATAGAAAAAATATCTGGTCAACTTTTCACGCTGGCTCCCAGCACAGCTGAACCTTATTCACCATCAAAGAGGCAGAAAACAGACAAGCACAGAAGAAGGAAGACAGACTTTACCTGCTTCAAGATTTGGCCCAAGGCTGGTTAAGACTTTTAGCATATTCTTTAATCTAGTGTTTAAGGGACTTAAGCCACCGTCAACTAGAGCAATTTCATCAAGCCATCCACTATACAGAAAAGAAGCAGGTGGTGATAAAAATGAATCTGGTGGGAAGGGTGGGGAGTGTGGACTGAGAGAGAGCGCCCCTCCCTGTTTTCATAACACACCTTTCTAAGTCACAAGCCCAGGAGAACTGCTGGCGCTATGACATCATCAGATGTCAGTCCTTTGACAAATGAGTCCGTCCTGCAGCTGGAGCCTTTGATAAGCCATTTGCAGGCGTCTGGGAGACATACACGCTGGCCTTGGGAATGCATCCTAGCCCCATCTCAAATTCGCATCTTTTCATGTTTTTTTAAAAAGCATGCCATGCATCTGTGAAGATTCATGGCTTAAAATATTTTTTCTTTTCTCTGACATTTCACCTTTTCTTCTTATTTTATTTTTTTTTTAAGGAAAAGAAAATATTCACTCCAAGGTTCATTTAGTTTCTGGGTAATAACTGTCAGATACTAACGGATGGCCCCATACATCCAGCATAAAATAATAGAATTTGTTGAGTGCATTAGACATCCAATAATGGGTATGGTGGACAGCATGTGTAGAGCTGAAGAAAGGTTTCTCTTGGTAAAAGAGAATGCATGCTATGGAAAACAAGTCATAAAAGACATTTATCAAAATGCCCTCCTGCACCTTCCTGCATTTGCATACACAAGTCCCCCTACCTAGAATTTTTTTTTAACTTTCTCTCCCAGGCACCTCCTTTTCAGCCTGCAAGACTCAAATCAGCCACATCTTTTCCAGGAAGTATCCCCTCGCCTGTATTCTGGACTCCCCCTCATCACACCCTTAGCATCCTGGGCTTGCTTCCGCCAAAGCACCTGTCACATTCCATTGTAGCCATCAACTGTACTATTGTCTTCTGCAAACTGCTAGCTCCTTGAGGACAGGGTTGGTGTTTTCTACACCTGCAATCTGAGCCCCTAACACTGTATGAGACTCAGTCTAGCAGATGCTGTTGGTGCCCACCTGTGGCCCCCAGACCTTACCGCTTCAGTGTAAATCTCTCCAATTCCAACAGGCAGCATCTCCATCTTTGCCTGAGTGTTTTCACTGGCTTCCAGAGCCCACTTTGCTGTTCCTGTGAAAGGCTGGAAATGCTAGAAAATGAATGCCCTTCCCAACAGCCCTCCAACAATGTCTGAAGGAAGTGGACATACCCCTGTGCCTCCCTCCCTGAAGGGCAAAACTGAGCCTCATGTTTGACATTGTCTTCAGAATTCCTCAAGTGGTATTAAACTCCATTTGCCCTCATGGTAATAAGCTTGATAACACACTCTTTGTTACCTGCCTTTCTTTCCTTCCCTGTCTCACTTGCCCACTCACTCCCCTTTTGGTGTTTCCTGGGATCATCTCCCAAACAAACTACAGTACGGGTGGACCTCAGAGATATTGTGGGTTTGGTTCCAGACCACTGCAATAAAGTGAATATTGCAATAAAGCGAGTCACACAAATTTTTTGGATTTCCAATGCATATAAAAGTTATGTTTACATTATACTGTAGTTCATTAAGTGTGCATTGCATTATGTGCAATGTACATACCTTACTTTACGGCCAGTCATGGTGGCTCATGCCTGTAATCCCAGCACTTTGGGAGGTTAAGGCTGGAGGATCCCTTTACCTCAGGAGTTACAATGAACTATGATTGCATCACTGTACTCCAGCCTGGAAGACAGACTGAAACCCTGCCTCAAAAAAAAAAAAAAAAAAAAAAAAAAAAAAAAAAACCTTAATTTAAAAATGCTAAATACTTCATTGCTAAAAATGCTAATGACCATCTGAGCCCTCAGTGAGTCATAATGTTTCTGCTGGTGGAGGGTCTTTCCCTGATGTTGATGGCTGCTAAGGGATCAAGATGGTGGTTGCTGAAGGTTGGGGTGGCTGTGACAATTTTTAAAAATAAGACAACAATGAAGTTTGCTACATCAATTGACTCTTCCTTTCATGAAAGATTTCTCTGTAGCATGAGATGCTCTTTGATAACATTTTACCCACAACAGAGCTTCTTTCAAAATTGGAGTCAATCCTCTCAAATCCTGCCACTGCTTTATCTACTAGATTTATGGAATATTCCAAATCCTTTGTTGTCATTTCAACAATGTTCACAACATTTTCACCAGGAATAGATTCCACCTCAAAAAAACCACCTTTACTCATTCGTAAGAAACAACTCTTCATCAGTTCAAGTTTGATCATGAGATTGCAGCAATTTAGCCACATCTTCAAGTGTCATTTCTAATTCTAGTTGTCTTGCTATTTCCACCACATCTGTGGTTACTTCCTCCATTGAAATCTTAATCCCTTCAGTCATCCATGAGGGTTGGAATCAACTTCTTCCAAACTCCTGCTAATGTTGGTATTTTGACCTCTTCCTGTGAATCACAAATGTTCTTAATGGCATTTAGAATGGTGAATCCTTTCCAGAAGGTTTTCTTTTTTTTGAGATGGAGTCTCGCTCTGTCGCCCAGGCTGGAGTGCAGTGGCCAGATCTCAGCTCACTGCAAGCTCCGCCCCCCGGGTTTACGCCATTCTCCTGCCTCAGCCTCCCAAGTAGCTGGGACTACAGGTGCCCGCCACTTCGCCCGGCTAGTTTTTTGTATTTTTTAGTAGAGACGGGGTTTCACCATGTTAGCCAGGATGGTCTCGATCTCCTGACCTCGTGATCCGCCCGTCTCGGCCTCCCAAAGTGCTGGGATTACAGGCTTGAGCCACCGCACCCAGCACCAGAAGGTTTTCAATTTACTTTTCCCAGATCCATCAAATGAATCACTATCTATGGCAGCTATAGCCTCATGAAATTTTTTTTTTTTTTTTTTTGATATGGAGTCTCACTCTGTCACCCAGGCTGGAGTGCAGTGGCATGGTCTTGGCTTGCTGCAACCTCTGCCTCCCAGGTTCAAGCAATTATCTTGCCTCAGCCTCCTGAGTAGCTGGGATTACAGGCGTGTGCCACCAGAGCCAGCTAATTTTTGTATTTTTAGTAAAGACAGGATTTCACCTTGTTGGCCAGAGTGGTCTCGAACTCCTGGCCCCAAGCAATCTGCCCCCCTCAGCCTCCCAGTGTTGGGATTGCAAGTGTGAACCACCATGCCTGGCCAAAATGTATTTCTTAAATAACAAGACTTGAAAATCAAAATTAGTTCTTGATCCATGGGCTGCAGAGCAGATGTCTTAGCAGGCATAAAAACATTAATCTACTTATATATCTTCATCAGAGCTCGTGAGTAACCGGGTACATTGTCATGAGCAGTATATTTTGAAAGGAATCTTTTCTTCTGAGCAGTAGGTCTCAACAATGGGCTTAAAATATTCAATAAACCATGCCATAAACAGATGTGCTGTCATCCAGGCTTTCTTTTCTATTTATGAAACACAGGCAGACTAGATTTAGCATAATTCTTAGGAGAGGAGTTTGGGAATGGTAAATGAGCATTGGCTTCAACTTAAAGTCACCAGCTGCAATAGCCCCTAACAGGGGAGTCAGCATGTCCTTTAAAACTTTGAAGACAGGCATTGACTTCTCCTCTCTAGCTACGGAAATCCTAGATGGCATCTTTTTCCAATAGAAGGCTATTTTGTCTACATTGAAAATCTGTCATTGAGTGTATTCACCTTCATCAATGATCTTAGCTAGTAGATCTTCTGGAACTTGCTGCAGTTTCTCCATCAGCACTTGCTGCTTCACCTTGCACTTTTATTTTATGTTAAGGAGATGGCTTCTTTCCTTAAGCCTCATGATCCAACCTCTGCTAGCTTCCAACTTTTCTTCTGCAGCTTCCTTACCTCTCTCAGTATTCGTAGAATTGAAAACACTTAGGGCTTTGCTCTGGATTAAGTTTTGGCTTAAGGGAATATTATGGATGGTTTGATCTTATATCCAGTCCAATAAAATTTTCTCCATATCAGCAATAAGGCTGTTTCACTTTCTCATCATTCATGTGTTCCCTGGAGGAGCACTTAATTTCCTTCAAGAACTTTTCCTTTGCATTCATAACTTGGCTATTTGGTGCAAACGGCCTAGCTTTTGGCCTATCTTGGTTTTCAACATGCCTCCCTCAATTAACTTAATTATTTCTAGGTTTTGATTTAAAGAGAGAAACATGTGACTCTTCTTCTCACTTGAACACTTAAAGGCCACTGTAGGGATATTAATTAGACCAATTTCAATATTGTTGTATCTCAGGGAATAGGCAGACCCAAGGAGAGGGAGAGAGATGGGATAGCCAGTTGGTGGAGCAGTAGGAATACATGCATTTCTCGATTAAGTTTGCTATCTTATGTGGGCACAGTTCATGGCACCCCAATACATTTATAATAGTAACATCAAAGATCACTGCTCACAGATCACCATAACAGATTTAGTAACAATAAAAAAGTCTGAAATATTGTGAGAATTACCAAAATGTGACACAGAGACACAAAGTGAGTGTATGCTGTTGGAAAAATGGCATTGATAGACTTGCTCAATGCAGGATTGCCACAAACCTTCAATTTGTTTAAAAATAAATGCATTATCTATTAAGTGCAATAAAGTGAAGTACAATAAAACAAGGTATACTTGTACCTGCATTCAAATCCTTGTCTCAGGGTCAGCTTCTGGAGAAGCCAAACTTACACAGAATGACATAATAGATGCTCAATAAATGATTTTTGAAGGAATGAATGAATGATGGTTTATTATAGCACAAATACCAAAAAGAGCTCTCTAGGGCTGGATTTTGTGTAGGGTCTGTATTATCCATTTTAAGTGACCACATTGAATCAAAACAAATCTACTTGAAAAACCTCCTTCACTTTGGACAAAGCAGACAAAACCAAGTGCTAAGGAACTTGGAAGATTGCATCATATGGCATTGAGGTAGATAGTTGTACCCAACTTAAATATTAGAGCACAGGGGAAGCCTTGTCAATTTGATTTTGATTTGGGGCTGCTGGCCACACTGGTTTCCCCTATTCCCTCTTCTGTAATCAATCATGATGCAGCTTCAACTGGGCTTTAGGTTCTGTTTAAGTAAGAAGCTGGCAGCCTGTGTGTGTGTGTGTGTGTGTGTGTGTGTGTGTGTGTGTGTGTGTGTGTGTGTGTGTGTGTGTGTGCATTTCCCCAGGGAAATGTCAGCACCTGAGAGTCTGTACTCACTGTGTCTCTCAGCCCCTTTAGCAAACACAAGGGGCTGGAAAATAAGGAAATTAGGGAAGGTGTTGTCAATAGTGCACATCTGATTTTACTGATTGCCTTTCCTCCAATGATCTGCTGTCCATGAGACTCTAGCTTGGTTCTAAGAGACCATTTCCCACCCAGGCTGATGTTTCTGCCACCTATATGATCCAGGGGGGCCCTTTCTGGAGGTACCTGAGCTTATTGGAGACAAAGCTGACCACTGACATTCCTTCTATTTGGAAAATTCTTTGAAATATTTAGAATGTCTACATTTTCAATAACCTAACATGATTTGCCATTCTCATCTTGCTGTGTTTCCCAACAGAATTTCAGAATTGAGATTTTCTTTTTTAGTCCCTTTTATAGGCAAAAGAGACTGGAATACCCAATTGGCCCACATGTAGGAAAAGGAACCCAACAAAAATAGCTAATATTTGTTGAGTTTTATAATGTGCAGAGAGCTCTGTGTCTATTATCTCCTTTAACCCTCATATAACCCATGGGGCTTTATGATTATCTCCATCTGACAGATGAGGAAAGTGAAGCCCGGGGGGATAATAGAACTGACCTGAAGTTATAGGTTAGTAAATGGCAGCTCAAAGGACATGCCAAAACCCCGCATTCTTAACCATGACTCTCAATCCATTCAACATCTATTGAGCACTGATTATTGCTGAGGTTGTAATGTAAACATTACTTGATTTTCTTGTTTAGTCTTCTATTCAGTATGTTCTATTCAGTAGCATTTGTCTTCGTTTGGGTTCCCCCTGTAGGGGTGGAAAGGTGTGCTACAGTTCTTCACCTATCTTAAGGGTCACAGCCCACACTTCTGTAACAACAGACAGGTTAGCAAGAGAAAAGCATAACAGATTTATTTAATCAAAGTTTTACGTAACATGGGAGCCTTTGCAAATGAAGACCCAAAGACCCAGGGAAAACTATTTTTCTGCTTAGGCTCCATAAAGAATGGGGAGCTGTATTTTAGCATGTTCTCACATTGCTGTAATGATATACTTGAGACTGGGTAATTTATAAAGAAAAGAGGCTTAATTGGCTCATGGTTCTGCAGGCTGCACAGGAAGCATGGTGGCATCTGCTTCTGGGGAGGCCTCAGGGGGCTTTTACTAACAGCGGAAGGCAAAATGGGAACAGGTGTCTTACATGGCAGGAGCAGGACCAAGAGATGCGGGGAGATGCCCCAAACTTTTAAACCACCATCTCTCACTAGAACTCACTCACTATCACAAGAACAGCATCTAGGCTGAGCGCTGTGGTTCACACCTGTAATCCCATCACTTTGGGAGGCTGAGGCGGGTGGATCACAAGGTCAGGAGATCGAGACCATCCTGGCTAATACGGTGAAACCCCGTCTCTAGTAAAAATGTAAAAAATTAGCTGGGCGTGGTGGTGGAGATCTGTAGTCCCAGCTGCTCTGGAGGCTGAGGCAGGAGAACGGTGTGAACCCAGGAGGCGGAGCTTGCAGTGAGCTGAGGTTGCGTTACTGCACTCCAGCCTGGGCGACAGTGCGAGACTCCGTCTCAAAAAAAAAAAAAGCAAAATAAAACAGCACCAAGGGGATGGTGCTAAACCATTCATGAAGGATCCACCTCCATAATCCAATCACCTCCCACCAGGCCCCAACTCCAACACTGGGGATTACAATTGAACATGACATATGGGCAGGGACACAGATCCAAACCATATCAGCAGCTGTGTAGAAATATGATTGGACAAAATGGTATGATTTAATGGTAATAGACTTAGGTGGGAATCCCAGCAAAGCCTGTTTGTTCTGTTTTTTCTTGGCCTCTCTGAGTAGCATTTCTTCCTCCTGAGCATGGCGCAGGACCCCTCTGGAATAAGGGCTTCAAGGAAGAAGGGAGAGAGGAGTGACCTTTCTCGGTTTTATGGTTTGCTTTGGTGGAGAGGGGCTCTGGTTTCTATGACTGACTTCGAGGAAAACAGAGGGGCAGGGACAGGAAGGTAGGGTAAGGTCAGAGAGATCTTGCTTCTGAGGCCTTCCAATCTCCTGTAGTTCAAAGTGCTGAGCAAGTCAAAGCACTATACTTTGGGGTATTGTGTTCTGTGCCCTCAAACGGCAAAAGGAGACTGTGAAATTAGGATGTGAGGGCAAGTCAGTTATCTGAAGAAGATTCCAGAAGACACCAGTAGGGGAGTAGGGAGGTGAGGCAGGGAAGGGAAGGCAGTCACTAATGGGTGCATCACCAAGAAACTTACTACCATGGGCAACTGGGTTTCAATCTTGCAGGCAAGCTTTGGGAGATACTGTGGAACATGTACCTCAATTACCCTTTTCAAGGGACAAGTAGGCTAGGGTAGGCATCTACCAATTCCCAGTTGCGGACTGGCTCCCTAGCCTGCTACATGCAGGCAGTGTGGGCTCTGGTGCCTGAGGAAGCCAAGAGATGCAGATGCTAACAGTTGGAAGACGGTCCTATGTGCATTGAAGTACAAGGGAGAAGGAAATATGGGCAAGTTGCCGATTGTGACTGCGATAGTATTATTATTCTCATTGTACGGATGCAGAAACAGAAGCTTTATAATCTATGATAGGAATCTGGGTTTCTATAGATGAAGGCCGTAGTAACCAGAAATCTTGAGACAGCAAGGACAGACAGCACTGTTTCTGCCCTTAAAATATTCCTCACTTTAAACTAGATCAAAGGGACCCCCCACCCTAGGATTGCATTGTTGAGGGGCTACTGGGTCTCCTTAGGATACCCCAAGGAAGACAGAGGCAGCAGACAGTGCTAAGAGAAGAAATGGGAATAACAAAACTGAAAAGAGAGAGACTTCGTATGCTTGCTATGGTGTGACAAAGCCCTAAATAGAAGAAAATTCCAGACCACAAGAGCAGTGTTTTAAAATTATTTTGATTGTTTAAACAACAACATCATCAATAAGCAACATCAATAAAATGTCCTGTGCTTAAAGAGCTGTCTCCAGGTTTGAGATAGAAAATGACATGTAATCAAAATGACCCTCCAACAGAGAATTCCCTGCTTTCACACCATGTTCAGGGGCCACAAACCCACCTTTGCCCAACCACAGGAAGGAGGAATTGTCTTGAATAAAAACCTTCTTTAGAGCTGACCTGACTCTGGTGCCAGGTGCGGTGGCTCACGCCTGTAATCCCAACACTTTGGGAGGCCAAGGCGGGTGGATCACCTGAGGTCAGGAGTTTGAGACCAGCCTGGCCAACATGGTGAAACCCCATCTCTACTAAAAAAAAAAAAAATTACCCAAGCATGGTGGCACATGCCTGTAATCCCAGCTGCCTGGAAGGCTGAGGCAGGAGAATTGCTTGAACCCAGGAAGCGGAGGTTGCAGTGAGCCAAGATCATGGCGTTGCACTCCAGCCTGGGTGACACAGCAAGACTCTATCTCAAAAAAAAAAAAAAAGAACTCGTCTGGTCTGATTCTGAAAGCCATGGTGCCCTCAGCAAAATGTTCCTAGAAAACTTGTTTATCCCCACCGAGAGAAGCCGATTCTACTAAGGAAATGGCTCTTGAACCATAAAATTCAAGTCATTTCTTTTATGCCTCTTAGCAGTGCCATGTTGCCAAGTGTGATAGGCTGAATAATAGCCTCAAAGATGTCCATGAACTAATCTCTGGAACCTGTGAATATGTTATCTTATATGGAAGAAGAAACTTTGCAGATATGATTAGGTTAAGGATCTTGAGATGGGGAGTGTCTCCTGGCATTTTGAAGGTGGCCTCAATGTAATCACATGGCTCTTAGCTAAGGAAAAAGGGGAAGCAGAGGAGGAGGTTGGAGTGATGCTATCTGGGAGGGATTCTACTGGCCATTGCTGGCTGCAAAGATGGAGAAAAGGGACCACGAGCCAACAAATGTGGGCATCCTCTAGAAAGTGGAAAAGGCAAGGAAACAGAGTCTTCTGTGGAGCTTCCAGAAGGGAACACCCCCTGCTGACCCCTTGATTTTGACCCATTGAGAACATTTCAGACTTCTCACCTCCAGAACTGTAAGATCATAAGCTTGTGCTGTTTTAAGCCATTACATTTGTGGTGACTTGTTACCACGGCAAAACAAAACCAACATGCCAAGATACCCTGGGAGCCCCCAAGCCAGCAGGCTGCTCATGTCCACCATTAGCACTGTCAGAATAGAGTGACATCACAATTACCCCTTTGAGAGGTTCCAGGAAAAACTGCAGAGGATCCTGCTTGGGAGATGGACAACCGTAGTTCCCAGGAAATGTTAGGGAAGTCCCAGTCCCTATATCCACCTGAGAGCTAAACCCCACAAAAATTAGCAAGCAGTTCCCTCTTCAGGGATTTACTGCATTAAGCAAAAATTCTACTCCAGCTGTTTCTCATCATATTCAGATGGCTGTAATTGCATCTAGAATCATAAACCAAAGGTTCCCGAACCTGCTTGGCCTCAGAATTACCTGAGGGTACTTGCTAAGGAAACCCAAGGCTACACAATCTCTGCCCTGAGGTGCTTCATCTCAAGCCCCTTAAATCAGAATCTCTGACGGTGGGGTGTGGGAATATCTGTCTTGACAAGCATCTCTAGGGAGATTCTAGTATCTATCTGTGGACCAGGATTCAGGAAACCTTGTTTAAACTACTCAGCTTCAGAGCCTCATGCGATACTTCAACCAGCTGAGATAGTTGGATTCCCAAACCCTTAGGACAGCTATGTTCATGAAGAGGTTTTGCCATAAGAATATAAACTTGGCCAGGCACGGTGACTCATGCCTGTAATCCCAACACTTTGGGAAACCAAGGCGGGCGGATCTCCTGAGGTCAGGAGTTCAAGACTAGCCTGACCAATATGATGAAACCCCGTCTCTACTAAAAATACAAATATTAGCCAAACATGGTGGCAAGTGCCTGTAATTCCAGCTACTTGGGAGGCTGAGACAGGAGAATCACTTGAACCCGGGAGGTGGAGGTTGCAGTAAGCCAAGATTGTGCCACTGCACTCCAGCCTGTGCAACAAGAGTGAAACTCCATCTCAAAAAAAAAAAAAAAAAAAAAAAGTAAACTTGCAACCTAAGTGGCTTTCACCTGGACAATCTTTAGCTGAAGGTTGGTCCCAGAACTCAAAGTCCACCATGTCAGCAAACGCCACTGCATGCAGGTTACAGCTCCACCACATTTCTCAGACCCCTGGCCGCAACCTTCATGCCCCATTGCTCCAAAACCTCCGTTACCAGAAAGAAAAACTTGGGCAATACCCAAATACAGCGGATACTGCTGGTTGACTGCTCACCGGCCTCTCTTCCTTTCTTCCTTGCTAACAGAAGCCTGGTTTTGCTTGCAGGCAGCAACTAAGCAGGAAAGGTAGGACTCTCCCCAAGCCCCAGAGGACCATTGCTGTAATCCAGCAATAGGAATCCCAATCCTCTTTGCCAGCAATTGGGAAAGAAATGATCCCATGACCCAGTTCCAAATAAGGAGTCATAATTGGAAGTCTGCTGGGCATTTCAGAGAGTTTTTTCTCCTGATAGAAGAGAAAGCACTTCAAGCCAGATGTGGTGGCACATGTCTGTAATCCCAGCTACTCAGTAGATTGGGGCAAGAGGATCACTGGAGCCCAGGAGTTCAAAATTAGCCTGGGCACCATAGCGCACCCTATTTTAAAAAGATAGAGAAAGAGAGAAAGCATTTCAAGAAGAAATTTTTTCTACCCACTTTCTTCTTTCCTGCTTGGGACACTATTATGTGGGAACATAAAGCTTAGTGCTAAAACTGTCGTCTTATATCCATAAGGTGACAGATTTAAAGGTTGAAAAAACATGCTAAAGATTGCAGAGCAGAAGGATGAAGAAGAGTAGCCCTTGATAAAAATCACCGGACAGTGGCCGGGCATGGTGGCTCATGGGCCTGTAATTCCAGCACTTTGGGAGGACGAGGCGGGCATATCACGAGGTCAAGAGATCGAGACCCTCCTGGTTAACACGGTGAAACCCCGTCTCTACTAGAAATACAAAAAATTAGCCGGGTGTGGTGGCAGACGCCTGTAGTCCCAGCTACTCGGGAGCCTGAGGCAGGAGAATGGCATGAACCCATGAGGCAGAGTTTGCAGTGAGCCGAGATCGCGCCACTGCACTCCAGTATGGGTGACAGAGCAAGACTCCATCTCAAAAGAAAAAAAAAAAAATCACCGGATAGCTTGACCAACCTCGTAAACACCTAGTTGCAGGCTTCTTGGCATGAAGATTAAATACAAGTCTGTATTGATTAGGCTACTGTTACATAGTTACTCTGTATGGCAGTTTAAAACATGACCCACCACCACCAAGAACAGAAGAATGGATAAAGAAAATGTGACGTGTACAGTTCTCCTTTGGCGTCTGTGAGGGATTGGTTCCAGGACCCACATGGATACAAAAATCCACAGATATTCAAGTCCCTTACATAAAATGGTATAGTATTTGCATATAACCTACACACATCTCCCTATATACTTTATGTCATCTTTAGATTATTTATAACATATAATATAATGCCTACACGTCACTTTATTTGCGTGGATTCAACATATTAAGTTGTTGCAAAAGTAATTGTGGTAATGGCAAAAACCGCAATTACTTTTGCACCAATTTAATAGCACATGGCAAATTTGAGTTTTGTTTTTTGGAACTGTGTGGAATTTCTTTTTCCAAACATTTCTAAATATTTCAATCTGCAGTTGGTTGACTCCAAGGGTGTGAAACCCATGGACATGGAGGCCCAGTTGTATACAAAACAGAATATTATTCAGCCTTTAAAAAGGGGGAAATCTTGTCATTTGCAACAGCATAGATGAGCTTGGAGGACATTATGCTAAGTGAAATAAGCCAGGCACACAAAGACAAATATCGCATGACCTCATTCATATGTGGAATCTAATCAAGTTGAACTCATACAAATAGAGAGTAGATTGATGGTTACCGGAGGTTGGGAGGGGGAGGAGGGAGGGAATGTGGAATTGTTGATCAAAGGGTACAAAGTTTCAGATAGCCAGGAGGGATCAGGTTTGAGATCTATTGCAAAACAGGGTGACTATAGTCAATAATAATGTATTATATATTTCAAAATAAAGAATCCATTTCAAGTGTCTCACCACAGAAAATGATAGGTAAGCAAGGTGATGGATATACTAGCTTGATTTAATCATCCCATGCTGTAAACATATATCCAAATATCACATTGTACCCCATAAATGTATGCAATTATTTGTCAATCAAAAATAATATTAATCATAAATTCGTGGGTTTTTTTTAAATGGAGTCTCACTCTGTCCCCTAGGCTGGAGTGCAGTGGCACGATCTCAGCTCACTATACATTTTTTTAAAAGACGACCCCTGACAATTTTTTTTACCTCTCCTCCATTGAGAGGTAGGAGGTCTATGCCTCCTTCCCTTGAGTCTGGGTGTATGGCTACTTGATCAATAGAATATAATGAAGGTCTGTGTCAGTTTATGGGCCCAGGCCTTACGGAACAGGTCATTTCTTCTTCCTGACTCTTGGGACGCCTACCCTTAGAACCCAGACACCAGGCTGTGAGGAAACCTGAAGTGCCTGTAGAGAGGCCCACGTGGAGAGGAACTAAGGTCCCTGGCCCTCAGCCTGGCTGAGCTCCCAGTTGGCAGCCAACTGCAACTTGCTAGCCATTTGAGTGACTCATCTTGAAAGTGGATCATCCACTCCAAGCTGAGCAGTTCCAGCTGATGCCACACAGAGCAGAGATGAGTCTTCCTCACTGAGCTCCACTCAAATTTCAGGTTCAGTGGAAAAATAAACATTGCTGTTTTAAGCCACTAAGTTTTGGAGTATTTTATTATAAATCAGTAGGTTACTGGGACACTCTGTCACTTGTAACTAAACTCTTTCAGATAGGTGCAGGGTCATTTTGTAGACTAGAAGTCTGCACATTTTGTGTAAAGGGCCAGAGAGTAAGTATTTTCAGTTTTGCAGGGCATATGGCATCTGGTGCAACTACTCGACTCTCCCAATGTAGTATGAAAGCAGCCATAGACAGTAAGTAAAGGAACGGGTGTGGCCATGTTCCAATGAAACGTTATTTATAAAAGCAGGTGGTGGGCAGGATTTGACCCTTGGGCCATGGTTTGCTGACCCCTTCTATAGATCGAGACTATATACTCTGCCTCCTCCCATGCCCGATTCCTTCTGTTAGTCCTTGTCCTTGTCTTGCTGTCATCCCAGAAGAGACCACTGGACAAATTGTCGTCATCCATCACAATGTTTTCACCAGTCAGCAGGGAAGTTATAAAACTCAACCCTCTACTGTGCATTGAACCTAGGGCCTGACCAAAAAGCCTTCCACGAGCCTGTGATTTCTCCCAGGGAGCCCAGACATCAAAACCATAAAGACTCTTCCCCAGGCAAATCGTTACCCCCACTTGACACTCTATTTAATGGAAAGCCTTTCCCAGAAATAAGTATATTAAAATAAGCTTTGCATTTTTTACATTAACTGAAATTTGATGCAAATTGATAATAAATTACCTTCCCCTGCTCATTCATTTGGGAATCACATAAACTAGTTTACAGTTATGTATTATTACATTTCACATTAATATAGCCATAGGAAGCTAGGCTTTGGAGAAATTTGCTTCCCAGCAAACTATCAGAAATAGAGGAGGTAAAAGTGGGATTTGGTGGGATATCTGACTCTCCTAATGTGCTAGCCACTGAGAGTTGTAGAAAGTAAGGCATCAGTGCACCCCTTGAGGCCCAACTAATTTATCAAATGATCACTGTTTGTCTTATTTATCTGGCATAATTTTTGCAACTTCAGGATCTTACAGCATTCCTTTCTTTCTTCTATACTTTCTTCCTTCCTTCCTTCTTTGCATCTTTTCTTCCTTTCTTCCACTAACTTCTATCTCAGTACCTTTGGAACCATTAGTACTACCTCTGGATGCAAAAGGTTTACAATTTAGTGGAGGTAAACATTAGACAAAGGTGCAAATTGACTAAAGGTATTCAAGGTAGAAGTTCTAAGTATACCTTCGCATCTGAAATAAAAATTCAGTGGAGACTTCTGTTTAAAGATGGTGGATTGAACACACACGTTTATCCCTGCATCCTCTTGAAATATCACTAAACAACAAAAGTGAATGTTTAAAAAGACAAACCCACAAAGGCAGAGAAAATGGGCAAAGTGGCAAAGCAAGAAAAATATAAAATATGGAAAGCAGGTGAAGCAGGTGAAAGAGTAGTAACTAATTGGCAGACTTGAAAAAATGAACATTAAGCAAGCACTGAGGTTGGGGAAAGCCTAGAACCTCATATGCAGCATAGAACAGCCCAAATGCCCAGAAATGAGTGACACCAGATGCCTCTGGAAGTAGAGGTAAATGGGGGGGGGGGGCTGAAGATAAAATAATTGGTTAAAATTCTGTTTAAAAGACCACACTCCAAGTTTCCTACTCAATTTTACACAGACAGGCTACTGTCCTTCTCATGAGATGCATGGTCCCTAGACAGCATAAAAATGGAGATCTCTGGGCAGGAGGTTACCGGTAGAGTTAAAGTGTGGGTACCATCTGAAAAAAGAGGTAAGTGAAGTTAACAAGCCAAATATCAGGGATACCTACGCTCTTCTTCACTCACTCCCAGAATGATGGCAGGCAGACTTATACCCACCCCTTAGGAAGGAAACTGGAGTATCCTATTCTGAGGATTCTAGTTAGCACAAAAATAAAGGTCTGAAAATACTGATACTCACTCTTAAATATTAACTGATAGCCAAGGGTCAGCAAACACCTGCAGGAAGTCTCTAACTTGAAAAAGAGATGCCAAAGCCAATCAGCAAAAGGACATAACTTGGTAGAGACAAACACTATGCAGAGAAAAGAAACCTGAAAAAAGAAAATTATTTCTAATATTATCAGAGAAATAAGATGGTGATAATAGTTGAAATTTATAGAGTATTTTTACTACAGGCACATACTATTCTAAGTCCTTTACATGAATTAATTCATTTAATTTTCTCAACGACCCTATAAGGTAGGTAGGATTATTATCTTCATTTTTCAGATGAGAAAACTGAGGCCTAAAGAGATTAAATAAGTTACCTAAATTTATGCAATCTGAAGGCTGGATCTAAAAGCAAACAATCTGACTTCAGAATCTGCACTCTACCAAATAATTTTGCATCCCTGAAGCAAGAATAAGATGATATTTTAAAATAACTTTTGGAAAACCCCAAAACAAAACAAAAGCAGAAAATCTCCTGAGAATTGAAAAAGAAGAAGTTAAAAAGACATTAGGACTGTTGGAAGATAAACGTGAAGAAAGTTTCCAGAAAGCAGAGCAAAAAAGACAAAGAAATGGAAATTAGGAGCGAATTGATAAGAAAATTAAAGGCTCAGTCCAGGGGGGGTCCAACATCTGAATCATAGCCTTTCCAGAAGAAGAGAGAAATGAAGGAGATGATATCTTCAAAGAAAAGAATTCAAGAAAATTTCTTAGAACTGAAAAATATGAATTTCTAAAGTAAGTATCAAACCTGATGGAAATGGCTCTACATACAGGCACACCATTGTGAAAGTTTAGAACCCAGGACAAAGAGAAGGTCCCAAAGGCTTCCAAAGAGAAAAAAAAAAATGTGGGTTGCATTAAAAAGTTGAAGAATCAGAATTCAATCAGAGTTCTCAACAACTGGAAGCTAAAAGATGATGGAGAAATGCCTTCAAAATGGCAAGAGTAAATGATTTCCAATTGTACATCCTATACCCAGAGAAAATGTATAAATATGCTAATATGAGGAAGTACAATTTATAACCCAAAGACATTTGCAATCAGGAAGTGCCTTAAAATTTACATTCTATGCAATGTTTCTCAGGAGGCTAATGGAGGATTTCCTTCACAAAAACAAGGGAGTAAACCAAAAAAGGAGGAAGATCTAGGAAACAGGAAATTTAATATGGAAGAGAATTATTACATCCCATTAAAAAAGGGGATCCCAGGAAGATGGTAAGGGAAAGATTAGAGAGGACAGTTATATAATAGGAGTAGGGAGGGGAAGAGTCCAAATTAGAGTAGGCCAGAAGATTCCAGAAGTAATATCTTTAAGACGATGGAATTAACAGAATGTTGTATGTTGATTATATTAAGAGGAGTTTTAGACAGCAAGGAAAGATCTGGAGGTTAACAATAGTGTACATAGAAAAATGTCTCAGTGATCTATTTCTGTGTAACAATCCACTCAGAACTTTAATGACTGAAAACAACCACCATTTTATTTGATCATGATTTTGAGGATCAACAACTTGGGCTGGGCTCATCTGAGTGGTTCTGCTGGTCTTGCCTACTTATGCCTCTGCAGTCATTTGGTGGTTCACTTGAAGCTGGATGGTCCAAGACAGCCTCGCTCACATTCTGGTGGCTGCCAGGCTGTTGGCTGGGAAATCTGTTTTCCTCCACATGGCCTTGCCAGCAGGATAGCTCAGACTCAATCACATCATGGTCTCAGGCTTCAAACTGCACCACATTTGCCAATGTCTGTGGCAGGCTGAATAATGCCCCCCCCCCTCAGTATGTCCACATAATCCCCAGAACCTGTGAACATGACCTTATATGGCAAAAGAGATTTTTGCAGATGCAATTAAGATAAGGATCTTAACATGGAGAGGTTATCCTGGATTGTGGTGCCAGGGGAACAGAGGAGGGTGTAATCAGAGTGGTGCTTATAAGAAGGAGACAGGAGGAGGTGGAGTAAGAGGAGAAGGTGATGTGATGATGGAAGCAGAGATTGGAGTGGTGCACCTTCAAGATGGAGGAAGGGGCCACAAGTCAAGAAATGCAGGCAGCCACTAGAATCTGAAAAAGACAAGGAAATGGATTCTCCCCTCAGAGCCTCTGAAAGGAATTTCTAAAAGCCCATCTTTTGGCTTTAGCCCAGTAAAATTGATTTCAGACCTCCAACCTCCAGAACTGTAAGAGAATAAAACTGTATTATTTTAAGCCATTAAGTCTGTGGTAATTTGTTATAGTGGCAACAGGAAACTAACACAATGCCCCATCACCAAAGCAATTCACATGGCTGAGCTCAGATTCAAGAAGCAGAGAAACCAGCCTAGAGGTGGGGGAGCGGCAAAGTCACATTGCAAAGAGGTGTGCATTCAGGGAGGAATTATTACAGCCATCTTTGCAAATCATCTACCCCAGGGAGAAAGTGAGAAAATAGAACTGTGTACTGCATGGCTCAGCTATGAATATTGTTTGCATAGTCATAATAATGTGAATGCTGAATATTGATCTAACCTAAATTAGAATACAAGTATTTTAAGAGAAAGTGAGACAGGGAACAATGAGTACAGGTGAGGGTGGTGAAAGAGAACTAAATACTTATATTTCATCAGAGGAAGTCAATAGACATTAAAAGATAAGGCCCACAACCGAAAAATCCTGAAGTAGCAGTATAAGCATGTTTTTTAGAGTTAAAGAGGTAAATACCTGAAGAGATAGCCAAAGGAAATGGAAAGGGGATGGGTTTGCCAGAGATTTCTGTTTGTTCATAAAAAGCCTTATAGAACGATTTCACTGTTTAAATTATATGCATGTATCAATGACCAAGTACATAGAAACTAGTATTTTGAAAGGAAGGTACACTACCTCTCTTTTGGTTGTTGTAAAGATCTCGTTTTATTTAGAACTGCCTTAATTATGTAACAATACAATCTCTCACTTATAACCCAAAGCTAACGCCAAAAGCTATGGTTTTTTCCTCACTAATGAACAAATAGAAATAAACTTAAAAGGCAACATTTTACACAAATACATGTAGATAAAACTAAAGGGCCTCCAATAGAAATGAAGACTCCAAGCTCCATAGCCTGGAGGCTGATAAAAGGCCACCATAATGTTAGCAGGCGTTTGCCTGATAGTTATAAAGGTAATTTATACCCAGAACATTTCTACGCATGTGAGAGAATGACCCTCCATTTTACTACATGTTGTATTAATGTCAATCAATATACGTTTGAGCGCTTTGTACATTATGGATAATAATGTTGGAGCTTTGCAAACCATTCCTCTTGGGGGAGCTACACAAAATTCTGTAGGAGAGAAGACAGCAAAGCAACCAAGCCCTGGATGGCCAAGCTCTCTTTGGGTTCAACAGATGTTAGTCAGCTCAGCTATGCAAATGAGACCAGAAGCAGGCCGACTCGCAGACTGAAAACAGAAAATGCCCTGGGAGTAGGTGAGGCCATTTGAAATGAGAAAGTGGCATCTGGATGTGTTCAGGAAGGAGGCTGTCTGGACAAGGGACTTACTCCTGGACCACGATGCTGTGCCAAGGAAAGACAGCTATGTGGGGGATGTTAGCCAAGTCGCTTAGTTACTTCAACTTCTCAGTGGTTGCTTTGTAAAACTGGGCACACCAATCACCTATACAGATGCTCCTCAAGTTACAGTGGGGTTACATCCTGATAAACCCATCGTTAAAAATATTGTAAGTTGAAAATGTATTTAATCTACCTAACTCACCGAACATCACAGCTTAGCATAGCCTACCTTAAATATGCTCAGAGCACTTACATTAGCCTATGGTTGGGCAAAATCATCTAACACAATAAAGGGTTGAATATCTTACATAATTTATTGACTACTGTACTAAAAGAGAAAAACAGAATGGTTGTATGGGTACTTGATGTACAGTTTCTACTGAATGTGTATCACTTTACACTGTTGTAATGCCAGAAAACTCTTAAGTGAAACCATTGAAAGTTGGGGACCATTTGTACTTGGAGTTGTTGTGAGGATTAGAAAATCTACATACCGTTTTATTTTATTTTATTTTATTTTATTTTATTTTTTAAGAGGCAGGTTATCTCTCTGTCACCCAGTCTGGAGCGCAGTGGTGCTATCACAGCTCACTGCAGCCTCAAACTCCTGGAATCAAGAGAACCTCCCACCTCAGCATCCCAAGTAGCTGGGACTACAGGGGCACACCACCATGCCTAGCTAATTTTTTGATATTTTGTAGAGATGGGGCCTTACTATGTTGCCCAGGCAGGTCTTGAACTCCTGGATTCAAGCCTCAGGATCCTCCTGCCTCAGCCTCCCAAAGTGCTGGGATTACAGGTGTGAGCCACTGTGCTGGACCTGTACATTTATTTTCGAAATTTTCAGTTTCTGCTGGTGGTAAATTAAATTACTGGGCTTGATTCTTCCCCTTTCTCTGCTTCCACAACTTCTGTCATGCAACTTGGTAGTCCATTCTCCTTCCCCTAACTTGACTTTGAGCTTGGCCAAATGACTTGCTTTGGTCAATGAAATGTAGCTAGAAACCTGTATATCAGTTCTGAGCTTAGATCTTAAGAGGCCTCACTTGTTTCTGCTTGCCTTCCTGTGCCTCTGCCATTGGCCAGCTCTCCTGCTGGTCTAAGAGGGATGAGAAACAGATAGAGTAAATCTGGAACCATCTTGAAGCTTAGAGTCAAGCCCAGCTGAGCCAGTCAAGATTAACAGAGCCACCCCACATGTGAGAAAAATAAATGCCTATGACTATGCTACTGTGATTTTGTAGGTGCTTTTTACACAGCAATAACTGACCAGTACACGTGGCCAAGCCAAGAGACTATAAGAACAAGAAGAGCGGGAGCTGGAAGGGAAGGAATCCAGGCAGCCCACCTATAGACAGTGGCCATCTGGAAAGTACCTAGAGTGATATGATTTTAGAAGAAAGAAATTCCATGTGCTGAGAAGCTCAGGATGTCTTATTAGAATTCTTAGGACAGGGAATTCTTACTCCATAAACAGAGAGTTTTATGCGTTTTTAAATATTTATGCTGTAGGATTTCTTTTTGTCTTTAGCTTTTGTGGTGGCCTGCCCATTTTTCAAAGGGGAAAGAAAAAGACCTGTACACACATGATAGGGCTAAAGAGAAAAAAAGGAACAGTAAATTCCTGGGGTCCAGGCACAGACAGGGAAATAAATGTAAAAACCTTGCTGAGGAAAAGGCTGAAATTCAGGGTGATAAAATCAGGGAACACAGGTGGCTTTTCTTGTCTGGAGTTGCTTCTCCTCTAAGATCTGCTTCTCTCATCCACTGGAGCATCAGCACTGTGTTAGGTTGAAGCATATAATTCTTTTTTGTTTGTTTGTTTGTTTGTTTGTTAGACAACGTCTTACTCTGTCACTCAGGCTGGAGTGCAGTGGCACAAGGCTTATGGCTCACAGCAGCCTCAACCTCCCGGGCTCAAGTGATCCTCCCACCTCAGCCTCCCAAGTAGCTGGTAGTACAGGTGTACACCACAACACTCAGCTAATTTTTGTTTATTTGTTTGTTTTGTAGAGATGGTCTCCAACTACTGGGCTCAAGCAATCTTCCCACCTTGACCTCCCAAAGTTGTTGGGATTACAGGTATGAGCCACCACACCTGGCCTCAAGAATATATTTCTTGTATGCAACCAAAATTTACTTGGGTTTGAATTGAAGGCATAATTCAAAGTTGTTCCACTAGACCCTGAACTTCTTGAGTGTAAGAATGTCTTACTTCTCTGTGCACCTCCTGTGTCTAGCACAGTGCCTGGCCCATGTTACATGGATGGATGGATGGATGGATGGATGGATGGATGGATGGATGGTCAGATGATGGACAAATGGATGGATGGATGGATGGATGGATGAATGAATGCACGCATGGGTGTATGGTCAGATGATGGACAAATGGATGGATGGATGGATGGATGGATGGATGGATGGATGGATGGATGGATAAATGGATGCATGGGTGTATGGTCAGATGATGGACAAATGGATGGATGGATGGATGGATGGATGGATGGATGGATGGATGGATGGATAAATGGATGATTAGATGTTTAGCAAGTGGATGGATGCATACATGCATGCATGGGTGGATGGATGGATGGGTGGATATGTGAATACTCACTTACTGGAATTTGTGGAAGTGTAAATATATACAGAACAGAGGCATTTTTGCTTAGAGATACTGAGCAAGGATTTCATCTAAGTTCTTAAATCACTTTGTATATTCTAAGTGCTCTAATATCTTTAACATTATTGCTATCATTTAATAATATTTTGGAGCCTCCTCCACTAGCTAGTAGTGAACAGAACTCATTAAAACAAGTTCTCTGATATCTAAGACCTTACTGTGTAATGAAATGTTAATGCAGTCTTTAAATTGCAACAGTATTTATATCTTTGATTAAATGTAATTTCTCAGTCTCATTAATTTATATTTTTTGTAGTCTAACTGTGAAGGTGTCAACTGGGGCAGGCGTGTTACAACTGATGGCCAGGTGAACCAGATGGTTTCAGAAAACAGCTTCTCTGCTCCATGATGACAGAGTACACTGGGGCCCCAGCCAGCCCACTCTAAGGTTGAAGCCACTGATCACGAAGAGGATATGGTAGCTGGAAAACTCATGCACTGAGCACATCCAGATGAAGATTAACAGCCCATGGCATCTCAGGTCGGAGCAGAGTATGTTTTCCCAAACATCAGTTGCCTCGAATACCTTTCTGGTATGTTTCGTGTCTCTCTGATGCCCACGACTTCCCTCACTGCCACCTGGATTCTGCCTCCAAGCTCTGAACACTCTCACATGCCTGAGGATACTCCTACCCACTACCTGTTCTCCCCTCCTCTCCCCTCCATTCCCACCTCAATCCTAATCTCAGCACCTGCCCCACCCTGGAGAGTATCCTCCCTGGCCCAGACCCTCCCACTGGCAGCATCAAGAGATGCAAAGGGAATTTTCGGGAGCTGCTGATGGCTGCATTGCTAATGTGGCTGTGAAGAGTACCTGCAAATGTCGAGCCACTTATTTCTGTTCATTGATTTCAATTTGCTGTGCAGTCATCTCCTGGGCTCCCATTGGCCCAAGCACTCAGAGCCCTCTTCAAGGCACTGCTGAGAGGAGCTCTGGAGTTCCTGGGGCAGGCCAGTCCTTCATCGCAGGGCACAGCCCAGAGCTCCACGGAAGCAACTTCAATATGTGGGCCAGCGCCGAGCAAATGGGAAAACATTTTGAAGCCGCAGGCTTCTCCTGAATTAAATATTTACTCATTTCATGCCTCTCCCTCTGTCCACGGAGAATCCAGCTCAAACTAAATAACAAAGGAGGTCAGGCTTGTGATCTGCACAAAAATACCCTGCAATTATAGGAATATTGGGCCTTACAATTAATGCCAGGCCTGTGGAACTTGGAGAGGGTCCAAAGAAAAGCAACAGAAATGATGAAGGGGCAGAGAGATAAACCTAGTAGGAAAAGCTAGAGAGGTAGGACTTGTTTTAAATGGAAAAGACCTTGGGGGTGGCTTAATTACAGTCTCCAATACATTTTGGGGCTGGAACATGGCAACGTGAGATCTCTATTTCCACTAGGGACACGCTTAACCTCTACCACCAGGTTGGCCACCTCTTGTGTCCAAACATTTTGATCTCACTTCCCTGTTAATAAAAACACATTGAGCACTCACCCCCTAATTGTGCTCATTCATTTAATTTTAACGTATAGAAATATATCATTGTACTAACATTATCTTCATTATGAAACACGCACAAAAATAGAAAATATTCAAGGGTGAGACAAACATAACTTTTAATAGACATTCTAAACGATTCTTCCCACATCTCAATGGGAGTCCACCTTGGAGTTCACTTTCTGGACTGAAGATAATCCCAGCCACAAGACCTTCATGATGGCAGGGACCTTCTCATATCTTTCTTGTCCAGCCCGGTATCCCCAGAACCCAGAATGGTGATTGATCGGGACCCCCAGAAGCAGATCCTGAGATGGAAATTCACATGTGAGTATTTGATTAAGAGCATGCTCCCAGAGGGAGGTGGGTAAAGGGAGCCAGGAAGCAAGACAGGGAAGAGGAGGGTGCCAAATATGAGGGGATTTCATGCCAGGTCCCCGCAGAGGGAAACTTGTGCCTGATACTGCTGGGAGCTCTGGAGTGCGAGTTACACCTCAGCAAGGGAGCTGGGCTTTCAGACTCTCCCACTGGTAATCACTAGTGAACATGGCCTCGGGCCTGGAGCAGGCAGAGTGATGGACACACCAGGATTTCTCAGGCTTTCTAGGGAGGCAAGTGGTGCCAGTAGCCTGAGGGAAATCCTCTGAAAAGAAGCCCCCAGTGCTGGCTGGAGAAAGCACACTGCAGGGGATTAGGGGGCTTGCAAAACATAGGGACTGTGTATACAAGGCAATGGGGGACACTGACACTGTGCACTATGGTAACTAATTTATCGCATGTACTCTGTTAATGTTTACTGACTGGTGGACTGAACTGTGCAATACATGATCCCAAGTAGGTCCCCGTGCTCTCTGCGCAGGGCTCCGGAAGCTTTTTCCATGAGAGTGGCTGGTGTGAGATGGCCAGTTTCCCTGCCCAGGCCTGGATTGCAGAGGAAGCACCATGAGGAGCGTGGGGAGCAGCCCTCAGGAGATTGAGGCCTTTGTAAAACATGGACAGAGACAAAGCGCTGCCCCAGAGGTGGCGATCTGGCAAGCTGGAACAGAGCCTGTACTTTCAAAAACCATTTCGCTAGGCTTGACCGAGCAGCAGGGACCTGCTGCCCCTGGAAATTTGGGCCAAGGACCCAATGCCCCATTTCCCAGCTCATGCTGTGGCCATGTGACCTTAGGTAGAGTTTGGCTTCTCTCAACATGGACATTTCTGCATCTATTAAAATGAGGTGGGCCGGGCTTGCTTCCTGCCTTGTGCACATGTAAATATTCTGCTTTTGGAAAACTCAGGAGCCTTTAGAAAAAGAGAAATGACAAATATCTGCAACCATGGGTTTATCCTTTGTGGCTTGGATGGGCGGGCAGCCACCCAACAGCAGAGTGACTTGTTAGATGTGCTCTGAGGGGCCAGAGTTTGTCCTGGGGTCATTTTTGCAGAAACTAACACCCATGGTTTCCTGCTATGGTGTGATCACCCTCTGTGCTCTGCGCTCCATCTCAGATATATCACAATTAACATCTCACCATTCTTGCAGCATTCTTTAATGCAGAACTTTATTTCATCATCTGAAATACGGAGTTAAAAGTGTGTGGATGTGGATTCTAAGGCCACTGGATTTCTAAGCCACCAAACAATGATCAAATTTATATTTTTCTGTACCGTCCACCTTTTAGATGGTGTTTACGTTTCATGTTAAATATAATTCTCTTTGGCTTCCTCAGCTGCCTGGGGCCTAGTTCTGCTCTGTCCTAGAGCAGCTCACCCAGGAGCTGCCTCTCCATGTGGCCTCTGGGGTCGATTCATTTTTCTCCCAATGCCTTAATGAGTGATGATTTCTAGAGACAATCAGATCGGCGGTGTGGGAGATTCAGCTCCATCATTAAGACAGCCGGATACATCACAGGCACCATTTTTCAAACCCATGTTTTTCATCACACAGATATGACTTGATTAAACCTTTGTGATATTACATTGGGATATTTGAAAATAGCCTTTAGTGACCAGCGCGTGGGTCTTGTTTCTGATAAATCTATTACTGCTACGTGAGGTACTTTTACATATGGGATTTGAGCGCAGAGACTTTGAAGCCAGAATGCCTGGGTCCAAATCCCAACTCTGCCACTTATTGCTGTGTAACTTTGGTCAAGTTACTCAATCTCCCCGTGCCTCAGTTCCCTGATCAATAAACCAGAAATAATATTAGTGGTAAAATACCTACCTTATAAGGCAGTCACCAGGGTTAATATGTGTGAAGTGTTTGGCACATGGGAAGAGCTATATATATATAATACAGTTTGCATTATTATTGTCATCATCATTATTATTTGCTCCACACTACTGGAAACTGATGTTTAAGAAGGGTAAAGGAACTCGCTCAAGAGGTGGGGACATAGAGCCAAATTTTATGTCCAGAATCGATTGTCTGTGCTAGCTGCTACCTGACATTTTTTTCCCTTCAAGGTTGGCCTTTATGTGAAGATAAATAAAAATGTTGCAGAGGAGGAGGAGACACAAAGATAAGTTAGTTAGCCACATCCCAGACCTCCACCCCCAACAACAAGCAAAAGGAGCAACTGAAGTATATACTCAGTCAGTCAGCAACCAAGATGAGATTAAGCATTCACTATGTGCCAGCCCTTGAGGCTCTCCCATGCTATCTAGAGAGCTGGACAGAGACACAACTGACCCAGCACACCATGAGGCATGCCAGAAAAGACACTTGCACCAAGTACTAGGGGAAACAGATGTCTGGGGAGAAGGGATAAGCAGGGAATCTGGTTACTATTGTTGGCTCCCCTAGCTCATTCCTTGTATCAATCAGGTTTCTGTCCACACTGCTGTGTAACAAAAAACCCTGAAGTTTCAATGGCTTATAGGAACAAGCATTGTATTTTCTTCAGTTGAACTTGGCTCCGGGCTGCAGATTGGCTTCAGGGCTGCTTCATGTATCTCTGCCTTCTAGATCCAGCAGGCACCAGCACAGGCTCTTCCCACAGCAACCAGCAGGTGAGCAAGAGGCCAACACAAATGCACAGGCATATTTAAAGCCATCAGTCTCGTTACTTCTTCTGACTTCCCATTGACCACAAGTCACATAGCTAGCTCAGCAGCATTAATGACAGCGAAGTTCACTCTGCCTCCTCTATCAGGCGTACCTGCAAAGTCACATTGGCGTGGTTGTATAATCCTATCATCAGGATGGAGTAAAAAATTGGGAGCAAAATGCAATCTACCATGAGTGCCGTGGGCAAGGGCAAGAAAGGAGAAGAATGCAGGTTTATACAAGCACTAAGAGCTACTTCAGGAAACAGGGCGTGGCTACTATATTTATTAGGTGAGAGACAAACGCTCAACTCAAATTCTCTCTCACTTAAGCAACACGAGAATGCATTTGCTCCATAACAGGGAAGTCTGGGGGTTTATGGAATTCCACTTTGACTCTTTCCAAAGGCTGAAATGATGTTGTCAGGATTCAGTCACACATTCTCCATCTCTCTATCCTGGTTTTCTGTCATTGGAAGTTGGACTTATCAGCCTGAAGATTTTGTGGTCTTAACAGCTTGAGATCCCAGAAGGAGAGCCTTTCACAGCATTCACAAAACAAACCTCAGGGAAGTTTCATATTGGCCGAGTTTGCCCATCTGAACATTCCTGAATTAATTACTATGACCCTAGCATAGAATGCTCTGGGTGACCAACTAGAAGGGTGGCGGCTTGGGGATACAATGATTGTCAGCCTAATCAAGACCATGTGGAGTGGAGGAGAGCCACTTCCCCAAGGGAAATAAGGATATTATTTCAGGACAAAGAGAAAATGAATGCCAGGCACTCCTAAAGATTCCAGGTCAGTAGGTGCTTCCATTACATCTCTCTGCCTAACTAACCACCCTGGAACCTAGAGCCAGTCTACCCTGGGCTCACTCATGTGGCTGCTATCACATGATGAGTTCACTAAGACTGGTGAGTCTAAAATGACCTCATTCACATGTCTGAAATTTGATGCTGGCTATTGGCTGGGATGCCTCAATTCTCCTCCACATGGCCCCTCACCCTCCAGTTGGCTAAACTGGGCTTCTTCACAGCATGGCAATCTCAGGGGTCCAAGAGAGGGTGAAAATTCAAGCTGCTAGGTTTCCTAAGGCCTAGTCTTGGAAGTCACACAGAATCACTTCCACCACATTCTATTAGTCAAAGCAAGTTACAAGTCAGTCCAAATTCAAAGGGAGAGAAAATAGACTCCACTTTTTTTTTTTCTTTTGACAGGATCTCTCTCTGTCACCCAGGTTGGAGTGTAGTGGCATGATCGCCAGGCTATTGTACTTTTAGCAGAGATGGGGTTTCACCATGTTGCCCAAGCTGGTCCCGAACTCATAAGTTCAAGTGATCCACCTGCGTCGGCCTCCCAAAGTGTTGGGATTACAGGCATGAGCCACTGCGCCTGGCTACGCTCCACTTCTTGACAGAAGGAGAGGCAAAGTCATTTGGCAAAGGGGCCTGGGGAATGAGACAATTTGTTGCAGTCATCTTTGCAAACCACCGTAGGTTTGGGGTGAGCCCAGGACTCTTGGTTGTCAAGCTCCCCACACCCAAGTGATATACACAAGGGTGGTCAGGGCACACATTATGTTCCTCACCACTGCAGTACCGCCCCTGTCAGACTGCTCCACTCACCCCCTATCCAAATCTCCCCTTCAAGGCAAATCTCAGGTACACACCCTGAGCAGGAAGCCTGTCTTATCCCTCTGCTCTCAGTCCACTCCTGCAGCCACTGTTCTAGGGTGTTCTAAAACCACTACTGTAGTCTCTTTTCTTGCCTTTTCCACTGTGAACCTCTAAAGTAGAGACTTTCTCTCCAAGATTATCAGATCTTGGAGGGCAGAAAAAACATCTTAGTGACACAGACCCCTGCTCCATGGCACTGGAGACAAAACAAGGCCCTCATCGACACTTAGAAACTGACTGATGGAGAGAGCTGCCACTCCCTGTGGGACTCTGCCTTTCTTCCAATGCCTCCTAAGGCAAAAACCCTGTCCCCATGGTTGGGTAGCTTTCCAGCTCCTTTCTAGGGGGAAAAAAAGAGTAAATGTAGGGGAACAAAAGGGAGAACTGAGCTATAAAACTGCTGGATCCAAAATGAAGGAGGAATTAGAGCCAGTGCAGCTTTAATTCAAAAGAACAAAAAAGAATACTGCCATCACTGCAAACCACAGGGTCGCTCAGCTCTTGCTGCCTCACCACCCAGTAAAGTTGGCCCAACTTCAGCACTTTGCTTGCCTTCTGCAGCCTGGCTTCGCTCCAGGGGGCAACGAGAACCAAATCCCAAATGCCTTTCTTCCATTTCTCATTCATTCAGTTCTTAAGTAACCAGGAAAGAGCATCATATTAGGAATCAGAAGAAGTGGCGTTATCTAATGTTAAGTGTCTCTGCTATTATCTAATCTCATTAGAGAAGCCAATGTAATATTTGTAATACATTGCTGAACTCACATAAGAAAGGAACTTGATTTGGGAACCCACAGGGGTTACTGCTATGAACTCTATGGAGTCCACCCTCACCCACCAAACCCCAGTTTCTAGAATGTTCAACCATGAAGTGTAATCCCACTGTTTGGAAGAAACACAAGATCTCCTCTCACGCCATTCGGCAAACACCAGGGAAGCATCTTGCCCTTTTCTGGGGCTTCTATCTTTGATAAAGTTTCTGAAAAGTCTCAAGACCATCTGATGGGCATCCCATGCACATCTTATCAAAAGCATAAAGCTGCCTTATTTCCTTTGGCAGAGGTGCTTGTGACATAACTCCAGAACCAGTGCTTAGCTAGAATGTGGACTGCCTTCCAAACGCATGCCACGCTTCCTCACAGGGACTGCCCTTGCCTCTGCCTGGATCATTTGCGAGGTTTGAAACGCATCCCATGTTAAACATAGACTACAGCATTTTCCTTCCCATCAGCATTCCACAGACTCGATATCGGGAGACAATTCAGCCCATCATACTTAGCTGGAAAGATGGAGTTCTGACAAGCCATTTCATGAGAAATATCCCTGAGAAGTTGAGAGGGTTGGCTGGCAGCAGGTCACCACAGTGTGATGTGTGCTGAGAAGGTTGATGCAGCGATATCCCTTCATTCATCCACTCAGCAAATGTTTATTGACTGGGTACTAAGGCACAAGCCCCAGGGAATGGTAGGATGCTGAGCCAAGGAGTGGACCCTGCCCTCAGGAAATTCACAGTCTGGCTAGGGAGCAGATTCCTTCCCAAACAACCACTAGAGAATAATGTACAGCCTAGAAGTAGTAAAGCTTTAACCAGGAGACAGAAGAATTGGAAATAGTGAAGTCAGAGCCCCGAACATTGTATGTAGGAAGTGAGGTGCAACCCATACCAGCTACTGGGCTAGGAATGAGTTCCTCTGGGCTCATCAAACCGGAGACATTGGAGATAAGATCTAGAAGGAGTAAACGCCTGAGGAGGTAGTAAGATAGATTGGTGAGGCAGAGGGGTTCAGAACAGGTTCAAAACTCATTCCATTTTTTCTCTCTCCAACTGTCTTTGTGCCTCTATTTCATTTTGTCTTTTTTCTGTGTTTCCCTCTCTTTCCTCTTAGGCCTCCTCCTTTTCATTTCTCCTCCTCCTCTTTCTCTTGACTCTGTCTGTCTCACTCCTTCCTTCATCATCATCTCTTTCCCTTTCTACATTCCCCTTTTAGATTCTGATTTTTTCTTTCCATTATTTTAACCTTTCCATCTTTTCATCCTTCAATCTCTTTTTCCCCTCCCCCGTCTCTGAAAAAACTAGACAAAAGAAGAAACTAAAGGATAGTTCTTTTGACTCATTTACTTCAAGATTATTGTGCTTGATTTTTTTATTTTGAAAAGTAAGAAGTGAATCAGACTTTAAAGGGAGAAAAAAACCGATATTCAAGTTTCAGATTTTCATAAATTGCATTGTGTATGCTCTTCAGTAGGTATTGGCTGTGTTCACTGTTATCAAACACATAAGAAATGCTGAGATTATTTTTTTTTAAAACCCACAAGGAAAACTAGCAAGGAAAAACAAGATCAAATAATATGGACAAACAATTCATAGATAGGAAACCTCTAATGAATAATAAGAGGAAGAAATTGTCAACCTTTGCAAATTATCAGAGAGATGCAAATTAAAACAACATTAGTTTAAACATAAGACATTGGCAAAACTTATGAAGTTCAATAAAACCAAGTGCTGTAGAAGATATGGGGAAAGAGGAACTTTCATGCACTACTGGTGGAACTGCAAAGTGATATGTCATTCTGAGGGATTATCTGGCAATGCTTAGGAATGAAGTCTGTGTAAACCCCCAGGTCTTTACCCCAGAGATACATGTGATGGTGGTAGATACATATGACAGAATTCCATGTAGCAGTCAGAAACAATACACCAGATTTACATACATCCATGGACAGGTCTTTAAGACAGCGTGTTGAGTGCGAAAGGAAAAAGATTTATAGCTTTATATTAAATTACTATTCTTATAAATTAAAAGCACATGTATACTCCCCCCAAAATGCCATATATCTTTTAAAGGAAATATATTAGAGTGGGTGTCAGACCTGGGAGTAGGATGGGGAGAGGAAAATGGAGTAGGGATGAAAGGATGTAGAGGAAAAATAAGAAAACAAAACAAGAGGGATCTATGCTGGGATTGATGAGGCTGGCGGTAAGGTGCACGGATAATTCAACTCCACATCTGAGGCCAGAGGACAGAAAGATGAGAAGAAAGAAATGAAGGGGAGGAGGAAGGCAGAGAAGGGGGAAAGAAGACAAACATGGTCATTGTCCTCAAGGAGTGCATAGCAGGCCTCACAGATTTTATTTTTAAGAGGAGAAAAATAAAGTTTAAAATGAAGCCTTTGAAAGGCTTGTCCAACATCACATGGCAAAGAGAGGCTTGATCCCAGGTCTTCACATTTCTAGTCCAAGCTCTTCTCTCACTGCCTTTTTTCTCAAAATGCAAAGAAGTCATGTGTTCTTAATTGTCCAAATTCAAGCATTGTGCCAGATAACCAAGATGGCATCCAAAAGGATGGAGGAAGGAGGAAGTCTATTAAATAGGCTTGATCACAGGGATGAAGACTCTGCTTTGACCATGCCAGACAGCTGGGCAGTGGCTCAGAGGGGCTGGTAGCCAGTGCTAAACAAAACAGCAAGGAGATTCAACGCTTGAATGAATACCATTCCCATATCCTCGGGAAAAGATGGAACTTGCTGAGAAACTATTAGGAGGCTTTCTCTACCACTCCTTTCACTGCTCCGGGCTGCTCCAGAGATTTCCTTTCATCCTAACTCGGCTTCATGTAAATATGTATGCACTCAGGACTTGTTCAGTTGTAAAGGAGAGAAACCCCACTCAAACGAACTGAAGGAAGAAAACACAGGGGTGGGAATTATCTGTCCCCATAGCTTGCCAGTTCATGGAATATAGCCCACTTTGGGCATGGCTGGATACAGAGCTTTGAGCTACGTCAAAGAACACAGCCTGTTCCTCTCTGTCTGCCAATGTCTCTCACTCTTTCTCTGTTTCTGCCCACCCCCCACACAACCCCCACGCCCCTGCTTCCTCTGTTTTCCTCAGTATTGGCTTCATTCCAAGGCAGGATGTCCCCTCGCTCCCAGTAAAGACAGTTGCTGGCCAGTCCAATCTGATATTCTACCCACTCAGCAACACCAAACACTAGAGAGTGTCTCTTTGCCCATAGCAGTAACAAAAATTGCAGGAAGGGCTGCTATTGGTCTGGCTTGTGTCATGTGCCCAAGCCTGAACGAATATAGCAGCCAGGGGTATCCTGAGCTCTGATTGGCCTGGGTCATATACCTACCATCAAAGTGTGTGTGTGTATAGGAGGAAGTGTTAAGTTCAATACCAAATGTGGGTAGTGGTTACCCAAAAAGGAAATCAGGTTGCTATGTAGGCACAAAAAAACAGATATCTACTACTGTGTGTGAGTGTGTGTGTGTGTGTGTGTGAATTTGTATACGTATTTAGTATTTATATATATCTGTATATAACTTTGTATGTATTTATTTTTTGTTATTTTTACATAGCTCATATGATCACATGGCTCAAAATTCCAAAGATACAAATAAGTGGACAATGAGGAGTTTCCTTCCCACACTTATCCCAGGCACCCACCCAGTTACTTTTCTCCGAGGCAGCCAATATTATTGGGTTCTTATCTTTCCTGACAAACATAGTGTGTGTATATACAAGCCAACCTGCAAACAATCCTCTGCCCTCCCCCTACATCCCCTTTGTACACAAATGGATGCTTTCTATACCTGGGGTTCTGCCTCTGTTTGCATTTTGTGGTGGAGGGGGAGCAGTTTGACCCTGGAGGAGACACACTTTGGCAACCTCCCTATCCTCCCCACCCAAAGACTGACCTGGGCAGGGCAGGGTAACTCACCGGGGCTCATAGAGCTGTCTCCAGTTGTTTGTTTGGGGAGGAGCCTCCAGCCCATAGGGGAGAAGTTACAAGGGAATGCCTCAGCAACTGCAGTACTGGTACACATGCACACATGGGGATCATGGCCTGCCTCGGACCTGATACCTATTTTCAGGCCAGGCTAGAAGACTAAGTGCAGGTCTGGACACCCCTAAGGAAGTGGTCACTCTACTCTCCCCAGAGCAAGAAGGATTGGCTGAGCAGAATACGGCTCTGGTTGGAGGAGCCAGTGCTGAAGAGGGGAAGGGAGATGACCTTGCCAAGGTGGTCACAGTCCAGGGCAGCTGTAAAGGGCTGGGCTTGAGCATCACCTTGGTTGGGGCCCAAGAGAGCCTGAACTTTGGCTCTCTGGCAAGCAAGACCCCATCCTGAGGCAAGCCACCTCCATCCTCTATCCCTGCCCTGAAACAGAAAGAGCCAAAGCGTGGCCTTCATAATTTGGGGTGCCACTGCAACATATCCACAGCAGTGGTTTAGCTCTGCTGCTGGTTAAGTGCCATCCTTGCATAGGTGCTTTTCCAATATGATCCCACCTAACCCTCACAACCATCCTATGAAGCAGGAAATAGTATGATTCCCCCTTTACAGACGAGGAAACTGAGCCTGAGCTGGGAGTGACTCAGCAAGGATGCAGACCCAGGTCTGGGTTGTACCATTCAGCCTCCCTGTGTGCCGGGGCTGGCAGGCCGTGCCCATGCTCACCTCCCTCCTCTCCCACTGCTTGGCAAACTTCCAGCAGGACCACAAAAATCAGAAGCCTGAAAATGGCCAATCACAAATAATGGTAAGGAGGCTCGAGCCACACCTGACATTCATTCACCTGTTGATGCTGAAACCCAGGACAGGTTTTCCCATGTGCCTGGAGCATCCCAGCCAAACGGAGGTGGCCAGGTCCTCTCCTTCCTTCCTCTGACCTCAGTGGGAGCTGCATGCTTCTAATGGCCAATGGCGTGGAGAAGCGCAGAGCAGCTTGGAGCAGCGTGGGTCACAGTGGTTAAGTGTTGTCATAATTCTCTCCCCTGGAGCAATGAACTCCATCTCCCTCTAGTCTGTGTGGGAGGAATGTAATCCAGTTCTCCTTGGAACTCAGAGCACATAGTGACTCCTTTTTCCTTTTGTGGTCAGGAAATGAGTTTTGCTCTGTTTTTCACTTGGGGGCTTATTATGCAATTGCTTAAAATATGCAACGGGATGCAGATATTTATATGAGGATGTTGAAATGATGGCTTTTTAATGGAAGTAATCTAATCATGCCATATCTGTACCCTTTTCATTTTTAAAAAATTGTTCTTATGGTGTTTTAAGGAAGAAGAAATATGTGTGTGAGTGTGTGTGTGTGTGTGTGTATGTATGTGTCTGGGTGGTGTTTTTGTTTTTGTTTAGGGTATGTGGTTTTATTTAATCTCCCAGATTGTTTAAATGGATTGCAAAGGAAAAAAGATCCAAAAAGTATATGGCTGTGATTTAACAAGATAATTAGCAGCTGCACTTTATAACAAAATCTAAGGCAATTATCACTTCAGGAGGACCCGGAGGAATCCCAGCTGCCAACATCCCGCCTCGCTGCCAGAGGGAATGACATCATAACTGCTCCAGACAAAGGGGAGGTGGTTTCTGGTCACTGTGATGTCACTTGCTACAGCAGACGGTCCCAGACAGCTGGGAGACAGGTGGCTGCTTCCTAGGACACGAGAGAAGAGGATGAGCACCAAAAGGACATCAGTGCGTTACAGGTGCAAACCCTGCTTCCCCCAGGCCACTTCCATTGGGCCACCAAGACAGATATGGTTCCTCAGGCTTTGCCCCAAGCCCTCATATTACCTTCTTTTGAGAAGTTAATTGTTCTTCTCCTCTTCTCTGGAACCTCAGTTTTAAATCTTTATCCCAACTAATCAACTTCAGTGGCTTGTAGGGTCTTGCTCATGGTCAGGTTTACCACTTAGCTAAAATGTGTCCCTTCAAAGATGAGAATTGCTAAATTGCATTGGACAGCAAGTCAAAGCAAGCTTAAGAACAAGATTTGTATTTTCACCTCAAAGTTGCTTTCTTTCACCCTGTGGCCAATTATTTATCAATCTGGGCTCCCGGGTGCTTTTTTGATCAAAAACAGAGCACTCTAGCACAAAATTGTCAAATTCTAAATAGCAAACTGGAATTTGTCGTTGATTGAATTTTATGTGTAAAATTGAGCTAGGATTACAAGTTCCAGCAAACATTTAAGTGTATCCTGGGATAGCCCACAACTGAATGCACTGTCAGTCTTTTGATGGTTCCAAAGGATGGAGAAAACAGATCTGATTTCCTTGTAAATTGTACAAGTTACAGACCAGCAGGCTGACTCTGGTCACAGGCAGCCAAATGTGCCTCCCACCCACACTCCTTCTTGAAACTATAAAGTGGCAGCCAAGGTCTTGTACGTCACATAGCAAGATGACATTCTTGGTGCCCGGGTGGGAATCTGTTCTCTGTCCTCTGGCAGATAAACCACAAAAAAGTGTGCCTATTCATGGGCACTGTCTTCCACCATCCCCCAGCGCCTTCTCCTTCCCTCCTAAAGCCATCCCCCTTTGGCCCAACTTACAAACTAGCGGAGAATGAAAGGGTCAAGACATCTCTCATTCCTTCTTCCAGCCTCAGCTAGGAGGCTTCTGGGTTATACTGAAAATAAAATGAGACTTGAACAGAAACAAGGAAGCCTTCAACTCCTAGGTCTCACTCAAATACTGAGGCTAACACTGGAGGTAACAAGGACAGGCATGCCCGGAGTTCAGCCTCCCTCTGGAACCGGGCAGAGTTCTGCAGCTGGGGACTAACTGTACAGCCCACACGGCAGATCCTTTGGCCCAATGCCATTCTCAGCCTTCTAGAAAACTTCCTGCTTCCTTTATGGAAAACAGGTGTCCATGTCTTCATGTATTAGGCTAGATGCCAGGCAGGAGCCTTGTCTAAGGGACTCCTGTTATCTATTGCTGCTTAACAAACTACCCCAACCTTAGAGGTATAAATAGCAACCAGTTTAGTATGTTCCTAGATTCCCTAGGTCAGGAATTCAGACAGAGTCCAGCAGGAGTGGCTTGTCAGTGGTCCCCAACATCTGAGGCCTTGGCCGGGAAGACTTGGATGGCGGAAGTGGCTCAATGGGCAGGGGCTGGAATGGTCTGGAGGTTTTCATGATATAGCTTGGGTATTAGTCCCTGTCCAAATCTCAGGTTGAATTATAATCCCCTATGTTGGAGGTGGGGCCTTGTGGGAGGTGTTTGGGTCATGGGGGCAGATCCCTCATGCCTTGGTGCTGCCCTCTTGATAGTAAACGAGCTCTTGTGAGATCTGGTTGTTTAAATATATGTGGCACCTCTCCCCTAACATCTCTTGCTCCCACTCTGCCATGTGAGATGTCTGCTTCTGCTTTGCCTTCCACCATGAGTGAAAGCTTCCTGAGGCCTCACTAGAAGCCGAGCAAATGCTGGTGCTATGCTTCCTGTACAGCTTACAGAACTGTGAGCCAATCAAATCCTTTTTCTTACAAATTACCCAGTCTCAGATATTTCTTTATAGCAATGCAAGAATGACCTAACACACTTCATATGTCTGGTGCTTGAGCTGAAATAATTCGAAGGCTGGGACAGTTGGCCAGTGCATCTACATGTGGCCTCTTTGTGTGGACTGGGCTTCTTCCCAGCATGGTAGCCAGGAGTCAGACATCTTACATGGCAACTTGGAGCTCCAAGCATGAATGTTACAGCAAACAAGACAGAAATTGCATGGTCTTTTATGACCTAGTCTCAGAAGCCACACAGCATCACTCTTTCAGTAGTATTTTGGTTGAAGCAGTTACAGCCTGCCCCAACCCCGGATTCGAGGGGAAGGACAAGAGAACCTACCTCTGGATGGGAAAAGTGTCAAAGAATTTGCTGGCATGTTTCAAAACCGTCAAGGGGCTGACTTCTGTACAGTACCCACTTTCACTGTCAGCCAGATTTGAATACAATATTCTTTTATCAGTAGCAGTGACATTAGGGCAACACTGGGGATGGGGAGGAGAATGAGGAAGTGAAGGGCCAGGAGCAAAACTTTGGTTCATCTTTTTTCAGGGTCTGATTCTACTCTGATTTTCTTCGAGTACATCATAGTCCCTCTTGTCCTACCCTCAAAGGCTGAATGCAGGTCAGGTTAGCCCTTTACACCACCCCGGGGCTTCTTTCCTGAGAACCAAAGTGCTAGAATAGAAAGCAATAGATAGATAGTCTCTGAGACTAACTAACTAACTAACTAACTAACTAACCCGTAAGGCCTGGGTTCTTGTCACAGCAGGGTTCTAGGGTGTTTGTTTTTCATTCCTGTCCCAAGAATGCACCTGGTAACCTCCCTGGGCCTCTAAAAAAAAGCACCCATCATTTGTACAGGTCTTTCCAGGTGCTGAGATAGGAAACAAGAGGGATCCCCAGTCAGGGCTGGAAGGGAGCTTCTGGCCTTGGAGAATCTACCTCCCCTCCTCTTGGGGAATCCAACCCTGTCCTTTTTATGATTGAGGGAACCAAGGCTTAGAGGGGCTGTGACTTGCCCAGGGTCACCAGTGTGTGTCAGCAGCTGAATTTGAACTGTGCAGAATTCACCCTTCACCCTAGGGCATTTGCATCCTGGGGTACTTTTCACAGCCGGCTGACTGTGGGAGAAGTAGGGGGAGGTTACACTCAGGGAAAAGCCACTAAACGTCAGCATTCAACCAGCTCAGTCAGCCTCCCTGGGCCTCTTGGCAGCTCAGGGTCTGCAGGGAGGGTCCTGCCCACCCCGGCCAACCCTCAGAGGCCCCCGAGGCTGCAAAGGCCACGTCACCGCAGCCTGTGGTCTGCCCAGCTAATGGCAGCTGCTGCGAGGGGAGCGGAGCCGCAGTAATTACAGCATCAAGGAATCACAAATGGATCTGCAAAGATGACATTAGGAGCATTAGACCTGGCACGGCTGCCTCCGGAGAGGTCACTGGGAGGAGGCCGGGGCTGGGGCCTGGGGATGGGAGACAGACGCGCCTCTGTCTCACCCCACCCTCTTCGTTCCCAACCGGGGCTGCGATGACAATGCCAGGATTCACAAGCCCCTCGCAGAAACCACATCGGCCGCCAGTCTCGTGTGTGTCAGCAAAGATAACAGATGTCTTTCACAGGGAAGTAATTGCTTGAAACACAACTGGACAACCCCCCAGGAGGTTGCATTACAGGGAAGGAGCCTTGCTTTTGGAGGGAGGGGTGTGACCTGGTAGGCAGTCCCCTCCCCAATTCCCACGATCCTTTGACATCCTAATGAGCTGTGCTGGCCTTGCCTCTTGCAGTCCCCAGCTCTGTGGAAGGTAATTATTATGTCAAGCCTGGTTGAGGGCGTTGGTGGTGGGGTGGGGCTTCCTGGATGGAATCTGTGGCTGGAGGAATTCCCCAGAGGCTGGAGGGGGCTAGCAGAGGAAGAATTGGGGGAAGGGCCAGGCTTTGATCAGTTACCATCCTCCAAAGCCTGAGAAATGGGTCTGAAGCAGCAAGGCTGCCTTTGGCCAAAGCTAGCACCAGTAGGTGTCACTGTAGGAAAGGAGGGGCCCCTGGGACTGTCTGCGGACCGTGCTGGTAAAAATAGAGCTTGCCTGTGTTCCCACTGCCAAGTCGCCAAGCCTGGTGATTTATAAGGCTGGGAGCAGACGTGTGTGTAAATGTTTTTGCGTGCAAGATGTGTAGCCAACCGCGGGCTGGCTTTTTCAAACTTACAAGGAGAGAGCGAGGGAGGGAGAGAAGGGGAGAGAGAGAAGGCAGCCAGGGTGGGAAGCACATGGGCCACTTTTATGTAACACTCCTCTGATACACGCCGCAGTGGGGATTTATGCTCTCTTTGAAGTAAATTGCATCCCGGTGCACCATAGCATGAAAGTTAAGATTTACCATGGCTGGGACCTCCGAGACCCTGCTGGAAGCTAGAATAATTAGCACAGCATTTGGCTGCCTCTCCTCCCGCTCTGCGGGCGGTGACAGGAGTGGCACTAATAGATCTTCCAGGCCTGAGTCTCGTGTGTTTGTCATGGGGTCCATGGTGACTGTGGACAAGGAGGACCGTGATCAACTGGAGAAATGGAGGTGGGGGGAGGGACTGGGACTTACCTCATTGCAGGGGACAGTGGGACCTGCCCCACCAGGGAGGAACTGGGTGGCAAACCAGCTCAGCCCCACAGGCTTCAGGTGCCTCTCTGTCAGGGGTTGGGCCAGAGTGAGTGCTTCAGGAACCCAGGGAACTCATTTATAAAACAGATTCCAGTGCCAGACTCCCAGCTTGCTACAGGTGGGCGTCCTGCGGCACCCCACCAGTTTGGGGGTCCCCAGGATTATATCAACTCTCATATTTAATGTTTTTCAAAAGACAGTGACTGGGACTCCCATCCCTCCTGACTTTTCTCCCTCCTCTCCCCTCCTCCTCCTGCAGGCACCTTCCCTGTGCCCTTTCTCAGAGGCCGTGCATTTTCATGCTGGAAAAGCTGAGACATGAACTTGATCAACAAACCCCGGAGTCACACAGGGAGAGTCCTAACAGCCGCCTGGTCACTCCAATTCTGCCAAAAAACAGCTGTGTGGTCTTGAACAAGTCCCAGCCCTTCTCCAGGCTTCAGCTTCCACGTCGTATCATGACGGAGTTGGATTTCTACAAGATCATCTTGAAGGCCTTCGTTAACAGTCTTGATATACCTGACTCTCCCTATCCCCTGAACACCCTCATGGAGCTCTAAGGAGTCAAAGCATAGAAGTAATGTCCCCTCTGGGGTTCCAGGTGCTGCGATAGGACACCAGTGTTGGGAAGAAGAGCTAGCAGCACCGCTCACTACGAAGATTCTAAGTGCCTACTCAGCAAGGGCTTTCCTGAGGTTGTAATAAGCTCCCAGATCAGTTAACTATTCCACAAGGCACAGCAGCTTTCCAGACCCCACTTCATCATCACAATAAGAAAATGACAGCCTGGGCAACAAAGTGAGACCCCACCTCTACGAAATTAAAAAAAAAAAATTAATTAGGCAGGCATGGTGGCATGTGCCTATAGTCCCACCTATTTGGGAAGCTGAGACGAGAGACATGAGCCCAGGTGTTCGAGTTTGCAATGAGCTGTGATTGTGCCTCTGCACTACAGCCTAGGCAACAGGGCAAGATCTTATCTCGAAAGAAAGGAAGAAAGAAGGAAAGAAGGAAAGAAAGAAAGAAAAGAAAGAAAAGAAGAAAGGAAAAAAGAAAGAAAGAAAGAAAGAAAGAAAGAAAGAAAGAAAGAAAGAAAGAAAGAAAGAAAGGAAAGAAAGGAAAGAAAGAAAGAAAGAAAGAAAGGGAGAAAGGAGAAAGAAAGAAAGAAAGAAAGAAAGAAAGAAAGAAAGAAAGAAAGAAAGAAAGAAAGAAAGAAAGAAAGAAAGAA
>NW_012111253.1:4497540-4499018 GCF_000951035.1 Colobus angolensis palliatus
GGAAGGAAGGAAGGAAGGAAGGAAGGAGAGAGAGAGAGAGAGAAAGAGAGAAAGAAAGAAAGAAAGAAAGAAAGAAAGAAAGAAAGAAAGAAAGAAAGAAAGAAAGAAAGAAAGAAAGAAAGAAAGACTCTCACAACATTCTTTTAAGGTTGCGAATAAAATTGTCCCCATCACACATCTGAGGAAACTGAGGCTTTGGCCCAAGTAAGTCAAAGGAGTGTGATGAAAATATAGATTTTGAAATCTAAATGAGTGCAAATCTCATCTCTGCAGCATAAGGTAAGCGAAATAGGATAAAGGGGAAATTCTCAAGGCCTCAGTTTTGCCATCTGAAAAATGGGCATTGGGTTGAGGGCTAAATGAGATAGTTCATGCAAAAAGGACTCACAGGGCAGCCTCCTTGTAGATGGGATTAAGATTAAGAGCAAAAGTTCCCAGGCCACTGGCTGCAGGGTGTGTTTGTCTCCCAGGTTTTGCATGGTTCTTGGCAGGGATCAGGCCCAGTAAATATTTGCTGAACCGGATTACACCAGTGCCACAACAGAGGCCTCACTGTCAAGCCGTGCTGGGGAAGTAGCAGATAAAGCTGTGAGGGCCACGGAAGGTTCTCAAAGGGCGTCAGGGCCAATAGTATAGAAAGAGGAAAAACTGAGTTTAAAAAGCTCATGCTGCAGTCTGAAGCCCCATGGAGGTTGGGACCAGATTCGGAAGGGGACAAAGATTCTTGGGTAGATTCTGAAGGACAGATCCCCAAAATGTTCTGAGCAACCTTTCAGATCAGTTGTCCAAGCCTGGCAAATTGGGAAAAATCTGATTAATGAAGTGGAAGCAGCAGCCACAAATGCCACATGAGATTCCTGAATGAACTGTCTTCCTGCTCCTCTCCCTTGCCGCCACTACACCCTCCACACCCTGAATTCCCATCTGCCATGTAGACATGGGTGTGGGAGGGAGAGATGAAGTGGAGGCTCCCTTTGGTGTAAATCCTGGACCCAGAAGAATAGGGGGATCTTAATAAATCACCCATCTCTGTCCCTGTTTCAGGTTCTCCAGCCTCAGGTGTCTTCCTGAGCTGAAAGCCAATGTGCATCCCCCAAGCTCTAGAGAGGTCCATAAAATCTACTTTCTGCCCTTTGGAGAGGTCAGGCACCAGTGAGGAGAACCTCCTCTGTGTATGGGGCCTGAGGTTCCTCTTCATAATTATCTTTTGCACCAGGAAGCACCTCCCTTCCTTGAGATCACACCTGGGACATGAGACACAGACTTACAAAGCAGACAGGCCAGCAGAACACCCCAAGATTCCTGGTCTCTCCTCAAAGATCAGGGATGGATGGATGGATGGATGGATGGATGGATGGATGGATGGATGGATAGATGAGTGGATGGATGGATGGATGGATGGATGGATGGATGGATGGATGGATGATGAGTGGATGGATGGATGGATGGATGGATGGGTGAATGAGTGGATGGATGGA
>NW_012111253.1:4500043-4510334 GCF_000951035.1 Colobus angolensis palliatus
CCAGCCACTGCACTCCAGCCCGGGCGACAGAGCGAAACTCCGTCTCAAAAAAAAAAAAAAAGAAAGGAGATGGTGGGGAAACTGAGGCACAAAATGACCTGCTCAGATAACGAAAGAGTGATGGAGTCTTGGCTCCTTCCCATGTGGACCATGAGCCATGCTGAGGCACCACACAGAGCGACATTAACCATGCGTAGTCCCCACCCAGCAGTCTTCAAGCTTCTAGGTGATTAGGATTCAACTTGACCTCTGAGTAGCTGCAGCACACAGGATGGGAGAGGGCCTAGGAGCTAATTTTGTTCTGTTTCCTGGACTCCCAGCCCAGTGCTCCCCTCAAACCTTCACAGGGTAGCATAGCCAGGTGATTGAATACTGCAAAGCCACACTACCATGCCTTCCAATCTTGATGCTACCACTTGGGGCTGTGTGACCACTGGTCCTGGCTTGGTCTCTCTGTGTCTCAGTAATGGGAATGATAAACAGTGCCTACCTCAAAGGTTTGTTTCGCCTGTGAGATGGTGCCGGGCACATAAAAAGTCCCCAATCAATGTTAGCTATGATTATTATTAGCTCTTTGCCACATAGATCTTTGATCTCTCAAAGACCCATTAATCGCTCAGCCCCTTCTTCAAGGGATTAAAAAAAAAAAACAGCAAATGAAATTCTACATGAAATCATCGTTGTAATATTTCTGCTGCCAGGACAAATCATTAGGGTGGAGGTGGGAGGGGGGGACCTGGCAGTGATACCACTGGCCAGAACGAAGAAGGGACATTAATATAGCAGCTTCCCATCTAATGGCTGGGGAAGAGGGAGGAGGAGGGGGGGACTGTTGAAGGAAGAGGTTGCTGGCTGGCTCTGCTGTAGGGGAGAAAGGGTCTGGCAATCAGGGGCCCCCAGGAGGTGAAGGGGTCTCTGTGCCCAGTGAGGAGAGGCACGGAACCCAAATGAGCTCTGGGAGAAGGTAGCCCCATGGACCCCTGTGAGGCCTGGGTCCTGGCCCAGCAGCCCTCCCTGAAGGAACCCCCAAATGTGGGCAGTGTCCAGCCAGTCTCCGGCTCAGATGCATTTAAGATCAGGAGGCTTCTCAGGCTTCAGAAACCTGAACCTGCCTCTATTCTCCACAGTACAGCGGCTTGAAGCACTTCGCTGTCCATGAGGCTGGCCCCAAGAGACAGCAGACCAGGGTTCGAGCTACCTCTCTGCCTCCCCCAACCTCCCCCACCCTTTTCTGGCATGAATTTCCTCCACTGAAAAGCGAGGGGTTTGGCTGAGGTTGTGGTTTTGAAAGCTGTGTTGAGGCGGCACAAAGATGAGTCAGAGCCTGGTAGGGACCAAGGTTGGGTGTGGGTCTCCACCCTGCCCCTCCCAGAGCCAGCTCACAGCCCACCTTCAGCCCATTTGACAACTATGGCTACAGATTAACATGATTTTGATTAGCAAAAGGAGTTCTGCTACTTCAAAATCAAGAATGTAGAAAGCCCCTGAGTAGAGGGTCTTTAGTCACTCTTCCCCTGCCAGTGTCACCTGTTTTAGGAAGCACCAAGGACAGGCGGGGAAGCTGGCTTGGCCCTGGCTCTGGATCAAGAAGAGAGCCCTGCGTCCAGAGGCCTTGCTGAATCTCCTTCCTGAGCGGCCGCCTGGCCTGCGCGTCACAGTTTATCCTCCGGCAAGGGCTGGCTGGACACAATGCCTTGGCCCCAGGCCCACCTTCAGGAGCCAAACCCAACAGTCTCCTCAGCTTCCTGGCTTGTGCCAGCACACTGTTTGGCAGTAGAGGAGGTGATCAGCAGGCAGAAGGAGCTCCGGCACACCAGAAGGGTGTCTCGCTGGTCCCCAAGGGGCAGCTGGGAGTTGCTTTCTGAGCTCAGGCCTGGAGTGGCTCAATGGGCAACATGTCCCACTGGGCTGGGTGGGTGGCAGAGAGTGTGTGACGTAGGGCCTGCCAGAGCCCAGGACTTACCTTTAGGAGGTGGTGTGAACAACTGCACCCCCCACCTACTCTCTGAGCCTCCAATTCTAAATACAGCCTTGGATTCCCTGACCAGAAAGCAGGAACTCCTGGTTGAGTCACAGGGGTATGTCACAGATGGTTTTCTTTTTCTTTCTTTTTTGAGTCTTTTTCTTTCTTTTTTGAGTCAGAATCTCGCTCCGTCAGACTGGAGTGCAATGACACTATCACGGCTCACTGCTGCCTCAAAGTCCTGGCCTCAAGCAATCTTCCCACCTCAGCCTCCCTCCCGAGTAGCTGAGACCATAGGCTCGCGCCACCATGCTCAGTTCATTTCTTATTTTGTTTTTTGGTAGAGACGGGATCTCTCTATGTTACCCAGGCTGGTCTGGAACTCCTGGCCTAAAACGATTCACCCATCTCGGCCCCCCAAAGTGCTGGGATGACAGGCGTGAACCACTGCACCAAGCCACAGATGGTTTTCTCGCAGCACACTTTGTCACAGCTGAGGAAGAGTGTTCGCATGCTAGGCTTGCCAAAGCTAGGAATAGGGATCGGATTTCCTTGAAGGAGGAAAAGGGGCCCAAAAAGGACAACCAGGAAGCCCGTGGTTTGCTATACATTTTAACTGGGGTGCCCTTCTAAGCCCCTTGGGGTAGGAGTTAAAGCCCCCCCACCCTGCCTCCAGTCTTTCCCCACCACATGAACCATTGGGCCTCTCTGTGCCTCTGTGCCTATGCACATGCTATTTGCTGAATGGAATGAGCTCCCCTTCTCCCCTCACCTACCTCCAGCCTTGTCTGCCTGGCAGGCTCCTATTCACCCTTCAAAACCCAGTTTCCCTTCTGTAAGGCCATCTCTGATTCCCTCCAGAGATTCTCACCCTCTCCTCTGTCTCCCTACAGTGTCTTACACACACACACACACACACACACACACAAATAAAGATAGTAATTGCCACACAGTAGCTTGTGACAATTATCAGCTTTATTGGAAGAATTTGTTTTGGACTGTGCTGCTGGACTGTGAGCTCCTTACCATATGTTTTTGTATGCACCGAGACTTGCATGATTTGTATGTATTTTTGTCCTACCTACTTACAAAAAATATTGGAGAGTGCATCAAACAATAATAGCCAGTATTTATCAGCAGCCCAGCATGTGCACAGCACCCAGCAGGCATTTCCCACAACACCCCTGCAGTGTGGGTACTATTACCCCATTTCACCAAGAGGGAAACTAAGGCTCAGGAAGGTTAGGTATCCTGCCGAGGTCACACAACCAGTAAAGCTAAGCCAGGACATGATCATTGTTCTTTTAGACTCCAAAGCCCGGCATTTTTTGTTTTCTTGTCCTGCTGTAAGGCCTTCCTTATTTCTAGCCCCAGGGCCTGCCAACAGATGCACTATCCATGCTCAAGAAGTAGATGAACCAGGTGAGAGGCAGAAAGCGTGACCACCAACAGTCTGATACTGACTGCCAGTGGGTGGCCCTTGCTTGAAGTGTGGTCCTCAGACCAGCAGTATAACCATCACTTGGGAGCTTTATGGAATCTCAGGTCCCACTGAGACCTACTAAATTAAAATCAGCATTTTTAACAAGATCCCCAAGGCATTCCCGTGCATGTTAACGTCTCTATTTTACGCGCCTGTTTCCATGAGGACAAACAAGAAGAAGTTTCTGGTAGAAAGAGCTGGCAGAGTTGATGGAACAGGTCGCTTTTTAAAAAACACTTCCAAAGCTTTTCACCACACAGGTTGAAAGTGAACATTTCCTTTCTCGTTCCACTTTGATTTTGCTAATTTCTTAGAACATAAAAGGTATCAAAAGATACTTAACTACATATGTTTTCCTTTCTCCGATATGTTCAGCCTTAGGAATGAAAAGTTGATGTTATAGAAAACCATTTGGCTGTTCGACTAAAGCCGAACATACAAATACCCTTAGCTCCACTTCACAGAAAGGAGTTGCCAGAATCCACCAAAAGGCATGTACTAGAATGTCCATAGCAAAGCTAACCCTACCCAAAAGCCAATTGACAGCAATAAATGGTGGAAATGTCACACATGGAATACTACACAGCAATGAGAAGGAACAAACTACTACTACACTCCACAAGTCAGGTAAATTTTACCATCATAATGTTGAGCAAAAGAAGCCAGACCCAAAAGAAGACAAAGTGTATGATTCCATTTACATAAGGTTCAAAGATAGACAAAACTACTCTCTATGTAAGGTGGGGATACCTCCCTTGGGGAAGCAACAACTGGGAGAGGACATGAGGGGGACTTCCTTGGGGGTTGTTGATGTTCTGTGTCTCTACCTGGGTGTTCTTATACACGGGTACTTTCAGCTTGTAAGAATGTATCAAGCTGTACGCTCAGGCTTCTCTGAATGTAGGTTATACTTCAATAAAAGGTTAAAAAAAAAAAAAGCTAATGTTGCCTAATGGCCTAAATTCTATGAATATGCAATAAACTTGCAGCATAAGAATTTTGTCCTGCAATTTGCTGCTGACTCCAAATTCTGGAGGTGTTAGGGTAACAAAGAACCCCAGGGTGAGCATTTGACAGGAAGCATTAGCTGCCCCCAGGAGCCTCAAACACCTGATGGTTTTTCTCCTGCTTAAAATTAAAAACCTGCCCGCAAAGATGCCGAGGAAGGGAGAATGCATCCACAACCCTCATTTTGCAATGTTATTAACTGTGGGAGTTGAGCGCAGTGGGTAGTGGATTCATCTGCAACTGCTGGCTAGACACCAGGTTTCTGTTCCTAGGGGGTGAGGCCGGTGGCTTCTTTATCTCTACATGCCTGCCCCCCAACAAACACACATGGCCTTACCCACGAAGGCAGGAAGATGTCTGTTGCTTAATAAATGATTTCCTTTAGACCACAGCATTTTGGCACTAGAAAGAGTAATAATATCTCACTTTAAGTATGGAGGTGCCGTGTGCCTGGCCATATGAAGCGCTTCATACACATTGCCTCATCGACGCCACACAACCACCCTGTGAGGGAAGGGCCATAATTATTCCCATTTTACAGGTAAGGCTTGAAGAAGGTAAGACAGTAGCTTGCCAGAGGTCACACCACGACCCATGGCAGAGCTGGGATCCCACCCAGGCAGAGCGTTTGATCCAGAGCCTACTTTGCCTCTAGGCTTCACGGCCTTGGAAGCGATGCCGTCTAAGACTCCATCTTTGCAAATAGGGCCACTGGCCATGACTGCTGAATTTAGCAAATAAAAGTACAGGCTACCCAGTTCAAATCGAATTTCAGATAAGCAATACATCTTTTTTAGCATTAGTATGTCCCATGCAATATTTGGGACACACTTACACTAAAAAGTATTCATTTGTTGATCTGATATCCAACTTGAACTGGGTGGCCTGTATTTTATTTGGTGCCCCTACCACTGGGGCCCACAGAAGTCAAGTGACATACAAAGTGACACTGGCAGTTTGTCAGAGTTGGAGGTCTGAGCCCACGGCCCCAGGCCCCTACCTCTTCATGTGATGCTTTTTCAGCCAGCCAGCTGCAACTCCTCCCCAAACCTCCTCCCACTCTGTGTGTTTACAACCAAACCCCTCACTTTCCCCAAACCAGCAGCCTTCCCAAGTCTTGGTGGCTGCCAATGTCACCACATCACGTGACCAACTGCCATCATTCTCCTCTCTGAAGTCCTCTAGCCCTTTCTGTCCACCAGCAGGTGACCTACAACACATGGTGCCTTGGGGACACTGGCTGACTTTAGAACTGGTAAGTCTTCTCGCCCCAATAAGATTGCAAACTCCATAAGGGCAGGGACTGCATGTCATATGTTTCGTATGCTACTAAGCCAGGCTTGCCATACTAAGACCCCCCAACAATGTCCACAAGTTCAGCCCAGCTCTAGGCTTTGGGAGCATGAACCCTTCCTCAGGGGAAACCCAGGGGCTCCTGAATTCATGGCATGGTGACAGCTTTGCCACAGCTTCCTCTTCCACTGGGAACTCTTGTCTCAGCCACTAGGTGCTCCATTCATCTCTTGCCGCACAATAAGCCACCCCTAAATTTAGATGCTTACGCCAATGACAACCATTGATGTTGCTCATGACTCTGCATTTTGGGCAGGCGTGGATGGGGACTAGAGGATTCACCTCCCAGATGGCTCACAGACAGCTGGCAAGTTGGAGCTGATGGTTAACTGGGAGCTCAGTCAAAGCTGAAAACCAGGGGCCTTGGTTGCACTACATCTAACCAGGGCTTCCTCACAGCATGGCAGCAGGGTCCCAAGGGTAGGTACCCCAAAAGAGAGCCAGGTGGAAACTGAATCAACTTTTATGGTCCAGTCTCAGGAGTCACATAGTGTCACTTCTATCATACGCTTCTAGGTGAAGCAATCACAAAGACCCGCACAGTTTCAGGAGGAGGAGCAGAAACTTTACCTCTTGGTAGTAGAGCATGAACTTTCTGGAAGAGCACATGATACTGGAAATATTACTGTGGCTTTACAGGGCTTGTTATTTGGGACCACACCCCCACAGCTTCCAACCAAGGCCTAAGTAAGACCTTTGGAGACCCTTGTCATTGAAAAGCCATGGCATTACTTTCCCAGGTATTTACTTAAAGCTCAGGAAATTGTTAAAAAACAAAATCCAAGGCAACTGCAAAACAATATATTGTATATGATGTCGTTCATGTTAAAGCACATCCATACAAATTCTACATTTCTGTATACATATATGTGTATGGGAAAGCTTTTTTTTTTTGAGGCGCAGTCTCACTCTGTCGCCCAAGCTGAAGTGCAATGGCACAATCTCAGCTCACAGCAACCTCTGCCTCCCGGGTTGAAGTGATTCTCCCTCCTCAGTCTCCCAGGTAACTGGGATTACAGGCACCCGCCACCATGCCCGGCTAATTTTTGTATTTTTGTAGAGACGGGGTTTTACCATGTTAGCCAGGCTGGTCTTGAGCTCCTGACCTCAGGTGATCTGCCTGCCTCAGCCTCCCAAAGTGCTGGGATTACAGGTGTGAGCCACCACGCCCGGCCAGGAATGCAATTTTTAAAAAATCTTAGAGAAGAAGCATCCAAGACATTAACAGTGATTATGTCTGGGAAAGGGATTTGGATTAGGGGCCACCAGGAGAAACAAAGAGGACTATGGCTTTATTCACATAGCTCAAGTACTTTACAGTGGAAATATACTCATGTGTTAGGTGGATAATTAAAAATAGAAGGAAAAAATAAGAAAGGGAGGGAAGAAAGAAAGATACAATGGTTTCCAGTTGTTAGAATAAAAAAGAAAAATCATTAATATGGTCCATGCAGTAGATTGGATTACTATGCCCAACTTTCCCCTCTACGTAAGATGGAATCACTCGCACACCCTTTGCTATCTGACTGTATGCCTCCTAGCAGACAGGGTAGAAGCTATTTTCTTGTCCCACTGGCTTAGGGTTTGGCCTTATAACTGGCTTTGACCAGTGGAATGTGGACAGAGATAACTGTGCTGGCTCCAAACCTTGGCCTTAAGAGACATTGTTTCCAATTGCGCTCTTGCATTTACCTTAGCCATGAGAAGAGCTCACCCTAGGTAGCTGTTTTTCCTTCAGCTTGGGTCCCAGAATGACAGAAATGTGGTGCTATCCTTAGCCCATCCCAAAGCCAGAGGCCTAGCCTTGGCTTATAGAGCCGTAGCTGAGCCCTGAACTGCCAGCAATAGAAAGACCTATGAGGAAGAAATAAACGCTTGTTGCAAACGACTGAGATTGGAGCTGTTTGTTAAGGAACATTATCCCAGCAGAAACCTGACTACTGCAGCCTCTAAGACCCTGTGTGATCTGGCCCTTGACCACAATTCCAGCCCCATCTCTCTTCACACTGCTCTTTTGTTCACCAAATTCTAGTCCCACTGGCCAGTTTTAGTGTCTCAAAGGTTTATAGCTTTCCTATGAGCAATTAATTCTAAGTGCACTATTTCTTACCTTGATTTCAGCAAACTCCTACTCATAATTCATCTCAGGAAAACTTCATCTGAACATTCACAACCTCTCATCTAGGTTAGTTTCCTCCTTGTTTGACTTTCTGATAACATCTTGTTCACCCTTCATACTGTTACTATTCCTTAATGCAATAGATAATTTACATGTAATTTTTGGATTTCCGTCTCCTCCCTCCCTAAACTGTGACCTACATGAGGGCAGGGGCCACCATGCTTATTTTATTCATCAGTATGTTCTCAGCCAGGTGTGGTGGCTCACACCTGTAATCCCAGCACTTTGGGAGGCCAGGGAGCGTGGATCACCTGAGGTAAGGAGTTTGAGACCAACCTGGCCAATGTGGTGAAACCCCATCTCTACTAAAAATGCAAAACTGGCCAGGAGTGGTGGCTCATGCCTGTAATCCCAGCACTTTGGGAGGCTGAGGCGGGCAGATCACCTGAGGTCAGGAGATCGAGACCAGCCTGACCAACATGGAGAAACCCCGTCTCTACTAAAAATACAAAAAATTAGCCAGGTGTGATGGCAAATGCCTATAATCCCAGCTACTTGGGAGGCTGAGGCAGGATAATCGCTTGAACCTGGGAGGCAGAGGTTGTGGTGAGCGGAGATCGTGCCACTGCACTCCAGCCTGGGCAACGAGAGCGAAACTCCTTCACAAAAAAAAAAAAAAAAAAAAAAAGCAAAACTTAGCTGGGTGTGGTGGCATGCTACTCGGGAGGCTGAGGTGGGAGAATTACTTGAACCCAGGAGACGGAGGTTGCAGTGAGCCAAGATGGTGCCACTGCACTCCAGCCTAAGCAACAGAGCAAGAGTCTGTCCCAGCAACAACAACAAAAAAATGTTCTTAATGGTGGCAGTGCCTAGGACACAGTGATTTGACAAATAAATGAAGATGGCTGAGTGTGGCTGAGTGTTTCCGATCCTGCTACAGGAATCAGAGGATAGCTTCCTCCCCAGTAGGAGCAAGGCTGCAACAAAGGAAGTGGGATTTCATCTGAACCCTGCGGTATGGGTAGAATCTAATACAACCAAAGCCATGGCCACAGGAAGCTCCATGACTCTAGGGAGTGGTTAGGGACGGAGCAGCTGGGCTAGACCAGAGGGTCAATACCAAGATTAGAGACATACAGGGGCCTTCCCCGGCCAGGTGTGGAGCTCCAACTCTCTCCAGCAGCCAGTGGACAGCCATGGATGGGTTTTCGGCAAAGACAGGAAGTGATAATGGGTCGGAAGTCTCTTCTGGAAGACACTAGTGGCAAGGAGGCCAGTAGACTGGATGAGAAGTCAGGGGACATAGGGGATAAGAGAAAAAAAAATACTAAACAAAAACCAGTTATGGCTGAGAGCAACACGGAGTTGTGCTCCCACTAAAGGTGCTCTGTAAATATTTGCTGTGAATGAACTTGAATGACCTGGGGGGCAATGGTATGACTGCTAAGAGATACGGGAAGACAGGGGAATGAGCTAGTCTGATGGGGAAGAGAGTAAGTGTAATTTTATACATGTCAAGTTTGATGTGAGCACAGGTTGTCTAGGAGGCAGTTTGGAGATGGATATCGGAATTTGGGAGAACAGCTGGAGAAATTTGGGGAGACCCAAACTAGGGTGTCAGAAGCAGACTCTAAGACAAGGACTTGTGTGCTAGTGTTTTATGGGGAGGTGATCTCCTGAAACACTGATAGGAGAGTGGGGAGGTGAGACAGGGAAGAGAAGAAAGTCAATAAAGGGGGAGTTTGCAAGCAAATTAACACTAGGGGCAACTGGAGCTTAAGCCAGCTGGGGAGCTCTAGGAGACAGCACAGAACACACACATCAGCATTAGCCCACCTGAGGGGCAGGGTGCTGGGATGCTTACCAGCTCACTCCTATCGGTCCTTGTTTGAAAACTCTTCCTAGAAACCACTTATTCCTTGGCACTTGTAGGTTGCCATGCACACAAAAAGAAAGGGCTCTGGTGGCCAAAGAAAGCCTTCAAGCAAGGAAAAGCAGGTTGCAGCAGCTCGAAATGGGTAGCCATGCATGGAAATCAAATGGAAATGGTTATATTGTCATCTCAGTTATGTGTTGGGCACACCCCTATATACTTACAAGTATTATCATGTTCCAGCAGGGTATGACGGCTCATGCCTGCCATCCCAGCTACTAGGAAGGCCAAGGCAGGAGGATCGCTTGAGCCCAGGAGTTTGAGGCCAACCCAGGCAACAGAGCGAGATCTTGTCTCAAAAAAAAGAAAAGAAAAGAAAAAGAAGTATTATCATGTTCCAACCTCAGAAGAGCCTTTTTTTTTTTTTTTTTTAAGACAGAGTTTCGCTCTTGTTTCCTAAGCTGGAGTGCAATGGCACAATTTTGGCTCACC
>NW_012111253.1:4510384-4518820 GCF_000951035.1 Colobus angolensis palliatus
AGCCTTTTTTTTTTTTTTTTTTAAGACAGAGTTTCGCTCTTGTTGCCCAAGCTGGAGTGCAATGGCACAATTTTGGCTCACCACAACCTCCGCCTCCCAGATTCAAGTGATTCTCCTGCCTCAGCCTCCTGAGTAGCTGGGATTACAGGCATGTGCCACCAGGCCCCTCTAATTTTGTATTTTTAGTAGAGACGGGATTTCTCCATATTGGTCAGGCTGGTCTGGAACTCCCGACCTCAGGCTTCCCAAAGTTCTGAGATTATAGACGTGAGTCACCACACCCGGGCAAAGAGCCATTTTAAAGATGAGGAAACAGCCTCAGTGCCAAAAGTGACAGTCCACTGAGACTCACTTTGCCAGAGGTACCAGCCAAGAAGAGATGGGATTATGGTGTCTGCAGGGCATTGGTAGCACTCAGAAACTTCCAACCCCAAGAGCCCACTGTAGCAAAGGGAAATGAAGAGAGAGAGAATTCTTGGAAGAGCCATACTGATGATGACCACAGAAATAACTTGTCACTAAAGACAAAGTGAGAAAAAGACATGGAAAACCACATGATTGTAAGTCAGCAGGACTGAGTGATAGTAATTCTAAGATTCTGAGGGAAATGAAACATTTACATGGCACTGACATGGACAGATGGGAAATCTACTCAATACTGTCTGATCGTGAGGATGAGAACATCCCCCTGAGGGGGGGATGTTCCCCACTTTGGGGGTTCACCTAGGGATTGCTCCACAGAACACCAACATGCACAGTTTATCTCACTCCTGGGAAGACCAGATAAATACTGAAGGGCCAGGCATTGCAAACGCAACACCAGGCTTTCTCAGTCACATCAAGGCCAAAAAATAAAGGAAATTAATTTATTGATGCTGTGTGAAGGCAAAGAGTTGGTTTTGAAGAATTGTAACAAATGGCTGGGAAAATGTAAACCAAAAAAAAAAGGAAAGCTCAGTTAATGCTAAACAAATTATTAATCATTAACAATAGTTGGGAAACAGGCCTGTGCAGGCAGATGAAAGGAAATAGGAGCACAAAGGCTATAGAACAGGTAGATGATCAACTATCTTCAAGCATGTGAGAGGTTATTAGCTATTTTCTTGTAACTTGATGATTATTACCAAGACAGTGTGGGCAGAGGGAAGTGAAGAGGGAAGGGCCAGTATATCAGAATTACCTGGGAACTTTCTCAAAAGGCAAGTGGCCATGCTACCTTGAACTTTAGCAAATCTTTCAGAGTGTCTACCTCATACTCACTTTGGTATCTGAAGTCTGTTGTCCCATAGTCTTGCCAAAACTGCCATTTTCATGTCCTGAGAGTGGGCCTCACCACGCCTCCCCCTTCTGCTGGCTTCCCTAGGAAGCAAAGAGCTCATGGAGAGTTCTTCCACCCCGGTGGTACCTCTGACCAGCACCCAGGCGAGACAGTTGAGCCCCTGAGAATGCGAACCTGGACAGCCTCATCTGTCCTTGTCCCTCCTGTCCAGGCACAGTGCCCAGCACATAGTCAGACTCCTGGCTGTGGAATGCATGATGCAGGCACAGCCCCACCTCCAAATGGAATAACCATTCCCAGGCATTTCCTCAGCACCAGGTAGGTTACTGAAGGGCCCATGGCCTCTCTGTAGGTGGAAATGGTGAAAGGAAAAATACCTACTCAGGGGCTTCAGGAGATTGGGCCAATGACCTCTTGAGAAAAATGTTAATTCTCTCAGCCACAAGAAGCAGCAGCAGTGAGCTAGAATTGGTCTACACTGTCACGGAGCTGCCTGGGCTGCTGAATGTCCCATGAGGATCATGGCTGTCATAGCTATATGGCTTTCATGACTATCATGGCTGCTGTGGCAAGCCCAGGCTCCCTCAGGAAGGGCTGCCTAGGAAGATCCCAACCAGACAGCCCTTGTCCTGGACCCTGGGTGATTTATGGCCACGTCCATACACACACACTCGCTCATCCTGTCCACAGACTGAATCTAGGCTAAGGCCCATAAAATAGGCAACAGCTATTGGCAAATTCATTAATTAGGATTCTGTTTGTACTTTTATTGTGAAGGAAAATCATTTGTCAGCTTAAAGTCAGACCCAGTGCCTGATGAGAAGTGTTATTCTAAGAAGGTATTGACTGATGGCTGTTCATGGCACTCCCTCTCTCCCATCTCTGCTGTCCCACCCCACCCCCACCAGGGTCAGAGAAAGCCCCCTGTTCCTCCACTTTAATCAAGATCTGTGTGGTGGATTTTGTGAGTTGCCTTCCCAGTAAGCCTGCCTCCACCCCTTCTTCCCTGACAACCTCATCCTGATTTTGTTCAGGGAGAGGGCAGTTGTATGCGTCAAGGGCGACTGGCTCCTCCAGACTCAGAGAGTAGAGTCTGATGAGTCAAAGCCAGTCCCGGCAACTCCATTTCCTGTCCCAATGACACAATTCTGCCCAAAGAGGTATGAGAAGAAGTCGGCTAGGGCTCTTTGAAAAGAACTTGAGGAAGAAGTGTTCTTTCCTCAAGCCTTTGGACTTGTGCTGGAATGTGACGCCTGGAGCCAATGAAGCCATCTTGTAAATAAGAGGCAAGGCAGAGGGCCAATGTTAACATGCTGAGGATGGTAGAGCAAAAGGTGGAACAAACCTGGGGCTCCAATGACATCAATGAGCACTGAATTCACCAACCGGGAATCGTCCTCCTCTGGGCTTCTTGATGGGAGAGGGTAATAATCTCCCCATTGCCTGCACCATTTGGAGTGGGCTTTTTGTTATTAGAACTGAAGTCACTGGCTATAGCTGCGAGCATACTGCTATATTACAACCAACTAAAACTAAAATTGCCTCCAAATGCCCATTCTGATGGGTGGCAATGCCCCTACTCTAGATATTGCATGTGGCTGGCCAATTTCAGACCCCACCTCAGCTCCAGTTGCCCTGTCTTTACTGGGAAAGAATCAAAGACCTTCACTTGAACTTCTTTTCCATCAGCATCTTTTTTTTTTTTTTTTTTTTAGACAGAGTTTCGCTCTTGTTGCCTAGGCTGGAGTGCAATGGCACGATCTCGGCTTACCACAACCTCCGCCTCCCAAGTTCAAGTGCTTCTCCTGTCTCCTGTCTCAGCCTCTCGAGTAGCTGGGATTACAGGCATGTGCCACCACACCTGGCTAATTTTGTATTTTTAGTAGAGACAGGGTTTCTCCATGTTGGTCAGGCTGGTCTCAAACGCCCAACCTCAGGTGATCCACCTGCCTCGGCCTCCCAAAGTGTTGGGATTACAGGCGTGAGCCACTGCACCCGGCCTCCATCAGCATCTTGCTATCACTGGTGGAAACCACCTCTCCCCAATCAGGAAGCTTCAGGCCAAAGCATACAAAAGACAATACACACACATACTCCAACACACACAACATCTCCATATATGTGGATGTCTCTAATATGGGTTGAATTGTGTTTCCCCCAAATTGTGTTTTCCCCAAAATCTTAAACTCTTAAACACTTAATCTGCAGTATCTCAGTATGTGGCCTTATTTGGAAATAAAGTCATTGCAGATGTAATTAATTAAGATGAGGTCATTCCGTAGGGTGGGTCCCTAATCTAGTATGATTGTTGTCCTTATTAAAAAAAAAGGGGGGGGAAACTTGGACACAGACAGACACACACAGGGGAGCACACCATGTGGACATTAGAGTCACGTGGCCACAAGCCACGGAACTACCAGCAGATAAGAGAGAGGCCTGGAACAGATCCTTCTGAGGGAGCGTGGCCCGGGTGACCCCTTGACCTTAGGCCTCCTTAGACTTTTGGCTTCCAGAAGTATAAGATGATACATTTCTGTTGTTCAAGGCACCCAGTCTGTGGTACTTTGGTACAGTACCCCTGGAAAACTAATCCAGTCTCTTATACAAATATCCAGGTCATTATAATACATGGAGGCACAGTTCACCTATTAAGGACCATAAAGCCAAAGTCATACCGTTTGGGTAGAGATCAGGTCTTCTCTAAATTGTAAAGTCCCAGCCAGGCATAGTAGTTCATGCCTTTAATCCCAGCACCTTGGAAGGCTGAGGTGGAAGGATCGTCTGGAGGCCAGGAGTTCAAGACCATCCTGGGCAACATAGCAAGATCCCTGTCTCTACAAAAAAAAAAAAAATTATTTAAAATTAGCCAAACATGGTAGTGCATGCCTGTGGTCTTAACTACTGGAGAAGTGAGGCAAGAGGATCACTGGAGCCTAGGAACTTAAGGCTATAGTGAGCCGTGATCGTGCCACTGCACTCCAGCCTGTGTGTGACAGAGTGAAACCCTGTCTCATATACACATGTATAATAAAGTCCTACTGAGTGTCCTCAGACACAGAGCTAGCTGAGCAGACCAGCTGGGCAGCTGCCCAAGGCACCAGCCTGTTAAAGGGTCCAAAATACCACTGGAATAAATAGAAATACCCGTGCTGGTTGACGCAAGTTTCCACAAGCTCCTACCAAAGTAAACAGCAGCCTTACATGGAAATTTTAAAAACACCCCTGGCTGGCACTGACCCCTCTCTTTGGGTAGTTTTGTAATACACATGTATAGCTGCCATCAGCTAAAATTCTGAAATAAGTAAAGCGTGGTGTAGCTTTCTTATTTACGACAAACAAGGATTCATTGTATTAAATAATTTGTAAACTCTTCAACATACCCCCGCCCAGTTGTCTGACTTGAGAAATTGCCAAAGAAAACTGATGTGAGGGAAAGAACTACAAAAGGGTAAGATGTTTTGCTATTGTTTTATACCATTAATTTTTCTCTAGCCAGGGGAGGCAAATTAGTAAGTAAATCTGTCCTCACGTAAAATTTTTTAATTAATAAGTTTGGCATAGTCTGCTTCTTAACCCACAGCATCTTTTCTCTCTTTTTCCCATGCTGAGAGAATCAGCAATTTTAGCTGGACACATGGTCATCCAGAATAAAGACTACATTTCCCAGCTTCTCACTGCTAGGAGTGACCATATGGAAAAGTTGTGGCCAATGGAATACAATCAGAAGTATCGCGTGATAGGCCTGGGAACTTCCCTCACAAAATAGCTGTGGGCACGCTCTGCTTCTACTTCTTGATCTTTTCCTCCCTTCTGCTGGCCACAGCATGGATGTACTGACCGTAGCTACAGTAGTTGTCTTTGACCGTAAGGTCACCTGGAGACGAGGCCATGCATGGCAGAGCAGCACAATAAAGGGAGCCTGGGTCCCCATGGACTTCATAAGCAGAACAGCCATGTCAGCCATAGACTGCCACCTCCAGACTGCTATGCAAGAGAAGAATACACTGCAGCCTTCTTTTAGATCTCTTTGTCACTTGCAGCCAAATGCTGTTCTGACAGGAAATCTGGTTTTGCCTGTATGAAGGGGCACCAAATCATTCCTCTGCACAGAGGAGTGCCGAGTCTTGTTCTGGCCTTGATCCAGGAAAGGATGGCTCTTTCTCCTGCTCTGGCTTCCATAAAGGCGCCACTGGGTGGTAGGTGGCACAATGGTGACATTGTAAAGACGGAGTCAGGGCTTTGGAAAGGGAAGAGTTCCAAGTCCCAAGTCTTGCATGAATGGGAAGGAAGCAGTGAGCCACTGTGGTAGATTTTGAAACATGGTTGCAAATTCTTTGACATTTTTCTTTCCCACTAAGAGCTGGAGTCTAACTCCCTTCTCCTGGAACACAGGCCAGCCTTAGTGACTGGCTTCTAATGAATAAAATATGGTGGAAGTGATCCTGGGTGACTTCCAAGGCTGGGTCAGAAAAGATGCAATGGCTTCCACCTGGCTGTCTCTCGGGACACTTACTCTTGGAACCCAGCTGCCATGGTATGAGGAAACCAAGCAGCCACTTGGAGAGGCCTCATATAGGTGTTCTGATCCAAAAGTCCAGCTAACATCCCAGCTGACAGCCAGCATCAACTACCAGACATGGTAGCGAGCAGGCCTTCAGATAATCCAGGCCCCAGCTTCCAACCACCCCAGCTGCCACCAAGTAGAGCAGAGAAGACCCATCCCTGCTGAGTCCTGCCCAAAGTGTATGTATACTCGTGAGCAAAATTAATGTTGTCACTATTTTAAGTCACTAAGTTTTGCAATGGTTTGTTATATAGCAAAAGATCATTGCAACAGCCACCTGCTCTGCCCACATCCTTTATGTTAGCATATGGAGGTCCCCCAGCTACCACAAAGCCCTCTAGAAAGTTCCTACCTCATTTCTGTGGGTTCCTGAGAAAAAGGCAGGGGACTTGGGCCACACCTGGGCTGGGAGGGCTAAAGGGGGCACAGGTTGGCGGAATCAAGTGTCCAAAGTGGGAGAGGTCAGGGCAGAAGGAAACAACTGCCCCTCTCTGCCTAGCAATTCTAAACTGCCTAGCAATTCTAACGGCGTACACACACATGCACAAACACACACGTGCACACATACACATACACACACACACACACAAACACACACGAAGATGAACCTCAGAACAGAATCCCAGCGCCCCAGGGTCCTTGTGCAGCACTACTCACTCGCTATCTTGCCACCTAAAGATTCTCTCTGTAGGGCCCACCTGAGAGGAGCTGATTTCATTCCATGAAGATGGATATTATATAGGTGGATCTTGACATGTCCAGCAGGATTTCTCTGTCTTTTTTGTTGCTGTTGTTGAGACAAGGTCTCACTCTGTCACCCAGGCTGGAGTGCAGTGGCATGATCTCAGCTCACTGCAACCTCTGCCTCCTGGGTTCAAACGATTCTCCCGCTTCAACTTCCTGAGTAGCTGGGAGTACAGGCATGTGCCCACCAAGCCCAGCTAATTTTCATATTTTTAGTAGAGACAGGGTTTCACCATGTTGTCCAGGCTGGTCCCGAACTCCTGGCCTCAAGTGATCCACCTGCCTCGGCATCCCAAAGTGCTGGTATTACAGGCATGAGCTGCCATGCCCAGATAGGAGGATTTCTGAAAATGAAGCCTGAGGTTCAGTAGCATTAAGAGAGGGAGAAGACACCTCCTGGGAGACCTAACTGCTAGGAGAATCACTGTGATTTTCTGCCAAGAATCAAAGCTCTCTCCCTGTTGTGAGCTGAAGTGTGTCCCCCCAAAATTTATACATTGAAAACTGAACTCCCAGTGCATTTGGAGAAAGGGCCTTTAAGAAGGTAATTAAGGTGAAATGAGGTCATGAGAGTAAGGCCCTAATCCAAAAGGACTCATGTCCTTATATGAAGAGGAAGAGACACCAGAGAGCTTACCCTACCCTTTCTCTGTACTTGCACATAGGAAAGGCCACGTGAGGACACAGAGAGAAGGCGGCCACCTGCAAGCCAAGGAGCGAGGCCTCACCAGAAACCAACCCTGCTGGCACCTTGATATTGGACTTCCAGCCTCCAGAACTGTGACACAATAAATTACTGTTGTTTAAGTCACCCAGTCTGCCATTTTTTGTTATAGCAACCAGAGCTGACTAACACATTCCCTGAAAGAAACAAAGACAGAGGGAGTGAAGGAGAAAGAAGATCCCAGGCCATCTTCACTTCACTGTTAGTGACACAGGGCAGAGCATCCTGGTGTGTCTTTGCCAGCACACAGTACAGTCCCATGCAGGGTTGCTCTGCAGGCATCATGAAGCGGGGAAGGGGACATTTTCCAGAAAAGCCTCATCCTGCATCTCTGCCCTGAAATACACCCCACCACCCCCCTGCCCCAACCCCACCAGTATTAAGCACTGCACTCTCTTTGCAGCCCTGTGGTCTGACATGAAGTCTCCCAGAGGGGCCTATGTGTGTGTTTACCTGCCAGGCAGCAGAAACAAGGGGTGCCCAGGAGAACCCTCTGGCCAAGGCACAGAGAATATGACATCTCAAGACAATAACCTGACTTCTCCCATACCTGTTTACCTGAACAGTAACTTGGCAGCCTATCCTCAGCTCCGAATGAGCCCACCTGCCTCCATTCTAGTAGCTAGACAGGACTGATAGTTCCTGCTGCTCTGCAGCTGCCAACATCTGCAGACCTTCTCTCTGCACTACATTTGTGCTTTAAGCCTCACAATATTTATGTCCAATGCCCCACCCCACTCCCTGCCTCCAACTCTATCAGGGAAAAGACAGAAAGAAGAAAGGAAAGGAGAGAGGCAGTGGGGAAGAAAGGAGGAAAAGAGTGGGAAGGAAGAAGGAAAGAAAGAAGGAAGGAGGAAGCTGGGCATAGTGGCCTGCACCTGTAGCCCCAGCTATACAAGAGACTGAGATGGGAGGATTGCTTCAGCCCAGGAGTTCAAATCCAGTGCCTGGGCAATATAGGGAGACCCCATCTGTAAAAGAAGAAGAAGAGGAGGAAGAAGAAGAAGGAAAAGGAGGAAGAAGAAGAAGGAGGAGAAGGAAGGGGAAGAAGAAGAAGAAGAAGAAGAAGAAGAAGAAGAAGAAGAAGAAGAAGAAGAAGAAGAAGAAGAAGAAGAAGAAGAAGAA
>NW_012111253.1:4518920-4547587 GCF_000951035.1 Colobus angolensis palliatus
AGGAGGAGGAGGAGGAGGAGGAGGAAGAGGAGCAGGAGGAAGAGGAGAAGGAGGAGGAGAGGAGGAAGTGGAAGGGGGAGGAGAAGGAGGAAGAGGAAGAAGAAGAAAGGAGGAGGAGGAAAGAAGAAAGGAGGGAGGAGAAAGGAAGAGGGATGGGAGATGAAAGGAGGGAGGGAGGAAGAAAGGAAAGAAAGAAAGGAGAAAGATACAGTGGGAAGGATCTGTACTTTAGGGCTCAAAGACACCTCCACTTTCCTACCCCCTGTCATCATTCCTTCTTCTTGTTTCCTCCATCTCCCCTTAATAGCGTCATGCAGGAAGCCCTTAGCTACTCTGCTGCCATCTGCCCTGTTTGAGTACAAGCCCAGCAGAGCTGCACTGCAGCCAACATAGACAATCTGGCAAGACTCCAAGACTTCCGGGTTAGGACCCCGGCTTGCAACGCGTTACTGAGCAATCCTTCATCCTGCATTCGGCAAAATTTTGATCAATATTCATTCCACAACTGTGGACACAGTCGCAGCACTGAGCAACATACATGGGGTCCCTGCTTTCTTCTGTGGGAGATGAACAAAGAACAAATAAATGAACAAATGGCAATTGGTAGAAAGTCCTATGCTAAGAACCAAAACAGGGTGCTGTGGTGGAGTGCCTGGGGAGATCCCTCAGGTGAAATGTAAGCTGAGACTGGGAGGACACAAAGAAGCCAGCATGTGATTATTAGAGGAAGAGCATTCAAGGCCAAGAGAAGAGCTAGTACAAAGGCCCTGAGGCTGGAATGAGAGAGGTATGTTCTAGAAAGAGCAGGAAGGCTATTGTGCCTGGAGTTCCCCAACCGGGTGGGAGGAGGGGGGTGAAGAATGTGATAGAAGATGATATCACAGAGCTCAGCAGGTGCCAGATCACATAGGGCTGGGCACACCAAGATAAGGAGTTAGGATTTCAGCTGGGGTTAGGAAAGGAGGTGACCTCATCAGATTGCCATTAAAAGAAAAAAATGCTCTGGCCATAAGATACTATTAGTTTTAAAGGGAAAAACAGTAACATAGTGAAGAGAGCAGGCCAACACCACCTTAGCCAAGTGATCAATGTTAACATTGCCAGTAACGGAACAAATGGGCATCATGTACCTCCTGATACGATGTATGGAGGACACCCATCACTTGAGTGGCATTCCTGCAAAACATGCAGTATCTGAATCTGATCACGAGAGACATCAGACAAAGCCCAACTAAGGGTCCGTCTATGAAATCGCCAGCCCTTATTCTTCGGAAGTGTTCATGTCATGAAAGACAAGGATAGACTAAGGAACTATGCCGGATTATAGGACACACAACAACAGATTACACAACAGGCACACAACAACAGATTACAGTGTGCAGTTTTGGATTGGATCCTGAGCCAGAGAAAAATTTCTTTTCTTTTGTTTTGAAGGACATTAGTGGAGCAACTGACAAGATTTGAATAAGATCTGGAGATCAGGTAACATCAGTGTAAATATCTGTGTATATTTCCCAATTTTGATAAACCGTACTATGGTTATTTAAGAGAACATCTTTGTTGTTATTGTTTTTAGGAAATGCACTCCGAAATATTTAGGGGTTCAAGGAGCGTCATGTCTACAATTTAATCTCAAAAGCTTCAGGGAAAGCATAAATGTGTGTGTGTGTGGAGAAAGTGCACACAAATTGGTAAAAATGTTAACATTGGGGGAATCTGACGAAAGTAGATTCAGGAAGTCTTGGCACTCCTTTTGCAAGTTTTCAAGTCTGTAATTATTTCAAAATCAAAAGTTTACAAAATAAAAATTAAGGCTGGGCACAGTGGTTCATACCTGTAATCCCAGCACTTTGGGAGGCCAAGGAGGGTGGATCACCTGAGATCAGGAGTTCGAGACCAGCCTGGCCAACATGGTGAAACCCTGTCTCTATTAAAAATATAAAAAATTAGCCAGATGTGGTGGTGGGTGTCTGTAATCCCAGCTACTCGGGAGGCTGAGGCAGGAGAATCTCTTGAACCCGGAAGGCAGAGGTTGCAGCGACCTGAGATCATGCCACTACACTCCAGCCTGCACTACCAAGCCAGACACCTTCTCAAAAAAAAAAAAAAAATTTTTAAATCCACTCTGTCTGTGGGGTGGAGTATAAATATTGGGAGAGGGGCAGCATCAGAAGAGGTTGGACCAAGGATGGCCTAGGGTGACGTGCTAGGAGGAGACAGGGCCAACAAAATTCAGGACCAACAGGCTTTCCATCTTAGGAAAGCCACTCTGTCCCCCACCATGCTGCTAAGAACAGACCCAGCCAGTGCCCACCAAATGGCTCCTGCAACCTTCCTTTGCAGCCACGCTGAAAAGCGATCAAATATGAAATCCCAGAGAGGCCAGAGCAATGCGGCCAGCACTCAGCTCCGGGAGGCTGGTCAGGGAAGGGAGAGATTGACTGCGGCTCCTGCTGCTCTGTCACATGCATCTTCGAGTGTCCCCCACTGTCTGTTGCCCCTTGGCCAGCCTCATCCCCTCAGGAAATAAGACTCTCCAGGCCCCAGCAGGCTTTTTGACCTGAGCCGGGACAGCGGGGGCTCAGTTCTGAAAGAATAAAGGAACAGGCTTTCTCAGGGGGCTGCCCCTCCTCGGCCAGGTGCTGGGGACACGTGGCGCAACCAGCAAGGCTGTCTAAACAAGCAGGGGTTGAGCTGCACACCAGGCGCCATGCTCATTAAACCAGGGGCCAACCGCAAGGCTAATCGGCCAAGCACCTCCAGGCACCCTAGTCTTGTAGATGGATGGTACCCCTCTGGCCTGCACACATCTTGGTGGAAGCCAGGTGGTCTCAGGATCCTGGACAAACACGCCAGAAAAGCCTTCTTCTCCCACCCTACTCCATCATGCGCAGAACCCAACAGTACTGTGGGGAAGGACAGAGGGAGGTTTACACTCCCCAAAAGATCACCTTTGGGAAGGGAACTCTGATGGACTCCCTTCCCTGCTAGGCAGTTCACCATCAGACATCCACAGCCTGCTTTGCTGGATTAGAGGCAGCAGAAAAAGGAGGCCAAAATGCAGTCGTGCTGATAGATTGCTATCAGCAGGCCCGTAGGAGAGCCTGCTCCTTTATTCTTCCGAACTCTTTCATGGAGACACTGCCGGCTCAGGCATGGTGACTCAGACACTCCAGAATTCGGAGCAGCCAGGACCATGGGTCTGGGTGGGGACGTCAGCCTGTGTGTCAGGCCCAGCCCTGGCACCCAGCCAGCTGGGAGGCTGGAGGTTTGCAGGCTCATAAAAAGAAATCGCTTGTTCCTCTGCCAGACAAGAATGAGCCAGGTCCGGCGGGGAGAGAAGAAAGGCACTGCTGCTGTGGGGATGTTCACGCCCAAGATAGTGTCCTTCTGCAGCTCTGGAGGCTGGCGAAGATCTACTTCTTCAGGGCAGGCGGCAGCCACATCAGGGAAGAACTGCGCCTCTGACCCACTTGTCGGTGACCCAGTTGCAGGCGAGGAAACCGGGGCGCCAGGAGATGGGATGACTTAGCCCCAGGTCCCCACGAATGCCTGCCCCCGACTTCCCTATGGCAGGGTGGACTCTGGGAAACCTGAGGACCCAAAGAAATGATAACCCATGCCTTCCAAGTTAGTCCGGCCGCTCAGGCGTGAGTGCTCATGCGTTTTGCCCAGGTGGGGGCAAGCCTTAGATGTTTTCATATTTTTCAGAATCTCTCTTCTTGACTTGAAATGGCACGGCCAAAAGCACTGTTTCTCAAAGAAGCTACGGATGTAGGACCAATCTTGTTTGTGTTTGTTTGTTAATTAATTCCAATCCGTCACGGACAGATACTTCTGTAAAGTACAATAAAAATGATTTGCTGGAAAAATGAAGCAGAAAAAAACACAACATAAAACACAAGCCCAAACCTCCACGGTTAGATTTAACAAACACACACATACTCTGTTGACTTGCCATAAAAGTTTCTAAACACTTGCTCCCAGTTTCTGTACTTAGCTCACTGAGGACAGGTGCCAGACAGCTGTGGACTGGCACTCACCCACCGAGCACACTTCAAGTAGCGGCGGCAAAAAGTCAAGGTCAAAGCATATGGGTTCTCGCCAGGCACGGTGGCTCATGCCTGTAATCCCAGCACTCTAGGAGGCCGAGGCGGGTGGATTCCCTGAGGTCAGGAGTTCGAGACCAGCCTGATCAACATAGTGAAACCCTGTCTCTACTAAAACTACAAAAATTGTTCAGGCGTGGTGGCGGATGCCTGTAGTCCCAGCTACTCAGGAGGCTGAGGCAGGAGAATCACTTGAACCTGGGAGGAAGAGGTTATAGTGAATCAAGGCCGTGCCATTGCACTCCAGCCTGGGCAACAAGAGCGAAACTCTGTCTCAAAAAAAAAAAAAAAAAGCATATGAGTTCTAATGCCACCTCTATCACTAACTGGCTGCATGCCTTTGCCCTCAGCCGCACTCTCTTCGTTTGCACATAGCCGACTCACGAATCTACTCACACTACAGTCACATGTGCAAAAGAAGATGCCATTTCTTTACTTTGTCTATGGCGGATCCATTCTTGGTCGAGCATAGCAAGGCAGGGTGGGGAGATGACATTTTAGTTGTATAGAGTAGACTAAGTGAGGTACAATTGTTTAAATGGTCCCTTTAGGCAAATGCCCAGGCTCTCCCAGATTCCCACCCCACCACTCCTCTCTTCTACAAGGAGTTTAGGTGTATGGAGGAAGGGAATAGAACTTATGTCAGTGCTTCTCAAACTTTAATGTGCAAGCGAGTCCCCCTGGGGAGCTTGTAAAAAGTGCAGATGCTAATTTAGCGGGTCTGGGGGCAGGCCTGAGATTCTGCACTCCTACCAAACTCTTGGGTGATGCCAAGGCTCCTGGGCCTCAGAGCACACTTTGAACAACGAGAGGGCATGAGACCTTATACAGGCAGAGAAATCAGGTCCTTGGACAGCCTCATCATCCCCCACCCCCAACCCAAGCACAAGGAGGCCCCTGGAAGTTTCTCATTGCAGTGGAGTGGCTGGTCTAGGCTGCCCCTGAGTGGTAACTGTTGAGGTGCAGATGACTCTCCCTGACTAAAGTCTGAGGCTAGACAACTCCTGGCCCAACTCTCTGGGTGCATGCACTCTCAGCCCCATCACCCAGACAGGCCAGCTGTGCTTCCCCTTGAAGACTCTGATGTCTGCCATCTGGATGGTGACCCAGGCTCCCTGGGCCTCGACACACCTATTTTCCACCATCCCCCCGCAGGGGCACCATCACCAAACCCAAGGAACTAAGGGCGGCTCTGTTTACCACGCCATGCCACTCACTGAGCTTTTCTTAAGCAAAGTCCACCGGATGAATGTGGGGTGCTGCCTTCATACAGTGTCCTCTCCGAACCCTCCCTAGAACCAGGAGCAAACATACCACTGCCTGAAGCATGCCCCCTCTCCTCTCCAAAATACTTCCCTCCCTCTGGGCAGATCCCAGAGTAGATCACATTGCCTCCCCCAGCTCCAGCTCCATCTTTCCGCAGCCCTCCCAGACCAGAGGAACAGCCTCTCCTCATCCCTCTTCCCATCCCTCTTGATACACTGAGTAGGAATTAAAGGAATGTAGGAAACCCCTTTCTCTCCACCCAATGCCTGGTTTGCAACCCTGTTTCCTCTTTGTGGATTCAAACACAATCTAATTTGAGCAAAGCTGAGCAATGTCTTCATTCGTGAGCACTGGCTGCTGTTTATCGAAGCTCTGACATGCATTGGAAGTACTGAAGTCCAATAAAAATACTGCCAAGAGCCAGGTGTGGTGGCTCACGCTTGTAATCCCAGGATTTGGGGAGGCTGAGGTTGGAGGATCACTTGAGGCCAGGAATCTAAGACTAGCCTGGGCAACATAGCGACTCCATTAATTTTTTAAAAAACTACTGCCAAAAATGACTCCTGCTCCCTGTGAAATTCTCAGGCCTCTCTCTCTAGCCCTGAGAATCTATGAAAGAGCCATCCTCTTGCCAACTTAGAAGCAGAGCACATTTCCTAAGGAGGCCTGGAGCTGAGGGCTTGGATGACCCTATCCTCCCACAGACAATCTGTAAGCACCTAGTGGGTGTCAGGCACCAGTGGGGGACCAGGGAGACAGGGGAGCCACACAGTCACAGTCCTACTTTCAAAGTGTTCACAAGCTTAGAGTAATGACATCATCCCCATTACCTATGGTGACGCTATGATCTGCAACCCAGCCTCTCAGCTCTCAACCCCATCAGGGTCTGTCTCAGCTGCTGAGAGCCGCCTGGCTGAAGCCATGGCCTCCAGGGGCAGCCCAGCCCCAAGGACTGATGACTGCAAGGGGATCACTTCGGGACAACTCAGCATCCCTGGCTGGCTGTGCTCAGGTTCAGGGCAGGTCATCCCTGGCTGGGCTCCTGCTCATCACGTGGCTGGGTGCTGGAAGAGCTGCACCCAGACGGAAGACGCGTGCCAGTTGCAGAGCTGCAAGCTGTTGGCTGGGGCCTTGGCACCCTGGCTGACAATCCCACACTGTGTAACCCTGGGCTGGGTGTGCTACACCAAGAAGGGGAGAAGAGAGAATATTCTAACAGGCTGTGGGCCACCACCGCCATCTGGATCTCGGTTTCCTCACCTCTGAGGGGTCTTTCCCAGTTCCAATATGCAAATGGTTCATCACTCACTGTAGAATAAAATCAGAGCTATGATACATTGTCCACGTGGTCCACAGACTCAGGGAGGGTCCAAAACTCTGCCACAGCCTGCTGTGCTCCTTTCAGAGGAGCCCCAGCCCACCCAAGGCACCCCAGGGTGTCTCAGGAGGGAGACCCAGAACCACTCCCAATGCCCTGAAAGCTGACTGTGTTCAGTAGGGGAGAGGGGCCCCTTCTCTAAATATTTTCTCTCCAGGTTTGGCTGGAGACAGTCACAGCCGGTCAGGGGGCTCGAAGAGGCGCCAGGCCTGCCAAGAACCACCTGAGAACGGCGTTTGTGAGGAAAACCCAGGGAGCGGGGCTGGCCCACTCCCAGGCAGCAAAAGAACGGGGCCACCCTCCCCTTCCTGGGTTGGAGCCAGGGCACCCACTGTGGCTGGAAAGGAGAAAGGGAGTTGTGGGCCCAGGCAGCCCCCAGAAAACAGCCCGCAGCCCTCCAGTCAGCTGCCGCGTGTTTGTTTTCACAGCTGCTCCTCCAGCTCGGCTGTTCCAGCGAGCAAAGGAATCTGTTTGTCTGAGAAAAAGAATGTGGCAGAGAGGCGGGAGGCAGCCCCAGGCAGCCCCAGCAGCCTCCTCAGCTTCAGAGCTCACCAAAACCAGCCAGCCACCTCAGGGAGTCACCCAAGAGCCTAGATGCTAAGGACACAGGCTCAGAGACACCTTCACCTCCACCGGCACCCTCCAGACGGCCCTGCTCCTCCGTGGACCAGGACTTTGCCCAGAGACCTCGGGTAGGTGCCTGGGCACACAGGACAGAGACCCACCCGCCTGAGGTATTTTATTTACTTCTTTCTCATTCACAGACAACTCCCCACCACCCCCACCACACACACACACACACACACACACACACACACACACACACACACACACTCTGAGAAGAAAATCAGTCAGCTGTGTGTATGAGGAAAAAACTCACAGGACTGAAAGCAAACAAGTCTGCAGCCAGGCCTGCCGTGAGCGTGGAGACGAGCAAGCAGAGGGGCTTTCTGCCTCTCCACAAGTACGCCCTAGGCCCTCTACCCTCGCCCCAGACCCCAGGCCAGCCTAGTCCCATTCTAACCAGAAGAGGAAGAGCTAGGCCCAGGTGGGGTGAACGCATTTGCCAAACCAGAGGACCAGCCACAGCCCCTTCGCGCCTGTCATCCTAGTTTTGGAGCATTCTGGGCAGTCAAGCAGGAGCCTAGGCAGAGCCAGTCCAAAGGGCATTCTCCTTTTGGCCTTTTTGGCCATGGGGAGACCTGGGATCCCAAAAGAAGGACTCTGCACTCTTTTAGTTGGAGTGCAGCAGTGCGATCTCGGCTCACTGCAAAACCTGGGCTCAAGCAATTTTCCCACCTCAACCTTCCGAGTAGCTGGGACTACAGGTGCACCCCCATGCCCAACTAATATTTGCCTTTTTTTTGTTTTTTTTGTTTGTTTGTTTGTTTGTTTTTGTTTTTTTGTAGAGACAGGGTTTTGCCCTGTTGCCCAGGCTAGTCTCGAACTCTTGGACTCAAGCAATCCGCCTTCCTCGGTCTCCCAAAGTGCTGGGATTGCAGTTGTGAGCCGTCACACTCAGCCACACCAGCCACTCTTGATACCTACTTCCACCCATACCCCCTCACCAACCCTCTGCGCTGACCAAGAAGTTGCCCTGTGATCTGGAACAGGGATGGAAGGGAGGTGAAACTTCCGCTCAAATTTTCTAGATTACATCAGGCTGCCACCCCTAAGTGGTCAGATTTGATTTGGAAAGTTCCCCACTGCAATTGCAGTCTGGCATGTGTTGAATCCCTCAGGTGTGTGGGAGTAGAATATATAATAACTAGTCCTCCCTCAATCTTTCCTAGTCAGATTACTCATCAAGATGCTGTTCAGCACCTCCCTTGGGTCAGCCTCTTCACATACAACACCTGTGAAAGGCTCTAGGAGGTTCGAGGACTTGCCTGAGGTCAGAAAGCAAAAGTGACCGAGAGGAGGTGTCTTCAGCTGGGCTGTCCCAGAGGAAGCCCGTGAAGCAAAGATTTGGGGCCAAGGGATTTATCTGAGGGTCAGGAAGTGAGGCAGAGAAGGGAAGCAACTAGGAAAGGAGGTCACCAGACCAGAGCAAGTCATCAGAGTGAGACACTGGAGGCCAACCCCACTGAGCTTCTCAGAGAGACTCCATAAAAGATACCTCAATGTTACCCCACTTGGGGAGTGAGGGGGCTGGGGTATTCATCCTCTAGTTCCCATGCATCATTGCCTGGGACATGTTCCCAAGGGCATTGCTGCCAAGCCCTCAGGTGGAGTTCTCATGCTCTCGGAGAATGTTCTGGACTGTTGAGTGTCAAAGGAATTGGGGCAGGCCACCAAGAACATCTGCTGCAGAAACTGATCACAGTTTGAGGTGAAACCAGAGCCTTGTTGGGTTCCCTGCACCAGGCTGCCCTTTGCCTGGTACCTGAGAGTGGAGTGTCCAAGGCCCTCCACTAGTCTGTGGAGTCAGCCTGCCAGTAGCTGTGCTGGTAGGGGTGGGGGAAGGTGATAGGAGTGGGAGGAAGCAGAGGTACAAACAGCCTCCCTCTAGGAACCAGTGTGTACCACTTGAATGGGATTGGGCTTTGGTGTTGGCCTCCCAATGGGGATTCCCTTGAGACCTGTGCACTGCAACCCTATAGGTAGGTGGGACCCTCTCCCCTACTGCAACCCTATAGGTAGGTGGGATCCTCTCAGAAGGGCCCCACATCTTGGGACTGAAGACCTGAATCCAATTCCCACATTTATCACTGTGCAACATTGGTCAGGGGACAGGTTGTAGATTGCCCCAGTGCCCGTAAAATTAGGTTAGTACTATCTCAATCCTCTAAGGTTTGTTCTAAGAGTTAGAAGTCATCCTTCTGACCATAGTGTCTGGTCCAGGGCAGGAGTAGTTGGCCAAATTTTTTTTATCGAGAAAAAATTTACATATCATGAAATTCACCATTGTAAATACTTTATAAAGTGTACAACTCAGTGGCATTAAGTACATTTACAATATTTTGCAACCATCACCACTATCTAATTCCAGAACATTTTTTCACCCAAAAAGAAACCCTATATCCATTAAGCAACCACTCTCTACTCTCCCTTCCCCCAGGCCCTGGCAACCACCAGTCTACTTTCTGTCTCTGTGGATTTCCCATTCTGGACGTTTCATATCAATGGACTCATGACTCATACAATATGTGGCCTTTTGTGTCTGGCTTCTTTCACTCAGCATGATGTTTTCCAGTTCATCCGCGTGGTAGCATGTGTCAGTACCTCATTCCTTCTTATGGCTGAATCACATTCCATTGTATGGCTAGGCCACATTTTGCTTAACCATTGATGGACATTAGTTTCCACGTTTTGGCTATTATGAATAGTGCTGCTATGTGTGTTTGTATAAAGTTTTGTTTGGATGTATTTTTCTTTTCTTTTCTTTTCTTTTTTTTTTTTTTTTTGAGACAAGGCCTCACTCTGTTGCCCAGGCAGGAGTGCGGTGGCATGGTCATGGCTCACTGCAGCCTCCATATCCTGGGCTCAAGTGATCCTCCCACCTCAGCCTCCCAAGTAGCTGGGACTACAGGTGTGTGCCACCATGCCTGGCTATATATATATATAACATGTATATATACACACAAATATATATTAATATATAACATAATATGTAATATATAACATACATAAATAAATATATAATGTACATAAATATATATGTAATATATAACATACATACACAAATATAACATATATAAATATATAATATACATAAATAAAACATATATAAATATTATATATAATATACATAAACATATTTATACACATACATTTTTTTTTGAGACGGAGTTTTGCTCTTGTTGCCCAGGTTGGAGTGCTATGGCACAATCTCAGCTCACTGCAACCTCCACTTCCCAGGTTCAAGCAATTCACCTGCCTCAGCCTCCCGAGTAGCTGGGATTACAGGCATGTGCCACCAAGTCCAGCTAATTTTTTATATTTAGTAGAGATGGGGGTTTCACCATGTTGGTCAGGCTGGTCTTGAACTCCTGATCTCAGGTGATCCACCCGCCTCGACCTCCCAAAGTGCTGGGATTACAGGTGTGAGCCACCGTACCCAGCCTAATATACATAAATATGTATTTTATAATATAAATATATATATTTTAGACAGGGTCTCACTCTGTTGCCCAGGCTGGAGTGCAGTGGCATGACCTCGGCTCACTGCAGCCTCAGCCTCCTGGGCTCAAGAGATGCTCCTGCCTCAGCCTCCCAAGTAGCTGAAGCTACAGGCGTGCACCACCATACCTGACTAATTTTTGTATTTTTAGTAGAGGTGGAGTTTCAACATGTTGTCCAGGCTTGCCTCGAACTCCAGGCCTCAAGCAACCTGCCTGCCTCAGCCTCCTAAGGTGCTGGGATTACAGTCGTGAGCCACCGCACCTGGCCCCCAACCATATTGTTGTCCTCAGTCTGGTTCTTTTTATAATGTGGTTGGAGTCTGGTTCGATTTTTTTTTTTTTCCTTTGTATTAGGCATTTTTTATTATCTGTACAGTTAACCTTTATTTTCTATTTTCCGATTCCTTTCATCACGACCAAACTTTACAAGTCCTTCCCTGGGGGCAGAACATGGATTTAAGATGCAATTCTTCAGAGGAAAATATTCTAGCTCCTAAGAAATCACAGAATCCCTCTGATGGGTTAGGGGAGAGGTCATTTAGTGTCACGGTTAAGGACATGGGCTCTGGAGTCAGACTCCTGGGTTTCTATCCCAGCTCTGTCACATGGGTAAGTCATTTAATTCTCTATCTCAACTTCCTCACCTGTAAAATGGAGATAATAATAGTCCCCACTTGGTCGGGTTGTTGAGAAGGTTAAATGGTCGTATCTGAGTTTAAGCTCTTGTAGTGAAGCAGGAAGATGAGATGGGTATCTCTCTGCTCTTGCCCAAAGCAGGCTACAGACGGGTTGGTTCCTGGTTCTGCTCTAAGGACCGGCCTGCTGGACTCGCTGGGCTTCTCTGCCAGCTGTTCCCTCTTCCACCTTCTGTTTGCTTTGATCTGAGGTTGACAGACCACCTGGCCTGCTAAACTGGGAAGGTAAGCTCATCCCATCTGCCCGCTCACCTGCCAAGAGTCCATCATTGTGGTCTTTGTGTTTATACACTGAAGGGGGCAGCTGGAGGTGAAAACAGCCCCGCTTGTTTTGTCACTTGGTCTCCCATGCCATGACTGCTGCCCTGTAATCCCCCTCCCCCAGAGAGGCTCAGACCCAGGAATTTTAATCAACCTGGAATTAGAAACTTTGTTAACACCAGTGGCTGGAGAAAGGCCAGAGGGGGGATTCAAATGCCTGTGACTTTCAGGTGGGGGAGTCAAGCCCTCAGGAAGCCAGTCTGTGGGGGGTGATGACATCATGTCAGTCACGCAAGCCCTCCAGAGAGACTAGGGAGTCTCCCAGCTGTGGAGACGGGAAAACAATGATCTCCATGTGCCCCCCGGCCAGAGTGGAGTTCAAGTCCCTCAGCTTAAAATCAAATCTCCCCTTTGTTCCTAACTCTCCCCCACCACCCACAAATGTCCTGCAACTGCCATGGAGCAGCTACTACTAATAATAATCACTGGCCTTGTGTTGGGTTTTGCAAACTGTTCTCACATTCACTGCTCCAGTGAATCAAGCAATCCTCTATGAGGCCAGGGAGGCAGGCATTATCGCTCCCATTTTACAGAGGAAGTGACTGAGGCTGCAAAAGGCGAACATATGGGTACAGGCGTGGTCAAGTTGAATCTCAAGCCAACGGTTCTATGTCTTAGCCTAAAGTGGTGGTTCTCAAGCTTTAGCACACTGGAATCCCCTGGAGGGCTTGGTTAAAAGAATTTGCTTTTCTAACAAAATGTCCAAGTGATGCTGATGCTGTGGGGCGGGGGTCCATGCTCTGAGAATCTGTGGCCTAAAACTTTTGCCACTACATCGTACCTCCTCATTGTGTTAATAAAGAAGCGTTTTCAGCAGCTATGGATGGACAGATTTGGGTCTTTTCCAAAGAATCTGCTAATAGCAGCACATATCTGAAACATAAGGCAGGAGCAGCAGCCTCCAGCTGCTGGGTATTTCCCACAGAAGGGAAGGAGCCTGGACGAGAGAGGCTGGGGTAACCCAAGGTTTTGGCTTGAGCGCATGGGGTTAATTCTGAATCCCTTCTGGGCAGCCCATGTGACTGGGAAAGAGGAAGGTGGAATGATTGCTTATATACAGAACCATCAAGGTCTTGACTGTGTTAAAACCCAATCATTACTTCCAGGTAGTGATGCATTTTAGGCAATGTCTTCTGCTTATGCTCAGCAATGCATGAGTCTCAGAGCGGTGGCCAGAGAAATGGCGAATCGTCATATATTGAGCGAGTGATAATGGAATCCAGGAGGTGGAAATTACAAGTTGAAAACTAAAATCGATGCCCTGACTGTGAAATGACTGAATGCCTGGTGAGGAACTGTGTCGAGCTGCACCCCCCACCCCTCACTCCACACCGACCTTTAAGACGTTCACCAGTTCAGAAGTTCCTTGAGGGCAGGGAGCATATTTTAATCACGGGTAATCATATCATGTCAGGGCTGAAATGGGCCTTAGAGAGCTTCCAGCCCTGGAATGGCAAATCGGTTTCATTTTGGTGCCAGCTACAATCGTTTAGTGGTGGCTGCCTGAAGCCCTGGGCTGAGGAGTGTTCTGCGGGTCTCTGGGCTCCTTGAGGAGCAGGCCATGATCAATTAGCGATGTTTACCATGGCCAGGGGAGTGGCAAGGAGGCCGCACTTTGCTCAGATTAGCTAACCCCGATCTAGTCCAACCTGTCCCGCTGACAGATGAGGAAAGAACTGCTAAGGAGCTCTGTGTCCCCACCCACACCCCAGCACATTCTTGTCCCCTAGCAGCCATCCCCTTCCAGGGGTCTGTGCATAGTATTCAAGGGTCTATGAAGTTGGATGGAAGAAAACATTTATTTACATCTTCGTTTCACTAACCTCTGAGATCAAGCACTTCTTTCCATGATGAATGTAGGCAGCAAACTGTGGTAGCAACAGCAGCACCTGTGACTGTCACCAATAGAAACCACAGCTATCTTCCTAGCACATCAGAGCTGCTGCTGCTGTCTCTAAAGATCACTTACACTCCTCGCTAGTCATTGTGGTCTTTGTATGAAAGGATCATAGTTTTTAGATCCACCACTAAATCTTGTTACCTAATGCATTAATTAAAAAAACCACACATATTACTGCATCCCAAAGTTGCTTCTTAATATTTGCATAACTGCATTTCAGTAGAGAATTGGTTTCCTCTGTCATACTATTTTATGCAATTAAATTCATCATCCTGAGAAGGGGTCCATAGGCTTCACCAGATGCCAGAGGGGTACACAGCCCAGAAATGGTTAAAAACTGCTGCCAAGGTTTGCTGATAGCAGTGCGGTGTGCCAGGGCCCCTCCTGGCCTTGGCTTCAGTCAGAGAAGCGGGAGTGGGCAATATGGACGTTATTTGGTACCTTGTATTCTTTGCTGTGATTTGGCTGCAGCTGGCAGCTGAGGCAGTAAGAATTGGCTGCTCTCCACTCTGGGGAGACAGCTGACCTCGGGGGCTCCCTGGGCTCAGATGCCCAGACGGTGACAGCTCTGGCCCTGCACCAGGCCTCTCCGGTTTGGCCTTCCGCAGTGATGGTCAGTCCAGGTCACAGACGCAGCAGCTCCATGTTTGGCTCTCGCCTTCTTCCTTCTCCTATGGCAACCCTTCCCTTCCAGTGTGCTGAGCGTCCCCCAGGAACCTGCAAGACAGACTTAACGGATAGTTACTGCTGTGTCTGGGTGGCTGCTTTCAGCTCTGGGGCGGGGGTGGGGGCGGGATGGGGAGGAGAAGAGAGACAACCCAGAGATTTCAGTCCAGGAGCACAGGCCACATGAGCTCTGTTTCCACTTCATTTTAAAAATGCATCTACCCTCCTTCTTTCAGGCATGCAGATACTGAATTATAGGCTATTACCCTGAAAGGCACCTTAAAAATTATCTGTTCCACACATTTCCCCTTGTCCCCCTGCAGACACACACACCCACCGCACCACAGTGTTCATTTTATAAACCAAGGAACAGGCTGAGAGAGAGAACAGGACCTGCCCATGTGGCACAGACCTGGAACTAGCATTCAGGGCTCCAAACCACCAAGCCAGTCCTTTCTCCAACATTGCACAGCCTCATAATGTAAGATTTTGGTATCATAACCATCTGTCTCAGGGTAAGGACCAGTGAAAAATAAAATTGCAAATTCTTTTCTATTCCAAAGGTGATTAAGTGAAGGGATTGAGGCCACCGCAGCTGCCCACTTCCAGGGGGCTTGGTTCACACTGGATTCCCTGGAACTGGCACAACCCAATGATCTGTGGCAGAATTCTTGTTTGTTTTTGTTTTCAAAGACTCCTTGAGAAATCCTAGAAGTAGTGTGGGGTAAAGAGTGGAAGCCTCCCATTTTCCATCAGCATCACAGACAATGCCTCAAAGATGCTTCCTGGATGGAGGCTGCTCCTTTGCCCAAGGAATCTCTCCCACTGCTTTTCACGTCAACAAACTGTGCTTGAGATCAAGGTCCTTCAGTTACTTGGGACAGGCAAGGAGCTGGAACAAACATCCCCTACATCTCCATGGCTTAATGGAATGTGCAAAAGGCTTATTTCCTGCTCGTTTCACATCCCAATCGGGCATTCCAGCAACAACCTTCCATAGGGTGATTCGGGGACCCAGGCTTCAGGCTTCTTCCATCCCGTGGCAAAGATCGCTACCAACTTCAATATGTGGCTTCCAAAGTCAAAGTAGAACAGAAATGGAAAATGGAGGATCCTGAGTGGAAGATTTTTGGTTCAGGCACATCACTTCTACCTACTTTCCGTAAGCTAGACCATGCCTGTAATCCCAGCTACTCAGGAGGCTGAGGCAGGAGAATTGCTTGAACCCAGGAAGCAGAGGTTACAGTGAGCTGAGAACTGGCCACTGCACTCCAGCCTGGGTGACAGAGCAAGACTCTGTCTCAAAAAAAGTAAATAAATAAAAATAAGTTATTTTGGTTGCACGGGACAAACTAGCTTATGTGGGGCAGGAGAATATTGGATGGAGATGACCAAAAAGATGCTGGATACCTCACAGAATCCAAAGGAAAGCTGACCAAGCAGATTCAGGAGGGCCGGATGACGGAGTGGGGACCATCAATCGCTTCTCATTCTATGGGATCCCACGGTTTTTGACTGTTTTCCTTTGCTTTCTTCATTCATTCAGCAAATATTATTGAGCATCTACCATATGCCAGGCCTGGCTTCACAGCAGTGAACCAAACAGACCAACTCCCAGTGCTCCTGGAGCTGACATTACGCTCAATTCTCTCTCTGCAAACTGTTTTATTTCTTCTTTGTGTCTGTGGTCACGAGGATCGCTTTGTCCTTGTGCTGGATATAATGGTGCTGGCACTGCCAGTCCTCCTCTTGCAGGGCTGTGGAGGGGCCATGTTGTCCTGTGGCTTCTCCAATTGCTATTTCTGACCCTCTTCCCAGCAAGTGATCCCATCTTCTATCTACAAGATGCCTGGACAACTGGTTTACGCAGTCGCTTGTGAGAGAGGGGATTCCTGTCCATCATTCAAACCAAATGCCTTACTTAAAAGCAGACCCAGAGACAGGATTTGGGTGTCAGTAGTTTATTTGGAAGTGAGCCCAGGAAGCACCAGTAAGGAAATGAGAAAGTGAGATGGGGAGAGGAGAAAGGCCAATAAATGGTGAGTGTATGAGCTGGTTACTACTGTGGGCAACTGGAGCACAATGCTACCGCACACTTCTGAGAGACAGCATGGAACATATTTCTGAACTGGCCCACCAAAGGCAAAGAAGCTCACTATTTCGCCATCAACTCTTTGATGGTCATTGCTTGAGGGAGGTTAACTCCCCTACAGCTCCAGGCCTGCCCCACAGGCAGCCAATCACAGAATGCCCTCGAGCAGAAAGACTTAGGAAGCTAAGAGTGGGGAAACTAACAGTCACTAATACCCAGAGACCAAAGCTCAGTTCTTCCAAGTGTGGTCCACAACCCTCCACTCAGGAATCACTAGTGCATAAAGTGCATAAATCACATGCATAAAGTGCATAATGCAACTCATTATGTACTTTCCCAGCTCCACAGACCTTTGGGTTCAGAGTATCTGAGGAGGACTGTAACAGACACTCATTACACATTCTCTATGTGAGTGATGCCCATCAAAGATTGTGACTCAAGAAAAACATCCAGGCTGGGCGCGGTGGCTCATGCCTTTAATCACAGCACTTTAGGAAGCTGAGGCGGGTGAATCACTTGAGCCTAGGAGTTTGAGACCAACCTGGGCAACATGGTGAAACCCAACCTCTACAAAAAATACAAAACTTAGCGGGGCGCTGTGGTGTGTGCCTGTAGTCCCAGCTACCTGGGAGTCAGAGGCAAGAGAATCACTTGAGCTTGGGAAGCAGAGGTTGCAGTGAGCCGAGATCACACCATTGCACTCCAGTCTGGGGGACAGGAGTGAAACCCTGTTTCAAACAAAAACAAAAACATCCAAATTCCCCACCACGGCCCACAAGACCTTCCTGACCTGGCCCTGCCTATCAACTAGACCCTGTATCCACCTCTTCCTCTCTCCATACTTGGCACCCTCTGATCCAGCCACATTGGCCTTTTTGCTGAGCCCTGCAAGCATGGTCCAGCCTCAGGACCCTAGCATTGCCTTTTCCCACCATCCTATGTACCTCTCTCTTCCTCATCTGCCTCACCTTGTCTGGTTCTCTACTCAAAAGCCCTTCCCTGACTACCTTGTCTTAAATGGCCTCCCACACACTCTCCTTATTCAATTTGACATTTCTCTCTGCAAATTATAGGAGACATTCATTCACTTATTTGTTTGCTGCCTGGTTTCCCCACTAGAGTGGAAGCATCCTAAGGCCAGGGACCTTTGCTGCTTTGTTCACCACTCAATTCTCTTGCCCAGAACTGAGCTTGGTACATTGTAAGATGCCCAGAAAATATTGGGGGAACAAACAGATTTCTATTAATTCTATGTGGGTGGAATACCTGGGTACCTCCACCAGCTTCACGACTTAACTTTAGGAGTAGTCACCTCCTCATACATGAGAAGGAAATTGGACACAAGGGGCAGGGGTGGCTTTTCCAAGGCAGCAGTCTCAGACTCTAAAAAGGAAAGCCTTTAAAATTACTTCCAACTCCACCTCACACACCCCACCAGCCCCCGAAGAAACCACACCTAACTAGCCACTGACCTCTGGGACTCTCCGGTCAGGCCCACGAAGAGAGACAATGTGAAAACCAGGAACCCAGGATCTTGAGCTGGGAAATTGGGCATGGCGGGGGAGAAGGGGTGGAAGAAGCACACTGATTTAACTCTGTATCCCCAGTCCAAAGCACCCGCAATCAGGAGTCCATAAATTAGAATGAACCCATTCTAACCCCAGCTCGGCCTCTGTTTCCTCATCTGTAAAATGGGTACAGTACTTACCTGTGAACATTGTTGCAAGAAGTAAGGGAGTTCGTTAAATTCACATGGAAATGCTTAGCATAGTATTTGGTGCATGGTAAGTGCTCAATAAATGCTATCTTAGGATTCTTTTTCCTCTTGCTAGAGTGCACATGGCACAGGGCCTGGCACAGAGGAGACTCCAGCAATGGAAAGGTGGTTTTGACCTGGTCCCTGGGGTCTCTCAGGTTTGGAAGAACCCAACAGTGAAGAGGTAGTTACCACCTAAGATGAGCACAGTGAGAGAGGTGGGGAGACCCTGCCTCAGAAGCCCAAGGAAAGAATCGGTGCTAAGTTTACTGCTCGGGCCTTTGGGAGGATGAATGCGAGTTGGCCGAGCCACTCTTCTGGCATGCTCACACTGCAGTTCCCAAGGAGAAGGCTTGGAAAGGTTCTTACACAATTACCATCACCCAGCAGGGTGATTTCTTACATGTATTTCACCAAGGCCCCACTTAGAAACTCTATGAAAAAGGAAGACAATTCTTACAGCCTCCATCATTTCCATCTGCAACCTTAGAACCTCATACTCACTCATTTTTGTAAACATTGCTCTTTGACCCAGACCCCTCGACAGGAAATTTGGGGCCAAGACATGGCCCAACTTTGTCTTTTATTTGCCCCTTTTCTGGAACCTGCCACTTTGTCGTGGTGGTCAAGCTAAAAGTGGGATTTGGCAAGATCTCACAGGGGAAAGATTATGAGATTTCAGTTGCTTCTTGTGTTTCAACATCCTTTCTGATCTGGGATGGGGAGAAAAAGACAGCCCACGTGGGCGACTCAGAAAACAAGCCGAGATAAGAGCTTATTGACAGGCCGGGCTAGCAGGCCCTTCATTCACACCGCTTCAAAGACAAACACTTTCCGTTTGTCGATTTGTTTTAGGCCTTGCAGAATCTGCAACTCTGTGGCCTTGACTCTAAAAATAAATCTCCTGCAATAATGACGAGGCTGTTGCAAAGAGGAAGGCATGCAGGGAAGGGAAGACGGAGGGAGGCAAAGCTGAGAGCAGGCAGGAGAGAAACCGAATACCCAGACAGGAAGAAGGGACATAGGGAAATGGCCCTGGCTCCTTCCTCCCGACCAACAGCCGGCCCCGTTGCAAAAGCCAGCAGCACCGGGAGGATGCAGCCGCCAGGGCCTGGGGTTTATTAGAACCCAGTCCTGCAGGAGGACTGCAGGCCTATCTAGCCATTTTGCCCTCTGTGACCCTGCTACTAACTGTGGTCTATAGACTGGACTGATCAGCTGCCTCAGTGTCACCTGGGGGCTTGTTAGAAATGCAAATTTTCCAGCCCCACCCTCGACCTGCGGAACCCGAATCTGCATCTTAACAAGATCCCTGGGTGATTCGTATGTGCATTAGTTCGAGAAGCCGAGGCCAGGTCCCTGGTGTTTCACCGAATGCAGCATAGATGAGTCAAACAGCCTCTTAATACTTCTCTCTGCAAACAAACAAGAAGTGAGCTCCTCCCCCACTGAGGGCCTTACTTGGAGAACTTTGAATAGAGGAAGCTAGAGGCATCAGTTAGGTCTCTTGTGGAGTGCAGTTCATTTTGTGAGAATATTGCATTTCCCACCCACCCCAGGATCATTAGGAATTTCTGACCCATCTTATGATCATCCAACATTCACACAGATGCAGGGTGCAAACTCATTAAAGGACTCGTTACTCCAAGGGGTCTCTCTGGGAATTGTCCTTTGGGTTCTTCCTTCCCACCCTCACTGATTTGTTTCTCCTTTTCGGTCTGGAATGTTTCCCATCTCCTCATCTTTATGAAACTCCATTTCATGGCCCTGATGCTGAGATTTTGATACATGCTGACACCCCCTTCCTCTTCATTCTCTCCTCCCCTTATGTCTTGCTGACATATTTCAACTCCCTCCTACTGTTCTCATCAGTTCTCTGAAGAGATCATCCTTTCCTCCTCTCTGCCTTGGTGGTCATAAACTCAGTTATTTAGTGTGGATTCTGGTTCCCCTCACTCCTGCCGAGGCCAGGCAGGTGAACAATCAGGCCATTGTTTAGATGCTGAACAGGTGACAAATAGTTATGGTTGCTCTTTGCTGGAATTCTAAATAGTTGCTGTCACTCTTCATTGACTATAAAATGTACAAATGTGAATGATAAGAAAGAACATAACTGTGCCCCATCTTATCAAATTTATTTTAGCTGTGCTTTAAAATCAATTTAATTTGTAAATTATTCATGGCATGTAGCAACTATTACAGACTTGCACTACCAAAACCTGTGCTTTAAAGATTGTACTAACTTTTTCGAGACATTCTATAAATACTTTTTATTATTTTTTATTAAGGAAGTAATATGTGTCTATTTTAGAAAATGTGGATACTACAGATAAGCAAAAATAATTATTTTATTATTGTCACCTTTAATCCTATGACTAAGAAAATCACTGTTAACATTTTAGTACGTATCATTTCAGTCTTCTTTCATTCTATACATATACACACTTACATGGACAGCTCTCTCTCTCTTTCAGCGTCATTGTATGTGCCAGGTTGTCACCCAAAGTGGCCACCATCAATTCCTTCCCCCCTTGTACTGGAAGCCTTCCCACCCACCGCGTTCTGGAGCAGCATTGGGTCTGCCCTCCAGAGCCAACTGTATGCATTCTTTCCAACTCTGCATTCAGTGACATCCTGTTGATAGCTTGAGATCAACCATGCTAGAAAATGCTACCAATCAGGGTTTTGTTTTTGCTTCGTTTGTTTTTTTTTTTTTTTTCCAAGTCATGCTGTTGTTAAACATTTACCAGCATACTGCTTTGTCGATAGATGCCCAAGGCCACCTTCGTGGGCACACAACCCGAGCAGTCACACAGGACCCTGTGATCAGAATGGCCTCACTTGGGTTTAATGCTCTGCTGTCTTCATCTTAAAATTCTTAATAATTTAAAAATGTTTGAGCCCGTGCTTTGTAAGTGAAGTCTGATGGAACAATGGAGCATGCGCGTGAGTAGAGGAGATACAGACGATACGTGTGTCTGAGTTTTTTGTGGCTCCATTAGCATATGGTGTTGATGATGCCACCTGAGCACAGAATTCTGGTGAACCCACAATGCATGGGAGTTCAGCGAGATTCAATGTCAGTACAAGGTAAACATTTTATATCTACGCCAGAGGAAGTGGGGAGCTGACAGCCCTGAGAGGCCACACTTTCCATTTGAAACAGTACTTGATTCAGATGCAAAAAAAACAGAAGGCGATGATGGCATTTGAAAAAAACACAAATGACCAAGGCACCCTCTCACATTTTTTCTTGTGTTACTTCCATGTCTTAGACAACCACTTACACTAAAAACAGTGACATGGAAGGAAAGGGAAAGATAAGGCAGCCCATAATCTCTTTTCCTTCCAGTCCTTTCTGACTCATCGGTAAGCTGAAGGCAGAGTCTTGGTAGAATGCAAGCATAGCAAGAAGTCAAATAAAACAGTTTCCACTGTTCGGGTAAGAACAAAATACATATGCATGTATGAGCTCCGAAACACAAATTGTGTAATTTCAGTGATTCTGCATACTAGTTAAATGCTCTTATATTTGCATTTAAAACTGACATTGCACAATATATAGATAAATGGTACATTCATGTTAATAATTTACAATTTTAATTTTTCTTTACTTAGAAGCACATTAAATAGCAAATAAATACCATAAGTCAAGAGAGAGCACATGGGAGAAAGGAAAAAGCTTTATGTTCCAGTGCCTGCTGTGGTTTGAATGTTTTTGTCCCCTCCAAAATTCATGTTGAAACTTAACCCCCAATGCAACAGTATTGGTGGGTGGGGTATTTGGGAGGTGATTGAGTCATGAGGGCTCTGCCCTCATGAATGGGATCAAGTGCCCTTATAAAAGGGCTTGCGGATCACCTGAGGCCAGGAGTTTGAGCCCAGCCTGGCCAACCTGGTGAAACCCTGTCTCTACTAAAAATACAAAAAATAGCTGGGTGTGGTGGTTTGCGCCTGTAATCCCAGCTACCTGGGAGGCTGAGGCATGAGAATCCCCTGTACCCAGGAGGCAGAGGTTGCAGTGAGCAGAGATCCCACCATTGCACTCCAGCCTGGGTGACAGAGCAAGACTCCATCTCAAAAAAAAGTGGGGGGGAGGGGCTTGATGGAGGGAGTTTGTCCCTTTTCACCCCTTCTGTCCCTTCTACCATATGAGGACACAGCATGAGGATGCAGCAATAAAGCATCATCATGGAAGAAGAGACAGGGCTGTCACCAGACATCAAACTTGCTGACACCTTGATCTTTAACTTCTCAGCTTCCAGAACTGTGAGAAATAAATTTCTGTTCTTTTTTTTTGAAGCGGAGTCTTGCTCTGTCACCCAGGCTGGAGTGCAGTGGCGCCGTCTCGGATCTTGGCTCACTGCAACCTCCGTCTCCCAGGTTCAAGTGAGTCTCATGCTTCAGCCTCCTGAGTAGCTGGGACTACAGGCGTGCACCACCATGTCTGGCTAATTTTTGTATTTTTAATAGAGATGGGGTTTCACCATGTTGGCCAGGCTGGTCTAGAACTCCAGACTTAAGGTGATCCGCCCACCTCGGCCTCCCAAAGTACTGGGATTACAGGCATGAGCCACCACGCCTGGCCAAATTTCTGTTCTTTAAAAATGACCCAGTCTCAGATACTTTGTTATAGCAGCAAAAACCAAGATGGTGCCTTGAATGGCATTTATTCCTATTTGGTTTTGGTTTTGTTTTTATCATGGGACCATTCATTTTTATTTTGCAGTGGGCCTCTCAAATTGTGAAGCCAGCTATGACCATGCCACTTCCCCCACTGAGAGACAGCATCTATTCCTCTACCTCTTGAATCTAGTCTGGCCTATGACTACTTTGACCAGTAGAATGCCATAGAAAAGGGCTATGTCAGTTGCACACTTCACCTTGAAGAGGACTGAAGGTTTTCACTTCCTGCCTCTTAGAGCCCTGAGCCAGCATGAATAAAGTCTAGGCTACTCTGCGGGAGAGAGGAACATAAGGGTGTCAGACGTGTGAGGGAAGAAGCCACCTCACACAACTCAGCCCTAGCTGCCTTCTAACTGCAACCACCTGAGAGACCCCAGGCAAAAACCACCCAGCCAAGGTCTGTTGACCAACAGACTCATGAGAGATAATAATAAATAGCAATTATGTAATGCCACTAAGCTTTGAGATGACTTGTTCAGCAGTAAGAGATAACTAGAACAGTGTCCCTCCCCTTTTATAACCTGTGTTTTCAGATTTCAAAAAGAAAATTCTAGATTGATTTCTTCCAGGAAATTATAATGCTAGGTAGCAAATATGACATTAAGAGTAGATCTCAAAGTGTAGTGTGCCTGAGATTTACTGGGCAGGGGCAGGGGGATAGGGGGATGCATTAAAAGTGCAGCTCCAGCTGGGCTAAGTGGTTCATGCCTATAATCCCAGCACTTTGGGAGGCCAAGGCAGGCAGATCATTTGAGGTTAGGAGTTCAAGACCAGCCTGGCCAACATGGTGAAACCCCATCTCTACTCATAACACAAAAATTAGCTGGGCGTGGTGGTAGGCACCTGTAGTCCCAGCTACTCAGGAGGCTGAGGCAGGAGAATTGCTTGAACCCAGGAGGCAGAGGTTGCAGTAAGCCAAGATTGCACCACTGCACTCCAGCCTGGATGACAGAGAGAGACCCCGTCTCAAAAAAAAAAAAAAAGAAATGCACCTCCTCTGACTTCAGACCCCCAGATTCAGAGTCAGTAAATCTGGGGGTATGGCCAAGGAATCTGTATGTTTACAAGCCCCCACATGATCCTAAGGCAGGCCTTTGGTGAACCACAGTTTTCAGAACACTGTTTCAGGGAGTACTAACTAGTCCATGGTGGCAATGGGATATTGTTTTCAGTGTCAGAAGACTCCTATAGCTGCCCCACATCAAATTTTAGAAGTTGATGATGGCCCGGGTAGGTTAACTGGAATAAAGATGGCCTGCCCATCACAGAACTTTCCTCATCAGACATTTGAAAAACAACAGAGAAAGCAAAATACAGATGTTGAACAGAATCTTATTCAGTCAGAGTAAGTGTACTACTCATAGAAACACGCATGGGAGTTGAGAGAAAGAGAGACTACCGGTTTTCCGTCTGCGCCAGTCTCTTCCTTTCTGTCATCATTGCCAAAAGAGACATGGGTGGCCCCAAAATGTCACTGGGTTTCAGTTCTTCAGAGGGAAATGCTTCTCCTGGCAATGACAGAAGTGCAAAAGGGCAAACCCAACCACGCAACCACATTTCAAGCTAGAAGGACAAAAGGAGGAGATGGTAGAAATACAGCCCAGAAGCTGAGGCCACCTGGCAAAAGCTGGCACCATAGAGGAGCCCCAGCTGCTGCACAGATGCCACTCAGTGCAGAAAATGGGGAAGAGGTACCCTGGTGTCCTCCTGCATCTGGCCCCTGACTTCCATCAGTGTCTCCCATTGGCCAGGCATGCCAGGAAAGCAGAGGACATGGGTGCTGGGGAAATGGAGTTCTCTGTTGAGGCAAAGCAGAGTGCGAAAGGGCAGGCATGGATCTGGGAGCAAACAGGTGACTGCAGCAGCATTCACTCGCCCACACCTGTCTGCATATCCAGGCAAGGCAGTGCCCAAGCACTTTAGCGGTCACTGTCAGTGCTCCACCCCTATCCCCTTGGCACTGACTGAGCCCAGGAAGAAGCATGTTACTGGAGAGGCTTGTAGCTCTGCCTGAGGGCGTCTTCTGGCCACAGGAGCTTGCTCGGTCTACCCGCTGGGCAGGCTGAAGGTCTAGGGAGTTGGCGTTCTGGGAGTAACCCTTCATCAAGAGTGAACAGGAGTTGGTGGCTACTTACAGTAGCTTTCTCACCCCTCCAGGTCCTCAGTGGGACTGGGTCCCAGCTACTCACAGTGCTATCTGTTCAGTAGTCAACATTCTGCGTTGACTTCCTCTCCTTCCTTTTCACACACACCCCCATTCCAAATAAACTCCTTGCATGGGTCCGTCCAGGGCCTAACCCTAGGAGAAGCCAGTCTAAGACAAACACCCCAATTCAACTCACAGCCAACATTCGTGCCTTGTTGCCAGCATGCCCCGCAGCAGCCCAGAACCAGAGTGGCGGCAGTGAATCAGCCCCCAAGGCCAGAGGAGGCAGGCTAGGACTGGGCCTCCCTGTGTCCCTCCCTGGGATTCACAACCCTCCGGCCCTATTTGGCTCCTCCCACCCACCACAGAACATCTTTCCTTTCTTCCCTTTCAAGAGAGGAAGAGCAGAATGAGAGAGGCTCAGGGACACCCAACGGTAGAAGTCAAGGGCAGCCTTGGGCATGGAACATTCTCCCACAATCTCTATCTCATTCCCACTGCCACGCCCCGTGATCTGCCCCCAGCACCCCACCAGAGGCTGCTCCTCCTCAGAGGGGAGTGAGTTAAGTGTCGCGTTACCAAGGAACTGCCACAGTAGCCACCAAAGTGACTGCTCATTATTTGAACACTTACTTCTATTTGACTGAATACAGGAAAAATGTCACAAATAGAATATTCATCATCCCCCTCGCGTGCCTTTTCTTCCCTGCTTATCTCCCTGCTGTCATGTACGAATCCCGGCTTCAGGTTCATTTGGTATGTTGAGTGCGTGCCCGGAGAGAGGATGCGCTCAAAGACTTGCCCACATGCTCCGTGCCGCGCGACAGCCCTCCCTCCCCACTGGTGACACCCCACCAGACAAACGCCACTCACAGTGACCCTCAAGGGTAGGACACCGTCTGCCTAAGCGGAGGGGCCTTCTGCTCCATGCAGAGGGAACATAAAGGACCTGAGGAGCCTTCACAGCCATTTAGTGATTCTCGGCATGTCACTTTTACAGACACCTCAGCTTCCAGAGCTTTTATCCTCAGGTGCTTCTTAGAAGACGCAGGATGGCATCCCCACCCCACTTCAAACGCCGTCTGTTTTGAGATCCTCAGAGGGGCTAACGCCGCCTGCCAATTTCTCAGCTAGAGTCATCAGCGCGCAGCCTTTCTCTCTGCCTCCTTTCCATCAGTGCCAGAGACTCCCCCAGTCTGCTCCTCCTCCAGCCAGGCCCCAATCTGCAGATTGCCATGTCAGGCTGCAGGGAACACGTTTCTAGGACTGGAAAATCAAAGTACTTATTGCCCTGACAATTAGATATTATGTTCAACTGCAGTAACACAAACCTGAAAACCAATGGCTTAAACATGGGAGGGTTTTTTTCTTCTTCTTCTTCTTTTTCTCCAGTAATATCATTCCAGAAGTGGGCCAGCCGGGGCTGGTATGGCCAATCTATGAGGCCACCAAAGACTCAGCCTTTTTCTCCTTCATTCTTAGGATATGACCATCACCCCATGCTCTTATCAATAAGATGGCCACTGAAACTCCAGCCATCACATCCAAATTCCTCACAGGATAAAAAAGAAGGGCAGAAGGGAGGTCCCAAGCTGCACGAGCCTCTCTTATAAAGAGCTTTCCCAGAAATCCCACCCAAGAACTCCAGCCATACCTTGTTGGCAAGTCTGTGTCACATGACCATCCCTAGCTGCAAGGGAGGCTGGGAAATCTAAGCTTTTAACTAGGCACACTGCCATCAGGCATGCAATTTCAGTTCTGTTAGTGTTATGGGCTAAGTTGCATTCCCTCCAAATCCATACGTTAAACTCCTAACCACCCACACCTCAAAACGTGACTGTATGTGGAGATAGGGCCTTTATAGAGGTGATTAAGGTAAAAAGAGGTCATTAGGTTGAGCACGTATTCACTATGAGTGCTGTCGTTATGAAAAGAGGAAATTAGGACACAGACACATGCATACAGGAAAGACCACGTGAAGACACAGCAAGAAGACGGCCATGTGCAAGCCAAGGAGAGAGGCCTCAGAAGGAATCAACCCTGCAGAGACCTTGATCTCAGATTTCCAGCCTCCAGACTGTGAGAACATCCATCTCTGTTGTTTAAGCCCCCCGGTGTGTGGTCCTTTGTTATGGCAGCCAGAGCAGACTAATCCAGATAGTAAGGAAGGAGAGAAGACCGGCTGTGGGTGGGCAATTAGCAAGACCTGGCGCATTTGGGAAGGCCAGGTCTTTATTACCTGGCCTTTTAAAGATATCTTTAAAGTACCTCTGCATACTTTTTCAAAGATCCTTTTTAAGATATTGTTTATCAGGTGGTGTCCCGAGGGCCTGCACCATTCCCACCCTTCCCGGCTCCCCAGCCTGTATTTCTTTCCTCCCTAGAAATGCTTGTGTAAAAATTACGGCCTCTCTGGAATGATTTGAGAAGTACTGAAATAGCCCTCCCTCCCTTCCACTGGCCATAAATAGCCTGAAAGTCTAAAGTTGGTGCTTCGTTCCTTTGGTTAATCCATTATCCCTATGAAAGTGCAAATTAACTGGCAAACGATCTAGGTCTTATGAGCCCAGAGCAGGTTTGGATGCAGGGAGAGAGCACGGGACAGGGTCAGGGGTGGGAAGGAAGAATCAAAAAACCAGAGGTCAGGAGGGCACAGAAGGCCCAAGTGAGGCTGCTACCAGCAAAGGGGCCTCTCAAACACTGTGGGCCTGTCCTGCTTTGCTAAAAGGAACATGGGAAGGTGCTGGGGTCAGGATCCAAAAAGAGGTACAGAAGACGCTGTACCTCTGCCTCATCCCAACCTTTAATGAAACTACATTTAGACACCACCTTTCTACACATTCACTCCTCTGTGTTCCCTCACTTGCGCTCCAAGCTTCTCCACAGGAAACCCTTAGAGAGTTGAATTGGGATGTCCTGCCTCCCCTTGGGTGCCCATGACACTGTTTCCCTCATGTGGGATGTCACAGACTTGAGCCTCTGTCTTTGCTGAGTCTGACAGAATATCTCGAAGAATTCTTTCAGAAAATGTTATATTTCCCAAGTCTTTTTTTTTTTTTTTTAATATAGAGATGGGGTCTCACTGTGTTGCCCAGGCTGGTCTCTAATTCCTGGGCTCAAGTGATCCTCTGGGATTGCAGGCATGAGCCACCACACCCGGCCTCAAGTCTTTTATTTACTCATTTATTTATTTTCTTTTTTGAAACAGGGTTTCACACTCTGTCACCCAGGCTGGAGTGCAGTGGCACTATCACTTCTCACTTGCAGCATCAACCTCCCGTGCTCAGGTGATCCTCCCACCTCAGCTCTCACCTCACCTCCCACCTCCCATGTGAGTAGCTAGGACTACAAACACACACCACCACACCCGGCTAATTTTTTTATTTTTCTGTAGAGACAAGGTCTCTCTATGTTGCCCAGGCTGCTCTTGAATTCCTGGCCTCAAGGGATCTGTCTGCCTCAGCCTCCCAAAGTGCTGGGATTACAGGCATGAAGCCACTGTGCCTGGTCCCAAGTCTTGTCTTGTCT
>NW_012111253.1:4547788-4570912 GCF_000951035.1 Colobus angolensis palliatus
TATTTTTAGTAGAGACGGGGTTTTGCCGTGTTGTTCAGGCTGGTCTCATACTCCCGACATTCTCGGCCCCCCAAAGTGCTGGGATTACAGGCATGTGCCACCATGCCTGGTCCCAAGTCTTTTCATGTCCAAAAACATATTTAATTTGCCCTCCCACTTGAATATGAATTAGCTAGTGTGCCGGTATTTACTCGTTATCACTCCACACTATACCTGCTCTTTTAAACTCAGCTCCATAGCTCTGGGGCTAGGAGCCTGCAAACTACATTTCCCAGCTGCCTTCATGTTAGGGTCGGCCAAGAGGAGGCACTGGGAGGAGATGGAAAAGCAGGAGGAATGGAAAAGCTTTCAGCTTCTGGTTCCAACAGGGTGTCGTTGCTCAAATCTCAAGATGATTGTCCTCAGAAGTTTGAAGACCTCGCTCCATTGTCTTCTAGCATTTCTGCTGAGGTCTTTAACACCCGGTTACTACATTTCATCTTTCTGGAGGATTTAGACTTTTTTTTGTTTCATTACCCTTGGAGTTCAGAAATCTTGATGCCTTTAGGGACAGGCCTTTTATAATTCTTCTTGTTTGGCATTTGGTCTATTCTTTAAATCTAAAGATGGAAGTTTTTCCCCAGCTCAGGGAAATTGTTTATTCTGTCGCTACTTTGATTATCTCCTCTCCTACAGACTCTCTGTTCTTGCCTTCTGAGAATTCCTATTAGATAGAGAGTTAAATTTCAGGTCCTGCCCCATGTCTCTTAATTTTTTTCTTACACTTAAAAAAAGTCTTCTTATCTGTTATGCATTCTTTGAGAGAATCTCTCAGCCCTGTCATCTATTCAGTCTTCAGTCATGGTCACTTGGCTACTCAGTCTTTCCAATGAGCTTATTATGTTAGCAATTGCACTTTTTGTAATTTCAAGAACTCTGATGTATTCTTTTGACAGCAATCAGCTCTCTATTTATGGATAGTACTTTTATTTCATTTAAATATCTCTCTAGATCCTGGGAGAATTCTGTGGGGATTAGTTCTTTTGTTTGTTTAGTTTGGTGCCTCTCTTTCACGATGTTAGTTTTCCTCAAATATGTTTGATAACTCTTTACTCTCTGTTCCTGTTATAGATGAAGGTCCAGGCTTATCTAAGAGTGGAGGCTGCTGTGTATTTTCTATACTCCAGTGAAAAATTCCTGTTCTCAAGACAGCAAAAGCAAGAGATGGTTATGACAGCCCAAACTCATTGCTGTTTTGGTGAAGAAGGGCTTGGATCAAGCCACTTTTCCTTTTAAATGTTTAGGTACTGTCTTAGTTCGAGCTGCTATGACAAAATACTGTAGACTAGGTGGCTTATTAAACAGTAGCAACTTTCTTAAATAACTGATTAAATAATAAAAAATCAATTATAAATAAAAAATAAGGCCAGGCATGGTGGTTCATGCCTGTAATCCCAGTGCTTTAGGAGGTTAAGAGGGGAGGATCACTTGAGATTAAGAGTTCCAGACCAGCCTGGACAACATAGCGAGATCCTGTCTCTACAAAAAATTTAAAAATTAGCTGGGTATGGGGGTAGACACCTATGGTCTCAGCTACTCAGGAGGCTGAGGTGGGAGGATCACCTGAGCCCAGGAGGTCGAGGCTGTAGTGAGCCGTGACTATGCCACTGTACTCCAGCCTGGGCAAAAGAGCAAGACCCTGTCTCTAAAAAGAAAAGAAAAGAAAGTGGATAAACTGTGGTACATTGACACAACAGAATACTATTCAGCAAATAAAATAAATGAACTACTGGCTATACACATAGCCTAAATGAATCTCACCAATACAGTGTTGCACATGAGAAGCCAGACTTGAGAGTCCGTACTGTATGATTCCATTTAGAGAAAGGTCAAACACAGGCAAAATTCATCTGTGATATTAGAAGTCTAAGTAGTGGTCACCCTTGGGGGAGGGGGAAAATAGTAACTGGGAAGGGGCATGAGGTGGGATTCTGGGGATCTGATTATATTCAATTTCTTGTCCTGAGTGCTGGTTACACAGGTGTGCCCAATGTGTAAAAATATACTCAGTGTCTACTTATATGTACGCATTTATGTATGTATATTTTGCTTTGATTTAAAACTTAAGCTGGGGGCAGGGGCTCACACCTGTAATCCCAGCACTTTGGGAGCCTGGGAGTTTGAGACCAATCTGGGCAATATAGTGAGACCTCGTCTCTACAATTTTCTCTTTTTTAAAGTTAGCCGGGTGTGGTGGTGCGTGCCTGTAGTCACAGCTACTCGAGAGAGTGAAGTAGGACAATCACTTGAGCCCAGAAGGCAGAGGTTGCAGTGAACCATGATCATGCCACTGCACTCCAGCCTGGGCGACAGAGCGAGACACTGTCACAAAAACAAACAAACAAACAAAAAAACTGAAAATCACAATATATAGAAGGGATATATGAATAGAACAAGTTTGGCTGTGGGTTCATGGTTACTAGAGTTGGATGAAGGGTACATGGGGGCTTATTACAGTGTTTAGTCTCCTTTCAGGTGTTTTGAAATTCTCCATAATAAAATAAATTTTCTTAGGTGACCTTATTTTAAAAATACGTATTTTCCCCATGGGGGTGGGGAAGGATTGCGATTATTGTTTTTAGTTGGAAGATGGGGAGATAATATCCAAATGCAATGCCCAGTACTTTTTTCTATACTAGCAAGGGTAGATTCCCCAGCTAGGCTCACTTCTCCATTTAAAGACCCTTCAATCTTTCTGTCACCTCTCTCCTCAGTTGCCCTCCACATCCCCAGGAAACTGGCCTATACATTCAGGAACAATTGTTTTCACAAGAAGAAAGTTGTCCAGAGCTTCCATCAGCTACTATGTGTTTTTATTGATTTATATCTGCCTTGTTCCAAAGATGTATTTAAGGTTTACAAAGATGCATACAATAAAACAGCATAAAATAAATCAGCAGTAAATAAGAACAGATGACGTAAAGGGAAAACAAGGAGAGGAAAATAAGATGGAGCCAAGAGTGAGGTGATTACACAAAACACCTGCCATGAAACCTACTGCACTCACTGGAGACAGAACGCAAGTTTGAGGCTGAGTTCCCCAGCAACCCAGGGGAAAAAGGAAGCTGGGTTGCACTGTGACTTATATTACTGAGTCAGTGACATAAAAACAAAGCACAGTTGGGAGAAGCACAGTTATTCCTAACATGGAGATCAGGGAGGCAAGTTTTTGTCATAGATTATCATAAATATAGTATCACAAACAACATCCTCACATTACACAGGGCAAGAGAACACACAAGACTGTCTTAACCTCACACCACCGTATTAATATACTGCAACAAAAGCAATGATGCTGTTCAGGGAAAACTATCCTGTGGGGACTAACAGGGGTCTTACACTAAGGTGGCTTCACAAGGGACAGACTCTGAAATATCTCGTGCAAAATTTCTTAACCTGGAAACCACGCACCAGGATTCAGAGGTCCAGGAATCCTTGGCACAGTAAGCATCTGTGCACTTTTTCCAGGACCGGGTCCATAGGTTTCATTACATTCTCAAAGGTGTCAGTGAGTCCAAGAAAAGTGAAGAATTACCCACATGGAGGAAAAGCAGCAGCACACGCTTCCAAACTTCTCCATAAACTGCTTCTCCCTGACTTCTGGCACACGACTTCTCGGAGTTACCAGTGAGGCGTGAAAATGAAGGTTTGACATTCAGTGAAGCTGGGGTAGGATTCTCCTCCTGTGAGGATGAGCTGATTCAGAGCCAGGCTCCAACTAGAAGGCTCCCTACCCCTGCTCAGAATGTTGCTGGGGAGCCCCCAGGGGCTGGGTAACTTTGCAGCAACGGAGTGATGGAGGTGCCCCCGTGGTTCCAGGCCATCAAGCAGGGTTACAATAATCTCTACTGAGAGAATTTTTCTTCTAATTTGAGACAATGATAACTAAACACCCACCTAAATCATTTTTTAAAAGTCATTAATCTTTGATCGTGTGACTTCCTAATGAATTCTCCAAGCTCGACTAGTATAAAATGTGTTCCAAGGTGACCCAGGAGATTAGCTGCTGGGGTTATAAGCCAAGAACCAGGTACAAACTGGGATATCTCTACCACCAACAATGGCTTCTGATCCAAAACAACTAAACTATAGTTCTCCTTTCTGCCAATAATTAGATGGAAGTTGTTTATTAAAGCCATTACTGGATGTCATTACTGATAATAACAACAGTTAGTATTTATTAAGCATGTATTACATGCCAGGCACTATATTTTCTTATGTGATCCTCAGAACAGTGCTGTGACGGGGTGGCTGACTAGCTTGGGCTTGGAGAGGTAAAGTAATTTGCACAAAGTCAAAATGTAAGCCAAGATTTTTCTGACTTACCTGTCTTTGCCCTTAACCACCACACTGTGACATTTATGAATATGATACTTTCGGCTCACCAGCAGTGGTATCAAAAGGTTAAGAAATGAGTTTAAAAGATGGGAAGAGGTGGTGATAGGGGAGAAGAAAGTCTTGCTTTCTGCCCCTGAAAATACTTGTCATATCCATTAGAAGGCCGTTCTCCCTGTTTCAATGGTCGATTGCTGTATAGCAAACCACCCTAAAACGTGGAGGCATATGTAGGGGAGAAAAGATTTCTTTTCTCATTCATCACTGGGTTCATGGATGAGGCATCTAAAACAAGATAGATTAACAAGAGAAAAGCATACAAATGTATTTCATATACGTTTTACGTGATATGAGAGTACTCGGAAATGAAAACCCAAAGAAATGGGTAAACTTGCTTATTTTTATGCTTAGGTTTGATGACAAGGTGGCTGGTCATGGAGAAGTATGATTGCACAAAGAATGTGTGATGCAATGGTAGTAAACTGGGGTGGGGAGAGGAACTGTTTATTCAGGTTCCTCTCTGTGTCCCTGTGTCTTCAGAGATAAAGAAGTTCCTTTCTACTGGCTATTGAAAGGGCACCTCTCACATGAGGGTTTTATGACCTGCTTCAGGGAAAAGTCAAAAAATTCTTTTCCAGGTTTTATGGCCTGCTTCGGGGGAAAGGGTGGGAGAAGATCAGAAAGTCCTACCTGCTTCTGTGGTTTTCTCAAATGCCAAGGTGCCATATTTTGGAGTAGTGGGTCCTGAACCCCATCCCATAAAACAAAAATTTATGATAGCCTCTCATAGTTCTGTGGATTGACTGGGCTCAGGTGGGTGGCTCTTGCTTGGGGTCTCTCGTGCAGTTGCAGTCGGGAACTGGCCAAGGTTGGATTCCTCTGGAGATTCAACTGGGCTGGACATCCAAGATGGTGCCTGCACAGCACTGGCAGTTGACAACAGCTGTCATCTGGGAGGTCAGCTATCTACCAGAGTGCCAACACCTGGACTTTCCATGTGACTTGGGCTGTGAAATTTGAATTTCAGATAAACAATTAATAATTTTTTTAGTATAAATTGTCCTGGCCATGCATGGTGGCTCACTCCTGCAATCACAGCACTTTAGGAGGCCAAGGTAGGCAGATTACTTGAGCTCAGGAGTTCAAGACCAGCCTGGGCAACATGAGGAAACCTCATTTCTACAAAAAATACAAAAATTAGCTGGGTGTGGTGACACATGCCTGGAGTCCCAGTCACTGGGGAAGCTGCGGTGGGGGGATTGCTTGAGCCCAGAAGGTTGAAGCTGCAGTGAGCCGAGGCCGCATCACTGCACTCCATCCTGGGTGACAAAATGAGACTCTCTCTCAAAAAAAAGGAAAAAGAAAAAGAAAAAGAAGTTTGTCCCAAATATTGCACAGGACATACCCATACTTAAAAAACAAAAAATCATGGTTTATCTGCAATTCAAACTGGGGAACTGGGTACATATTTATACTTTAAAAATCTATAATTTATCTGAAATTCAAATTTAACTAAGAGTCTTATATTTTTCTTTATCTGATAACCCTACCTAGGAGACCATTTTTCTACCATTCTCAACTATTCGTAGTTTGCATGGAGTCGGCCTTAACCTCTGTATTCATTTTCTCTTGCTATGTAACAAATTAACAGAAACAGTGGCCAGCTCACAGTTTTATGGGTCAGAAGTGGCTCAGCCGGATTCTCTACTTAGAATCCAGGTGTCAACAGGGCTGTGTTCCTTTCTGGAAAATCTGGGAAAGAATGCACTTCCAAACTCACTCAGGTTGTTGAGAGAATACAGTTTCTCCTCACATTTTCCACGTGGTCCCCTCCATCTTAAAGTCAACAAGGGCACTTGGAGTTCTTCTTGTGCTTTTATTTTTTATGATTTCTTCTTCTCTTTTCTCCTCTGCCACCAGCCAGAGAAAGTTCTCTGCTTTTAAGGGTTCCTGTGATTAGATTAGGCCCACTCAGATAATCTCCCTTTTTTAAGATCAGCTGTGCTATATAGCATAACACAACCATAGGAGTGAGATCTCATCACATTTACAGCTTCCAAGGAGTAAGGGGCATCTTAGCTCTTTTGCATTGCTGTAAAGGGATTCCTGAAGCTGGGTAGTTTATAAAGAAAAGAGGTTTGTTTGGCTCGCAGTTCTGCAGGCTGTACAAGAAGCGTGGCTCCAGCAGTTGCTTCTGGTGAGGCCTCAGGCTGCTTCCACTCATGGCTGAAGATGAAGGGGAGCCAAGGTATGCCAAGACCATGTGACAAAAGAGGAAGCAAGGGGGGCGGGGTAGAGGTGCCAGGCTTTATTTAACAACCAGCTCTCACGGTAACTCAGAGAGCAAGAACTCACTCATTACAGTGAGGACAACACCAACACAACCATTCACGAGAGATCCAGCCCCATGACCCAGACACCCCCAACCAGGCCCCACCTCCAACACTCGGGGTCACATTTCCACATGAGATTTAGAGGGGCCAATTAAACTATATCTATATCCAAAATATATCCATATCCAAACTATAACATGGGACCTTAGGGGCCATTCTTAGAAATTCTGCCTGCCATACCCCCAGACCTAGGGGTAGGCCCTGAGAATCTTAAGCCAATGGATGCTTCTGATGTCCACCTGAAGCCAGTGGTGACTGGTGTAGGGATTGGCACGTAATCCAATCAGAGTCAATGAGATGGAAAAACATGTTTGCCCAGGATTGAGGGAAAGAACGTTTTCTCTTCCACAGGATTGGGCACTACCTGGATATAGGTCTGGAGGCACCACCATCTGAAGACCATGATGGGTGGGCTGGAAGCTAGCAGGGACAGCCACAGAGAGCTTGACAGGGAGCCTGCCCAAGGGAGCAAAGCCTAAAACTGGGTTGGTAATGTCATCACAGGGCTAACTCAGGCTACTCCAGGACCCTACTCTACTTGTTTACTTGTAATTCACTGGGGACAGGATGAGGGTGGAAAGGGCGTTGTACAATCCCCTCATGCCTAAGAAGCTTTGGTAGGTTTTTCCCATCATCTGCACATCTGCAACTGAAACATTCATATATATATATATATATATTTGTTTTATTGTAAGTGTGGGAAGATCTTTATGCATTGGGCAAAATAGCCATTTCTTTATGAGAATAGTTCCTCAAACTCACTCTTGCAACAAAATAAACCACTATCCATCAAGACACAGGAAAAAGGAATGCAGGGATTTAGGAATGCTATACTTGCTTCTCTTCAACTTTAGCAGCAAAAGTAGGAATGTTCTCAAGATGCTCCTGACAATAATTATGTTATCCTAAGCAATAGGATGTTGGAGAGTATGGGGGCCTGATGCACGGGACTTCAAGTTCTCAAGGTGTTTCATCTTCTCAGTTCAGGCACAACGTTCTCAGTGAAACCATGCCAGGCACAGGAGCATCCTCTTCACCCGATTCTATACACAGGACCGACCAAAAACGGTGATTTCTGCTAGGTTCCCGGAGTCCACTACGCCCATTGTCAGCAGGGCCTGGATCATCCACTCCATTTCTGGAATTATGGCTCGATCCAGGCCAAAGATCTCATCTGCCAGCCATGCCTCCAGGTAGAACACCAAAGGGTCTCTCAGTTCCTGCACCGGAAACCACCTGAAACATTCTCTTTTTTTTGAAACGGAGTCTCGCTCTGTCGCCCAAGCTGGAGTGCAGTGGCCGGATCTCAGCTCACTGCAAGCTCCGCCTCCCGGGTTCACGCCATTCTCCTGCCTCAGCCTCCCGAGTAGCTGGGACTACAGGCGCCTGCCACCTCGCCCAGCTAGTTTTTTGTACTTTTTAGTAGAGACGGGGTTTCACCGTGTTAGCCAGGATGGTCTCGATCTCCTGACCTCGTGATCCGTCCGTCTCGGCCTCCCAAAGTGCTGGGATTACAGGCTTGAGCCACCGCGCCAGGCCAAAACATTCTTAACTGATACAAGAGGTGATATCACTAACCTGTGTGCAGCACATCTGGCTCTTGGTAGATGATGTCAAACTTGGTAGACAATGTCAAACAAGTACCAGATGAGTCTCTCATTTACAAAAATGCAGGTGTGAACCTGTGCTAGGTTACTGGTAATCCAACAGCAGGAAAATTTCTCCCAAATAACTCCTAGAGAGCATCAGGTCTCCAATAGCTTTGTGAAGCTTGACTCCCTCATTTTTCTAACCTCTTCAGGTGAATAGCCAGGCTGACGCAAAGGTTAACAAGAGAAAAAGCAATGTGCTTGGCCTAACTCATTGTCACCTGCCCTTTCTGGAACTTTCTCACGTCTTTCAATTACCTGCCCATTCACTTTTCCAGGACTTTGTCAGGAAAAAAGTTCTTGTGGAACTATAGCCTGGTGCTACAGCTCTGCCAGTACCTATGGGCATTGACAGCTCTGCAGGAGAGGGATGTCTTTAAACAACATAAAACAGCAGGGACTCTTGGGGTTCTGAAACCTCATCTCTAAATGACTAGATTCTCTATCTCCCCAAGATAGGAAGGACTTTGGTCATTGGAATTCACTTTCATTGAGCAGCTAGTAGGTGTCAGAGACTACATGATAGTGATGACACAAACACACAAAATACTATATATACATAAGGCCGGGTGTAGTGGCTCTCACCTATAATCCTAGCACTTTGGGAGGCCAAGGCAGGAGGATCACTTGAGTCCAGGAGATCGAGACCAGCCTGGGCAACACAGCAAGACTCCCTCTTTACCACGAGTAAAAATTCAAAAATACTATATACACATGAACATTTTGAATCCTACAGCATCTGAGTGAGGAAGGGATATGTTTTCACTCCTTTTAAAGATGAGGAAATTGAGATTCAGATAGGTAACTTAACTTGCCCCAGGACCCAAAGCAGGTGGGGAAAAGAGGCAGGATTCACACAGGTGGCCACCTAACTTCAGGCAGTACACTCCTGTACCTTGCCCTGAGCTGGGCAAATGAAAAGTGGCTGGAGCAAGAACCTCAAATTGTGTTTTGTTTTGTTTTGTTTTGTTTTGTTTGTTTTGTTTTGTTTTGTGGGGGGGGGCGGGGGGCGGGGGGAGTCTCACTCTGTCGTCCTGGCTGGAGTGCAGTGACATAATCTTGACTCACTGCAACCTCCATCTTCTGGGTTCAAGAGATTCTCCTGCCTCAACCTCCTGAGTAGCTGGGATTACAGACATGTGCCACCACACCCAGCTAATTTTTGTATTTTTAGTAGAGACAGGGTTTTACCATGTTGGCCAGGCTAGTCTCGAACCCCTGACCTCAGGTGATCCACCTGCCTCAGCCTCCCAAGGTGGTGGGATCACGGGTGTGAGCCACCATGCCTGGCCAATTGTGTTGTTTTAATCCTTCCAATAATCCTGAAAAACTAGGTATCATTAACACTGGCCCCATTTTACAGATGAGGAAACTGCTTACAGAGTAGCTTTTTCAATGTCACAATATGCGTACAGAGTTAGAGTTTGAGCCTAGGGCTGGTAGATGCGAGGAGAGGGGCTCAGAGCAGAACTGGGCAGAAACTTGGAGTCAGAGATCTGATAATACTCTGGTATCATTCACGCATCCATTTATCAATTCACTCATTTGTGCATCCAGTTATTTATTGAGCATCCCTTGTGTGTTACACTGTGAGAAAGGCTCATACCACTGATCTTTGCCCTCAAGAGATTCATAATCTATCAAGAGAGATGATTTTTTTGTGTGTGTGTGCCCAAAAAGAACATTCTATCAGGGGGTGTGGCAGGAGCCAAATCCAGAAAGAGAGTAATGGCAGAGTTCATTGCAGGGAACTAAACTGACCCCACTTTGGGTATTTCAACAGAAAGAAATTTAATACAGGGAATTGAATGTTAACCACATCATTGAAAGAGCTGTGGAGAAGACACTTAGGCTGGCCCTCCAGAAATGACCCCCAGGACTGACCCTCCAGGGGAGCCACTCCCTCAGCCACAGTCAGAAAACTGGGAATCAGAAGTTGCCAATGGGACTAAGGAGTTCAAGAACATAGCCAGAGCCATAATCTAAGGATCAAAAAGCTGCTGGTACCCAGTTCAGGAAACTGGAGTGCAGAGCCTGGCTGCTGCCACCGCATCTCACCACCTACAAAGCTGGACATTGGACTACTACCACAGAAAATTCCACATCTCTACAACCTTGCTTGCATTCAGAAGGCTAGCCAAAGGTACAGAAATATGACCTCCACCTCACTTCCATCTCCCAAATCTCTATCAGTCACAGCACACACCTCTACTTGGTAGAAACTATTCTGCATCCTGAACCCTAGTTGCGAGGGAGTCTGGGGAAAGTGGTGTTTTAGCTTCTGCTCTTCAGGAAAGCACACAGATGGAGGTTGTAGCCAAGCACTGACAGTGAACTGCCCCCACCCCTCAAAAGAAGAAAAACCTTGATGTGTAGCAGTTGCCAATTTCAGTGGTGTAAATACTCTCATGGAAGCTAATTTTAAGCTACCAATGTGATGTCACTGAACTGAGAGTTGGAAAGAGCTATGCAAAATTGGCTTTCATAACTTGGTACAAACCAGCTCCAGCACACCACCGCTAACAGATCATATCCAGTTTATGTCTGAGGCAATGGGGACAGGTGATGGAAGTGAGAGAAGAACTTAGGATGCCTTGTTTGTTCCAACTTAAGTAAAGCAGAATTTCCCACTCCTGTTTCACATTGCCCCGTTGACAGCTGCCTTACCACTTTACTCTGTGGGTTATGCCGGCTTCTTTCTCAGTGCTAAGAAACTGATCTGTGTGAGACCTGCCGCAGTGGCTCATGCCTGTAATCCCAGTACTTTGGGAGGCCCAGGCAGGTGGATCACAAGGTCGGGAGATTGAGACCATCCTGGCTAACACAGTGAAATCCTGTCTTTACTAAAAATATAAAAAATTAGCCTGGGACTGGTGGCACGCGCCTGTAGTCCCAACTTCGCAGGAGGCTGAGCCAGGAGAATCACTTGAACCCGGGAGGTGGAGGCTGCAGTGAACCAAGATTGCGCCACTTCACTCCAGCCTGGGTGACAGAGCGAAACTCCGTCTCCAGAAAAAAAAAAAAAAAGAGAGAGAGAGAGAGAGAAACTGATCTGTGTGGGTTGCAGCCCTGACTATGGAAGGAACACAGCCAGTGAAATTAGAGCTTCCCCACAGATGGGAAACCGACTCCAACGCTGCACTCCCGAGGTGCTGGCAGATTAAGTTTCATCATTCTCCATTTTCCCCCAAATGTTTGCAAGATGGCAACACCAGGGAAATGGAGGACACCAAGTGACAAGAGCCAATAGGAGGCCACTTGCTGATCAGTGTGAAGGAGAGACTCTTTCGAGTCCTTCCTTTTTTTGCAGGGGAGTTTTGTTTATATTTAGTTAGGGAAAAATCCTCAAGCTCAACCACTGTGAATTATTGAACCAAAGATAAATTTCAAAAGGAGCCAGCCCCCTTCAAAAAAGAGCGTGAAAGGCACTGGAAAAGAGAAAAAAATTGATAACAAAAAAACAAGGATCTCAATTTAAATTGGTTCTGTGCATACAGGGAAGGAAGGAGGTGGTTTTATTTTTTAACTAAAAAAACAAACACTTGATGGCTGGATCAAGAATTAACTCAGGACCAGATGGGACATGGCTGGGGCCTCCCAGCGGAGCTTGAGCTAAGAGATATGGCCTGGCCTCCTTAGGAAGTTCTAATTGGCTTAGGCCAACAGTAGTGTGGGAACATGAAGGGGTGGGGGACTGGGGTGCCATATATAAAAAGTTACAGGACAGTTCATCTACCTCAAGTGTCTTACAAGAGCGCACCTCTTGAATTTTAACGACTGGAGTTACGACTGGGCAATTAACCCCATGCACAGTCGCCCTCCACCCAAGACAGCCAGAGACAAAAGGCAGAGATGCTAACAGGCTCTCTGAGGTCAATAGAGTCAGGCTTTCACCCTCCTCCTGGGCAGAAGGAAACGGCTTTTCTTTTCATACCAGGGTCTCCAAAAAAGAAAGCACACACTCAAAAGAACTGCTGTATAACTTATTGTTTTATAAAAACCCATTTTCTTTCTTTCAAATGTACTGTAATTTTAAATGTTTAGAGGACAAGTGGTAAAAATCCCTTTAAAAATCCAAAAGACCTGAAGCAGGCTTTAAGGTGCTAGGAGCATTGGCTATTTACCCAATAATAATTAGCCATTCAAGGCAAAAATCACTTTTCTACCCAGGCCAGGAAACAGAGGGAGAATGAGTTACTGAATGAAGTTTAGAGCATAGTTTCTGAGGAACTGCTGTCTCAAGTTTATGCAACATCTTGGAAATGACTAGCATTTCGCTATTTGGCCCCCACTCCAACCCAGCCCAATTCCTTTCTGACTAAGGCAGAAAAAAATACAGTGGGGACAGCCTGCACCTGAGAAAGCCCCTAGGCGCTGGGGGCAGCTATTGCTCTTTGTAAAAAACAAAAGGGTGACAAAGGTGTGAGTGAATCACTGGGATGGAATTGAGGATGCCCTAATTTCAAATAAAGTGGCTTCCAATGTCCAAACTGCCAGGAAAGCAGTTGCAGAGACAGAAGGGATAGGAGTATGTATAATCCCAAAGCTAGAGAGAAAGAGAGAGAGAGAGAGAACAGATTTATTGAGTTAAGTTGTGACCTTAAAGCTCTCAAGTCATGTGGCACAAGGTATGGGCTCTCTAGTTCCTTTTCAAAGGCTTACTTGAGCTTGTCTCTCTTAGTTATATACAACCATAGACTGCTATGTGGGGTTTAGTTAAATAATTTATGTGATTGTTTTAATAGAAAGTTCACTCTTTATAGGAAAATCAATAATGGCTACATCGTGTCCTACTTTTGTGCAGGCGTGAGTTGAATCTATTCCCTTGGATCCCCGCTGCCCATGATGGGTGTTCAGCTAGGAGGGTTGGCACTCCAAGCTGGAAGACAAATACTGAGGAGAAATAGGCATAGAAGAGAGACTTGCTCCCAGCCAGGAGTAAGTCTTGCAAAACTAAACCTTTTGAGCATTAGCCATAAGACCATGCAGGACCAGCTCTGTGGGCAGGCCAACAGTGCAGTCACACAGCACTCCCATGCTCAGAAAGGCCTGGTACTTGGGGTTTAATGTCCTGTGGTGAATCATTCTCTCTTTTGTAAGTGAAGTCCGATGGGGCAATGGAACATTATCTGGAAGCTTGGAGCCTCGGCTCATACAGGATCCCACCTCTCGCACTTCCCAGCCTCCTTAGGATAGGTTTTTGGCAGCCTGCTCCCCACCCCCTGGTGCCCTGACCCTGCCCAGCCTCTCCCTCCCCATGTACCCACCCAGCAACCACTTGGGCTCTCTCCCCCTGGGGGAGGGTCAGGGTGGCAGCCCCAGAATTGGCATCCAGCAGGCCACTTGGCCTGGAGCAAGCCCTTCACCCGCTCCTATCCTAGCCATGAGGTTGCATCTCTTAAGGGTTAACCCATCCCCTATGGGTGGAGGCAGCATACCTCTGAGAAGGGGAAATTGACTTTCCTGCCCTGACATCAAGGCCTGCAGGTCTGGCTAGAGAAAGGAGGGACCCGGCAGGCAGCAGAATAAGTGCAGAACCATAAGGCAGGACCCCCAAGCACTTTTGAGGGTCCTCACTTGCATCAGGAGTATCCCATACCCAAAGGAATATGACATTAGGTAGTAAGTACTGGTTGAGAGAGAGACCACAGAAGAAAGGAAAATGTTTTATATTTTAGTACCTTTAATGGCACATTTTTCCCCCTGCATTTTGAGCAGGGATCCCTGAACTTTCATTTTGTACTGGGTCCCCCAAATTATATAGCTAGCCCCGTCACCATATTTTACTCATATTTTGCTCCTGAGGACTAACCTGAACTCACCATTTGCATCATTTACACATCTCTCATTTGTATTAGTCCTCCTGGCCTGGGGAGTAAGTGTTGCCCAGCATAAGCCCTGACTTAGGCTGAGCAACCCAAGCAGGTTACCTGCCCTGTGGTGAGCTGGTGAACAACTGACAAAACGTTCTCCAGGGTCTAATAGCTCTGACTGGTAGCATTTGCCTGTTTCTGTGGTGTAAAGATTCCCGCCATAGCTGACTTCAAGCCACTAATATGACATTGCTGAGATGCACACCTTCTGCTCTGGTGTGCAGGTAGGAGCTGGTTCCAACACAAAACATGGGCTCCAAATCTTCGAGGCATTAAACCAGGACCATAGGAACAGAGGGGGAACCTCAGAGGTTAGGAGACTTTGGCAGAAAGATAATAGAGCAAAAACATCTTCTCCTAGATGGAAGGCTTTCCATCTTGGCAAACTTTGATTCCATACTGGTATCACCTTGGGAGCTTTAAAAACCCACATACCAGCCAGGTGCAGTGGCTCATGCCTATAATTCTAGCACTTTGGGAGGCCGAGGCAGGAGGATTGCTTGAACTCACAAGTTCAAGACCAGCCTGGCCAATATGGTGAAACCCCGTCTCTGAAAAAAATTCACAAATTAGCTAGGCATGGTGGTGCACGCCTGTAGTCCCAGCTACTTGGAAGGCTGAGGTGGGAGAATCACTTGAGCCCAGGAAGTCAAGGCTGCAGTGAGCTATATGATCATACCACTGTACTCCAGGCTAGATAACAGAGTGAGATTCTATCTCAAGATAGATAGATAGATAGATAGATAGATAGATAGATAGATAGATAGATAGATAAATAAATAAAATTAAAATCTACATACTCAGACCAATTACATCAGCATCTCTAGGGTAGACCAGGCAGAACTTATTTTTTCCTTTTTGTAATCCCCAAATGATTCCGATGCGAGGACAGTTTGTAAACCAGGGTAGCTCAGTGGTTGTCTAACTTTGATGTGCATCAGAATCCTCTGGGGGTTGGGGTAGGCTTGTTAAAACACCCATTGCTAGGCCCCACCCCACAACTTCTGATTCTGAGGCCTGGAGTAGGGCCCAGGAATGGGCATTTCTGACCAGTTCCCAGGTGATGCTGATGTTGCTCTTCCAGGCACCGCATTTGGAGAACCACAACTCCAGAAAAACCTGCCTGGCACCAACTGTCCTGATTAAGAAGGTGCCAGGTATAAAGCTTTTACTTAATTGGAGGCCCTAGGGTTGGGGTTTACATTAAAAGGCAAGTGAGCTGTGAATGCCACCTGCTTAATTAAAAGTGCATACAGGGAGAGGAAGGCCAGGTTGGTCAGCCCTAGGTGGTCACCTTCAAGGACTTGCTGCTGGGTAGGGCAGTCTAAGAAGGGAGCAGAGAAACGGGAGCCAGTCTGTCTCCCTCTCCAGGAACTGCCAGCCGCTTGGGCTTGTTCTAATCCTGTCCTAAAGCATCTCAGCACCCCATGCCTGGCCTGTGAACCCTCTTAGGAGGGTCTTTCCTGTGTTCATTTTTCTTCTGATTTACCCTCATCCACTTCTGCATTGAAGCCTCTTTCTCTGACCAAAATAGAAGCCATGATTGGCAAACAAAATCTAGTTAATAATAATAATATTTTTTTAAAAAAACCCAACCACCTTGGTGTTTAGTTGGGTGAAGTGGCATGCACCTGTAATACCAGCTACTTGGGAGGTTAAGGCAGGAGAATCTCTTGAGCCCAGGAGTTTGAGGCCAGCCTGGGCAATATAGTGAGACACCCATCTCAAAAAAAGTTCTGCAGTCTTGGGATTCCTGCTACCTTGGAAGGTAAGTTTGGAGGAACTCTTGTTCATTGAGCAACTGTTTCACATACTGCTCTATCTAAGGCCTCATTCTTTACATAATAAATCTTTTTTTTTTTTTTTTTATTTACAGAGTCTCTCTCTGCCACCCAGGCTGGAGTATAGTGGCATGATCTTGGCTCATGCAGCCTCCGCCTCCCAGGTTCAAAAGATTCTTATGCCTCAGCCTCCCAAGTAGCTGAGATTACAGGCAAGCATCACCTAACCCAGCTAATTTTTATGTTTTTAGAAGCGATGGGGTTTCACCACTTTGGCCAGGCTGGTCTCAAACTCCTGACCTCAAGTGATCTGTCCGCCTTGGCCTCCCAAACTGCTGGGATTACACGTGTAAGGCACTGGGCCCAGCCCTGGATAAATCTTTTTAAATGTAATTGAAACTAAAATTAAACATGTACAGATGTTCTAACACAGGAATTCCTCTCCCAGGAATACCCAAGAGAAATGAGTTCATATGGCCACACGGAGTCATGTACATAAACATTTGCAGCAACTTTATTCATAAGAGAGAGGAAAAAAAAAAGGAAACAACACAAATTTCCATCAAAGGTAGAATGGATAAGTAAATTGTTGTGTATTCATACAATGGAATACCACCTAGCAATAAGAAAAAAAAAAAAAAGAACTACTGATACACGCAACAATGTAGATGGACTTCACAGATACACTGACTGAAAAAAAGGCCAGGCACATATGAGTATGTATGTTCTGACTGAATTTACATGAAGTTCTAGAGGAGACAGAACCAATCAATGACGATAGAACTCAGGATCGTAGTTAAGGAGGCAGAGGGTAGTATTGACTGAGAAGGGGCAAGAGGGAACCTTCTAGATGGCTGGAAATGTTCTATGTTTTGATCTGGGGCTGATTGCATGAATCTAGAAGTATGTAAAATTTTATTGAGTTGTACACTTAAGACTAGTGCACTTTATGATATATAAGTTACACTTCAATTTTTAAGAAATGTTTTAATATAATTGAAAACATCATTTTAGGCCATCTGGTCTCAGACAATCGTTTTTGACACCTGTGAACTGAGGTTTGAAAACGTTTGACAGTTAGCAAAGATTTTTTTTCTTCTTTTTGAATTGGACAAATAAATGGTTCTTGCCAACCAGTACCCCAAGAAATTGGCATGTGACCACTACCACTGGTATGGATTGAACTTGTACCCTTTACCCTTGGCCAAGCCCTGGAACAAACCTTGTATGTGCATTCTCATCCTCACAACTCTGAAATGTAAGGACTATTATTATCCCTATTTTATGAACAAGGAAGCAGAATTTGGAGAGATTGAGTAACAACTGAGAAGGGAACTCAGCCCTGGTGTTACCTAGGCTGAGCTCTAACCATCCATCATACTGAGGCTACAGCAGAAGATGTCCTGCACGTTTTAAGGAAACCAGTCCTCATGAAGGGGTTGTAGGGGCGGAACGTGTGATACCTTTTCTCAGTCATCATAAGTGTCACAGCCAACACTCCTATGACAAAAGACAGGTTAGCAAGAGAAAAGCATAACAAATCTACTTAATTAAAGTTTGTTTGTTTATTTGTTTGTTTGAGATGGAGTCTCGCTCTGTCATCCAGGCTGGAATGCAGTGGCGTGATCTCGGCTCACTGCAACCTCCGCCTTCCGGGTACAAGCAATTCTCCTGCCTCAGCCTCCCAAGTAGCTGGAATTACAGATTTGCACGCTTGGCTAATTTTTGTATTTTTAGCAAAGATGGGTTTTCACCATGTTAGCCAAGCTGGTCTCAAACTCCTGACCTCAGATGATCCTCCCGCCTCAGCCACCCAAAGTGCTGGGATTATAGGCATGAGACACCCCACCCAGCCAAAACTGTCTATTTTTATGCTTACATTCCATGAAGAATGGGCAGCCTTGTAGAAATGTGACTGGACAAAAAGGTATGATCTCATGGTAATAGACTGAGGAGGAATCCCAGCAGCCCTGCCCAGATTCTTGGCCCGTCTGTATAGCATTCCTTCCTTTCAGGTATGAGGCAGGACCCCTCTGAAATGACGGTCTTCAAGAGAGAAGGGAAAAGAGAGAGAGTGACCTTTCTAGATTGTATGGCTTGCTTTGGGAGAGAAAGGTTCTAGTTTCCATGACTCACCTTTGGGAAGAGGAATTTTGGTTTCTATGACTTCCTTTGGCGGTGGGGGCCGGGGGTGGGAAGTCAGAGACAGGAGAGTAGGAGAAGTTCAGTGAAACTTTGCTTCTGAGGCCCTCCAATCTCCTTCAGTTTAAAGCACTTAGCATGCCAAAGTGCCATACTTTGGGGTATTGCATTCCGAGCCCAATAGGGTTGTAATTGTTTTTGCACTGTGGCCCCTTTGGAGCCTTCTCAGAATCATACTTTAAGTACATACAATAAAATACCATGAAATTGCAAAGCAAACCAATTACATTGAAATAAGCACGAAAATATTTGGTGATGTAGTCATATACATGCTTATTTAATGTATTAAATAACTAGGTAAAATAACTGCTGTAATTTCAAAACAATGATGAGTGTAATTGGTATTTGAGATACCTGCAGTAACTGTAACATAATATGGAAATATCTGTGATTTCTGTTGGCGACAAAGTCACAGCTCCTGCCAATATCGCTGTGGTTTGTTTCCTACGTCTATTAAAGGATTTCAGTGAGAGGTTTAGTGAAAATGAAAATGTAATTTTCCTTCCCATCCAAGTTCACGGACCTCCTGCCGTCTATCAGTTTAGTAATCCTGCCTTCCAGGAAGCAGCCAAAGGTCATGGAAGGAGAGGGGGCAGCTGGGCTGAGTTCGGCTGCGTTTTGGGGCTGGCTCTAGCAGGAGCTCACTGGGTGGCCTTCCAGAGCTCACTTCCTCTCTCTGGCTCTGGTCTCTTCCTCTGTAAAAGGAGGTCCGACTTAAGCACTCTTCACAGTACCCGGTTGTGCACTTGTCCCCAGAAGTTTCTCCACTGGCTCCAGGGCTGTCTTCAGCCAATCAACAAATGTTTCATGTGGCTCACCCTGTGCGGGAAACCTGGAAACCCCTGACGGGAATCCCCGTGCTTCCCAAATGCAGAGGGGCCTCCCCTCCTGAATGTGAAGGCCAGCAAAAACCCCAAGAGAAACTACTAGGAATATCTTCCTCTCCCTCAACTCCCTGCATTCTGGAGCCCGGGCATTTGCACTTTGAAATTCTTTCTCATTGATTCTGTACCCAATGGAACCCGGGTTAAGTAAGAGGAGGGAGTATATAATCCAGGTTGAGTCAAGGCAGTAAACACTGGAGAAGATAAATAACAATGCGAGGGGCAGAGAATGGGCCCTAGAAGGAGTGATTAATTACCAAACACCCGGTTCCAAAAACAAGCGGGCTGCGGCAAGAGGGAGAGATCTGAGGAGTCAGACCCCATGTCCAGAAGGCTTTTTGCAAACGAAAGGGCTAGTGACGAGCCCTGAAAGCTGACAAGGCATGAACTGGCCAAGGGGAGGGTGCCAGATGGCAAAGGTCAGTAAGTCAGGTTCCAGGGCACGTCTCTCAACCCGCACCACCGCAGGCCTCAGACCTGGCTGCACAACAGAATCACCAAGTTGTTGTTGTTGTTGTTGTTGTTGCTGTTTTCTTTTTTTTTTTGAGGCAGAGTCTCACTCTGTAGCCCGGGATGGAGTACTGTGGCCGGATCTCAGCTCACTGCAAGCTCCGCCTCCCGGGTTCACGCCATTCTCCTGCCTCAGCCTCCCGAGTAGCTGGGAGTACAGGCGCCCGCCACCTCGCCCGGCTAGTTTTTTGTATTTTTTTAGTAGAGACGGGGTTTCACCGTGTTAGCCAGGATGGTCTCGATCTCCTGACCTCGTGATCCACCCGTCTCGGCCTCCCAAAGTGCTGGGATTACAGGCTTGAGCCACCGTGCCCGGCCTGTTGCTGTTTTCAAACGGAGTTTTGCTCTGTTGCCCAGGCTGGAGTGCAATGGCGCGATCTGGGCTCACTGCAACCTCCACCTCCCAGGTTCAAGCGAATCTCTCACCTCAGCCTCCTGAGTAGCTGGGATTACAGGCGCCCGCCACCGCACCTGGCTAATTTTTGTATTTTTAGTAGAGACAGGTTTCACCATATTGGCCAGGCTGGTCTCGAACTCCTGACCTCAAGTCATCCACCTGCCTCAGCCTCCCAAAGTGCTGGGATTACGGTCGTGAGCCACTGTGCCGGGCCTGTTGCTGTGGTTTTTGAAGCTAGCAATGCCTGGGTTCCATCCTCAGAGATTTGGATTCAATTTAAGTGAGTGGGAGCCCAGGTATGAAGGATTTTTTAAAAGCTCCCAGAGGATTCTAAAGCTGAGCTAGGACTACAGACCACTGCAGGTGGTAAAGTCCCCAAAGCAGCCAGCCGGGAAAACAACGTTTTTCTTCCATCCTGCAGGCCGTGGGCAGGGCACTCCCTGGGCAAGGTGGCTCTCAAAGGCAGAAACCTGCAGGGGAGCCCTGGGGTCAAAAGGGGGAGGGCTATGGGAGATGAGAAGCTGGATCTGTGGACTCTCTGAAGTAAGACTGCCCTTCCCCGCCCTCGCTGGCATTGGCCAGTGTAGACACCTGCTGCTGCGTCTTTTTCCCTTTCACTCAACAAAAACATATATAAAACATCTGCGAGGGCCAGAGCATCTGGTCCCAGGGCTGTGGCAGATATAAAAGGATCTGCATAGTCTAGCCTCACCTGCCAGTATGCAGGAGCAAAATGCCACAAAGGCATTATTCCACCTCTCGGTTGCGCCGCTGGTCAAAGGTTCCCACACCTGAAATTCCAGAGAGGCCCCCCAGGTGCCCAACCTTGAGCCCTCCAACCATGCACTGGTGATTGGGGGAGGCCTCCTGAGACCTCTGTTTATGGGGTACCCAGAGCCTTCAGGGTGGCAAGGCCTTGGTCAGAGACAGCGTGAGTTTCAGGACCGGGGTGTGTGGGGAGAATCATTGCTTTTCCTGCTTTGTCTCTACTTTATTATCAAGGTACGATTCCAGCATTCACCCCAAGCCCCACACATTCATGTTTTCAACAAATATTGAGGTCCCACTGAGAGATGGGCACTGAACTAAAAGCATGGCGAGAAAGAAAATGACTTTTGGCAGGGCACAGTGGCTCACGCCTGTAATCCCAGCACTTTGGGAGGCTAAGGCAGCCGGATCACTTGAGGTCAGGAGTTCTAGACCAGCCTAGCCAACATAGTGAAACCCCACCTGGACTAAAAATACAAAAATTAGCCGGGCGTGGTGTCATGCACCTGTAGTCCCAGCTATTCAGGAGGCTGAGGCAGGAGAATCGCTTTAACTGGGGAGATGAGAGGTTACAGTGCGCCCAGATCACGCCACTGCACTCCAGCCTGCGTGACAGCACGAGTCTAAAAAAAAAAAAAGAAGAAGAAGAAGAAAGAAACAAACAAAACAGATTTAAAAATCCCTGCCCTCGTGGCAGCTGCCATTCTGGTGGAAGAAGAAAAGCCAGAAGCAAGACAACCAAGTAAACTATATAGCATGTCAGATGGTAATGAGTGCCAAGGTATACAAGTAAACAGGAGGGGAGGATAGGGAGTATATGGTTGGGGAAAGGCAGAGCCAAGGAAATCCTCCCCAGAAGCTGACATCTGCACAAAGACCTGAAGGGAAGGACTGAAGGCATTACCTGGGGGGAGGAGCTTTCTAGGCAGAGGGAGGAGCATTCCAGGCAGGGGAGGAACAAGTGCAAAGGCCCTGAGGCAGAAGTAGGTAGAGGCAGGCTTGCCATGTTCCAGGCAGTGTGACTGGAGGGGAGGGAGCAAGGAGGAGGGAATAGAGGTTGAGGTCAGACAGGCGATGGGAACTAGGTCATGTAGGCCTTACAGGACACTGTGTTTCAGTCAGTGCTGCTTTTACTCTGAATAAGCTGGGAAATTGCAAGGGTTTTGAGCTGAGGAATGATATGACACGACAGGGGCACACTGGCTTCTTCACTGAAACTCAACTTCAGGGGGCAGGAGTGAAGCAGAGAGGCCAGAGAGATGTCATCAGCAGAGAGAGCCAGGCTCACCCAGACTGGTGGCAGGTAACCATGAAAACAGTCTGGGAGTGGGATTTTTGGTTTTGCTTTGTTTTGTTTTGTACAAAAATAGCGACAGGGTCTCACTATGTTGCCGAGGCTGGTCTGAAACTCCTGGGCTCAAGGGATCCTCTTGTCTCAGCCTCCCAAAGTGCTGGGATTACAGGCGTGAGCCAACAACCCCAGCCTAGGAGTGTTTTGATGGTAAGACCAACAGGCATTACTAACAACCAGATGTCGATTATAAAAGAGGGGAGAGGCCGGGAGCATTGGTTCATGCCTCTAATCCCAGCATTTTGGGAGGCCAAGGTGGGCAGATCACTTGATCTCAGGAGTTCAACAGCAGCCTGGGCAACATGGTGAAACCCCAGGATATGGTTTGGCTGTGTTCCCACCTAAATCTCATCTTGAGCTGTAGTTCCTATAATCCCCATATGTTGTGGGAGGGACCAGGTAGAGATCACTGAATCATGGGGGCAGTTACCTCCATGCTGTTCTCCTGATAGAGAGTTAGTTCTCACGAGATCTGATGGTTTTGTAAAGGGTTTCCCCCTTCACTGGGCACTCATTCTCTCCCCTGCCACTCTGTGAAGAGGTGCCTTCTGCCATGATTGTAAGTTTCCTGAGGCCTCCCCAGCCATGCGGAACTGTGAGTCAATTAAACCTCTTTCCTTTATCAATTACCCAGTCTTGCGTATTTCTTCAGAGCAGTGTGAGAACAGACTAATACACCCTGTCTCTACCAAAAAATACAAAAATTAGCTGGGCGTGGTGGCGCACACCTGTAGTCCCAGCTACTTGAGGGGCCGAGGAGGGAGGATCACTTGAGCCCAGAAGGTCGAGGCTGCAGTGACCTATGAACGTGCCACTGCACTCCAGCCTGGGTGACAGAGCAAGACCTTGTCTCAAAATGAAAGAAAGAAAGAAAGAAAGAAAGAAAGAAAGAAAGAAAGAAAGAAAGAAAGAAAGAAAGAAAGAGAGAGAGAGAGAGAGAGG
>NW_012111253.1:4570979-4585677 GCF_000951035.1 Colobus angolensis palliatus
AGGAAGGAAGGAAGGAAGGAAGGAAGGAAGGAAGGAAGGAAGGAAGGAAGAAAGAGAGGAGAGTGATGGGGGATTTTGAGGGCAAGGGTTTGCGCCTTCAAATCAGGAAGAAGTAGCTGCATACTGAGATGGAGAGGGGGTTATGGATTGGAGAGGTGCAACAGGGAGGGAGACAGTGGGAGACATTTGAGGAACCTCTCCAGCACTTGGTATGGGAGATGTGAAGGAAGCTGAACAGGCAGTTGGGCAGCTTCACATGTACTGTTTCTGAGCCTCCAACCCTAAATGGTACCCCCCTATCCTGCGTAGGGCAACTACCGTTCCATGCCACTCCATCCTCTGGAGCCTTTATCCTCTCCCTCCACCAAAGAGAAACAAATCCACCAAGCTTGCCAGCTCCTGGAAATACTGGAGACCCTTGTCACCTGAGGTCAATCCACATGGGGAAAGCCCACTTACAGTGAAGCAACTGAAATAGAGACCAAAGTTTCCAAGTAAATACAGGGGGAAAAAATTGAACTGGGACTTGATCTCAAAAATGACACTTGAATCATAAAAATAAGTTATTTTTTATCTTATTTATATGTGGAATCTAAAAAAGTCAAACTCATAGAAACAGAATGGGCTGGACACTGTGGCTCACGCCTATAACCCCAGTACTCTGAGTGACCAGGACTGGCAGATCACCTGAGGTCAAAAGTTTGAGACCCGCCTGGCCAACATGGTGAAACTCCATCTCTCCCACGTCTACTAAAAAAAAAAAAAAAAAAATAGCTGGGCCCGGTGGTGGGCACCTGTAATCCTAGCTACTCAGGAGGCTGAGGCAAAAGAATCTCTTGAACCCAGGAGGCAGAGGTTGCAGTGAGCCAAGATTGCACCACTGCACTCCAACCTCGGCGACAGAGCAAGACTTCATCTCAAAAAGAAACAGAGTAGAATGGTGGCTGCCAAGGACTGGGGCATGGGGTAAATGGGATGTTGGTCAAAGGGTACAGTTTCAGTTATGAAGGATGAATAAGTTCTGGAGATCTAATATACAGAATGATGACTATAGTTAACAATACTGTATTGTATAAATTTGCTAAGAGAATAAATATCAAGTGTTCTCACCACACACAAAATGGTAACTATGTGAGGTGATGGATGTGTCAATTAGCTTGATTGTCCTAATTATTTCGCAATGTATACATACATCAAACATTGTATAGCTCAAATATATACAATTTTTGTGTTGAACCATACTTCACAGAAGCTGGGGAAAAAATAAGTCATTTCATATTTAAGAAAATGGAGTTTCTAAGTGCAACTGTGCACCACTCTTAGCAGTAACAAAGTGCTAACAAGTTTTGTTGGGAGTTCAAAGCTTTTCTTTTCCCCGACCAAATCATCTAGAGACAGAACAGCCTCCAATTCACCCTTGACTTTCACACACTATCATAAAGAGGGTCATTTTGGCAAAAAGGTTCAAGGCCTTCATCAGCTATCCCAAGGGTCTCTCTTGATTCTTTGTTCTTCAAAGGGTCCACTTTTGGAAATTCCCATCATGCCTCCTGCCTATGGATCTTCTCTTTGGCTGAGAACTGAGCTAACTCACTCAAGATCCCAATTAGTGACTCCTCGTGAGATGGAAGTAATTCTCCGGCATCGTCCTCATTTGACTTCAGAAAATCCAGCAGTTCAGGACTTCCTAGTTGCACCGCACCGTATTGGGCTGTGGTCTGCTTCCTGGCAACTGAAGGGCAGGACGTAGGTAGCTGATAAGGAAGGAGGGAAGAATGTCTGCGTGGGGGCAAATTTCATGCAAAATTCATTACTGAATATTTCTGTAATATGACAATTTCTGCTTTCCTAGCCAACCACACAACTGCAGAGATCCACAGAGCTACCGTTTGAGGAATAAGGAACCCTGTACATAGCCAAGAGCATTCTAAAATCCCCAAACCTGAATCCTACTTCTGACTCTGCTAGGACACCTCAGGAGTTACCATCTAAGAAGGAAAAAGATGCACAGAAGTTTCCCATTCGACAGCTACGATTCTACAACCCCAAAGTCTTTCTAAACCACAGGCTGCATTTTCCATTTTGTTTTGCTGTGTTTTCCTTCGCGCGCCTAACTCCGGAGGCAGAGTTCTGCCCCTACAAAGCCACATTCATGTCATCATTCCAAAACTCACAACTCCTGAAAACTTTGAGGAATGTTATTAGGCCCTGTAGGCCAGAAGGGCTGTTTCCAGGGTAACAGCAACTCCACACTAAAGAAGAAAGGCATTTCCCTTCTTATGCTCCTCTCGGAGTTCAGGCCACCACAGAGAAACCCATGCCCCGAACCTGAGGGACACTTCCTGTGGCCTCTATGCAACCAGCCCAGCACCCACCCCGAGGACACACAGCCAGCCCCTGTGCACTGGAAGGCCACACTTCCTGCCTCTGATATCTCATGTTGATCTCCTGCCATAAATCTACCCATGCCTGTTCGTCAGCACGTCCCAATCTGTGGTCTGGAAAAGTCAGCATAGATGTGAGAGGAACTCCTGCACAGGCGTTTGTTTTTCCAGCCGCCTGGCTTTTGTTTTGAGCAAGGTGGAAATGAAAACTGTCTCTAAGGGAGAGAACGCTCCTTCCAGGTGCTTGAGTGATTCCGGGCCCAGAGAGCTTAACCGTGCCCCTTTCACCTTGGCCTGGGTCCTTCTTGACTGAATAAGACACATTTCCGCCATCTAATAAAGAAACTTGGAAATGACGAAGGAGGCCCGCAGGGGACATCTTGGATGCCCTGTCCATGTAAGGCTTTCTCCCCAGTGTTGGTTGGCTTTCCTGATTGCCTAATCCAGACAGGCTCCGGCAGGGACCCCTGAAGGCGGACCACATTGAGCTGGGTGAGAGATCCCCCGTGAGACTCAAGACATATCCAGTTCAAGAACAGGGCTCAAAAGCTTATGGGGCTAAGGCAGGTCATGGCCACAGGGTCTCTCTACCAGATCCCCCTCCCCCATCTCTGTGCGCCCCACAACTCCTGCACCCATCCACACACAACTAAGCCTTGCATTTACTTGTAAGTTTCTTGAGACATGGCTGGAAAAAAAAAAAAAAGCTGTTTTTGCCAATGACACTGATCTTCCCTGATTCATAATGGAGTCAGACCTTCGAATTCCTCCTGGGGACAGAAGGAGAAGTGACTAACAGGAAGCCCTTGGGATTGTGAGATTTACCCTTGAGAATGGAAGAGCACAGTGGAGAAAAAAATGAACGCATGTAACAAAATCAGTGGCAAGTGCAAGGCCGGACAGCACTATTGAAGCTCAGTAGCAATTCAGGGAAGGGAACTACCGGGGTAGGTTGACTTGCGGCAGAGAGGGTGTTCTTGGGAGTGGGGCAAGGTGGGGAAGTGCTGAGGCTAAAGGTAAGCCTTTTTTTTTTTTTTTTTTTAAGAGTCAGGGTCTCATTCTATTAATATCTCCCAGGCTGGACTGCAGTGGCACGATCATAGCTCACTGCAGCCTCAAACTCCTGGGCTCAAGAGAGCCTTCTGCCTCAGCCTCCCTAGTAGCTGGGACTACAGGCACATGCCACCATGCCCAGATAATTTTTAAAATTTCTTGTAGAGGCTGGGTCTCACCATGTTATCTACCCAGGCTAGTCTCCTGGCCTCAAGCAATCTTCCCGCCTTAGCCTCCCAAGTCCCTGAGATTACAGCCATGAGCCATTATGCCTGGCTAAAGCTAAGTCTTACAGATTTCCATAGGAGAGGGCCAGGCAGGGGGTGGCAGGGCCAAAGCACAGAAGTGGGAATGGCCCTGGCATATGCAGGCAGAGAGAACAATCCATAGAAAAACAGAATTTGCTTATATTTCATTTAGAGGATTTTCTAATATAGATTCAAGTCATTCAATATTTACTGGTACCTACCATGAGGTATCTACTATGGGCCAGGCACCGTGTTGGGACCTACAGGGGATCTGGGGCTAGTCCAGCAGGACGAAGGACCAGAACAAACAAAATGACATGTCTGTGTTTGGGTTCCCCAGTAGCTGACCCTGAGACAAGGGTCTAAGTACAAGTGCTATATCTGGAAGGAGGCAGGGAAGGGAAGGTGGCCAATGAGCAGATTACTGCTGTGGGCAACTGGGGCACAGTCCCACTGGGGATCTGAGAGCTGGCACAGAACAATTACTTGGGAATATTCCATCCATGGAGTGAGGGAGCTGGGGTATTCATCCACCAGCTCCCATCAGTCATTGGTTGAGGGCTGCTCCCAGGGAGCATTAATCCCCTGGCACCTTCTGCTTGACAGAGAAGGCTCAGGTGGTCAGAGATAGGCTCCAGGCACAGGGATCCAGGTGCTGGCAACTATGTGCACAGAAATAGTAAGCATAAGGTGACATGGGCAAGGCATCAATAGTGTCCACTACACATGTGACTGAAAGGGGACAAAGGGGATATGGACCTGTGGCCTCCATAAAGACACAAGGACAGAGTTTCCAAAACACTCTTCAGAAGATCCTTGGGGTTCAAAATGCTGAGAGCCGGGGCTGGGGAAGTAGTACATCATTTTGAATAAAAGGAACATTGTGAACAAAGACAACTGAGCAAGGATCAGTTGAGCTGAAAGGTGTGATTTGGCTGAAGTATAGTGACAAGGAAGGTCAGAGGTAGGGATCTAAGCCACACCGTGGAGAACTCGAATGCCAGGCAACAGCTTTAATCTTCATTCCACAGGCAATGAGGAGCCATCGAAGGTGTTTGAGCAGGGGTGGCATGGAGTAGTGTTGTAGGAACACTAACCTAGCCAAAAAGACTAGGTAAAAAAGAAAGAAAGAAAGAAAGAAAAAGTCCCCAAATGAATGTTATCCACAGTGGAGATTATTTCGGAAGGGAGAGAGATGAAGTGGGCTCCCTGCAGCTCTGGCCCCAAGAGAAAGGCCCCTGAAAAGAATCGCGTGGGAGCTGCTAAAAGGGGGACCAGCCCCTCGGCTGCCTGGCCTGATTGTTCCTTCTGGCAAAGATGTGGGCCCACTCATTTCTCTCCTATTTTCTTTCCTCCAAAAATGCTTTTGGCCTCTGGTTTCCGAAAGCTTTGCTCAGTGAGTTTAAACAGCATCTCACAGCATGGCCGAGCAATAACAAATGGCGCCTGGTGGCTCGCCTGCTGGTGGCTTAAAAAACAATTGATGACTTTTAATCAGCTGAATGAGCATGGGACAAATGACAGCATGGCCTGAATGCAGCCCAGACGTCATCGGCTGACATCAGTGGGGAGGAGGGAGGTGCCCTTCTGGTGAGCTTGGGAACAAACAGGAGCAGGGGCTGGAGCTTGAGGCTCCAGGAGGCAGCTCTGCTCACACCCCAAAGCGGTTGCCTTCTTCTGTCCCTTCTGGGGAGACCGGGTGGGCCAAGGGCTGGGGCACTGGAAGACCGGGGCTCAGGGTCTCCAGATGTCACTTGGTAACCGTAGGCATCAGTTCCCCTCCAGACCTCATTTTCCCCCTCTGATCAATGGAGGAGATGAAGGCAAGTTTGTGTCTTCTGTTAGGCTGTCCCACATGTGGGATAGCTTTAGACTGAATCTCTAAAGGACTCAAGTGAAGGTCTGTTTATATATTCTGCTCCTATCAAAACTATCAAAAAACCATCAACACTCCCCACTGCGCAGCCACTTTCCCCCACCTCCCCCTACCCACACACCAAATGGATACTCACCAAGCATTCCTTTTTTTTTTTTTTTTTTTGAAACAGACTCGCTCTGTTGCCCAGACTGGAGTGCAGCAGCGTGATCTCAGCTCACTGCAACATCTGCCTCCCAGGTTCAAGCGATTCTCTCCTTCAGCCTCCTGAGTAGTTGGGATTGCAGGTGCATGCCACCACACCCACCTAATTTTTGTATTTTTCATAGAGATGGGGTTTTGCCATGTTGGCCAGGTTGGTCTCCAACTCCTAAGCTCAAGTGATCCACTGGCCTCAGCCTCCCAAAGTCTTGGGATTACAGGTGTGAGCCACTGCGCCCAGCCTCACCAAGCATCTCTGATAAAAGAGTGCAAATTTGAGCAAAGGAAGCAAAAATGGCAGGAATAAAAATAAAGGTGTCTGTTGAGTGCTTACTACATGCCTGGCCCCGTGCTAAGTGTGTATAGGCATTATCGCATTATCCCCATCTCACATGAGGTGAGGTGGGGAGGAAATAGGCTGGGAAGGGTAAAGGAATCTGCCCATAGTTCTACCACTAGGAAGTGAGGGACGCGAACACACGCCTACCTGCTTCCAAAGCGCTTGCCCTTCCTCACTTTTCCAGCCCAAACTGGGGCACAGGAGCAACTTAAGAAAGTAGGCTGGGAGAAAACTTGATCTGATGCAGGAACATATAAATTATATTAAGAAATGCCACAGGGCACACCTCAGTCACAAGCACAGGAACGCAAGACCTTTATGCCATGAATCTTCCCTGATCACCAAAATTTAGGAATTAAGAATCTCTTTCTCAGGATGATTTTTTTTTCATCCTGTGCTTGGTCCTCAGGAACGGACACTCCCTCCTGCTCAGCTTGCCCACCCTCCAGGCCACAATTTGCAGACTGCTTGTCTCCCCGAGAAGATCTAGCCCTCCCTCCCTGGCTTATGCCAGGCTTCATAGGAGATGGACCCTGAGATGGTGACTGGTGTATAGGATCCTGATTGGAGGCTGCTCTCAGGAACAATGCCTGTGAGGGAGGAAGGGCTGCAGTATAGGGCAGAGGGAGAAGCTGAATTTCTCTGTGCAGTTGCAACAGAGGCCGCAGACAACCCCAAGGAAAGTTCTGGGGCTGGGATGGCCCTTCAGAGATGTCCTGAACTGAGGCAAGGGGGTGAACTCTTGCATAGTCTCTCCTACCTATAAACTAGTCATTGAATGAGTTGCCCTCCCAGAAGGTGGCAGGGTGCTCCCTTGGGCAAGGCAGCTCAGCCAGTTCCTATCAGCTAAGGACAATTCCAAGTGGGCAGCGGTCCCCACCTAAACTTTTGAAGGGGGTACTTATGTGGTGTGCCCATGCATCCACCATCCTGTCCAACAAAACTCCTGCTCATGCTTCGTTTGGCAGCTCAAGCCTGGCTCATTCTTTCTGAACTCCTAGACACTCCCTGAGCCCCTAGACTCGCCACTATTTCCATCCACAATGATGGCCCTGCTTCAGAAATGTCATATAACTCCTTACCCTCCATCTCTAGACAGTGAGAAATGGAGATCACCTTTACCACCTGTTCCCGGCACAAAGAAGCCTCCCTTAGGTGCTGAGTAAATGGATGTTGCATGGGAGGTGCCAGCAGGCCCACGGGAATGTTCCAGCTTCCACAATTTCCTCTCTATCAGTGCCTCAAAGTGTCTACGTTGCTTCTGCCGATGACATACAAGCACAGAGAAAGCTTGCTCCCACAGCCAACCTGGCAACCTCTCTTGGGCTCAAGCCAAGAAAGTCCTGTCCTTGTTCCCTTCCCTGTCCAGTGTTCTGCTGTAAGTCCACTTCCTAGCTAAGAGGGCCAAGCGCATTTAGAAGCCTCCGTGCCAGGGAAAGCCCAATGCCATTGCCAACTGCACTACATCGCCGTTCTTCTGAAGGAAATTACTATTGATCCCACAGCTCTCCTCCCCATGCTGTTTGCCGGGGACAGCCAAGGATTCCCGTGCCAGCTGGGCTCCCACACTGCTCGACTGTTCCTGCACCAGATGGCCAGACCAACACCCTCTGGCTGCCGCACGCTCCCTGGGAGACGAGGCTCTGACGTCTATCAGCCTGGCTTTTTGTGCATGGGGACGACGAGGTCAGGGATTACAGGGCCAATCACATTACACTAAAAATCTCTGCACAGCGTAAAGATTTCCAAATCCCAGTGGTTATCAGTGTAACCAACAAGGCAGGGAAACTGTTTCTGCAGCCTTAACTTTCACTGCTCTTTTCACAAATACTGGTTGAATGCCTCCCTGGTCTGAGGGATGTGATGGTAAACAAGACAGTCCCTACCCTCAAGCTAGTTACAGTCTACTGGGGTATAGATTAGGTAACCATATCATTTATTGTTCAAACTAGGACACTTTTGAGAAAGTAAAAGGGGTGTTCTTACCGTTAAACCAGGGTAGTAGGTATAAACAAGGAGGTGTTCCAGGCAAACCAGGATGTTTGGGCACCCCAGATAGAGACACAGCATGACCAAAATGGGGGGAGCATGACCAAAATGGGTCATGGGGGCATAGTACTGTTAGGTGGCGCCACAAGGTGGCGCAATTGAAATACTCGTAGCTTTTCTTTGTTTTTGTTTTCTCTCTTGAAAACTGATTTTTCTTTCCATTGCCACACAGCCAGTAGAACCCTTCCATGGTGTGCTGGAGCCAAAGGGTACTGGTGTGTGAGATCAGATCATCAAATTTTCAGGAATTTTTGCCAACTGGTTACTAAGCATAGCCATTAATAAAAATTAAAAGAAGTAAAATTAAAAATAGAATTATAATTAAAATAATTAAAATTTAAAATGGAGTCATATTTAAAACAAAGGTAATAAATACTGAAAACTCACACCTTCCTGACTGCTTTGCTAGTTTACTATTATTTACTCTCATGAGGTTATCTACTCTTTCATGACTGTGTGGTAGAAATACTATGTAAAAGGCAGGGCGCAGTGGCTCACGCCTGTAATCACAGCACTTTGGAAGGCCGAGGCAGGCAGATCACGAGGTCAGGAGTTCAAGACCAGCCAGGCCAACATAGTGAAACCCCGTCTCTAATAAAAATACAAAAATTAGCCGGGTGTGGTGGCAGGCACCTGTAGTCCCAGCTACTCAAGAGGTTGAGGCAGGAGAATCGCTTGAACCCAGTAGGCAGAGGTTGCAGTGAGCCGAGACCACACCATTGCACTCCAGTCTGGGTGAGAGAGTGAGACTCCATCTCAAAAACAAAAACAAAAACAAGACAGAAAGAAAGAAAGAAATACTATGTAACAGTGTGCCTGTGTCTGTTCAATTCCATGGTCAGCACCATCACGTGGGCAGCTTGAGACTGGCTATGGTAGGAGTATTTGCATCATGGAAATCAGCAGATACTACCAGAGCTTGGGGGGCAGGGAGCCAGTTGTTAAACATTTACTAGCACATCACTGGAACCATCATTTAAGTTCAATAATTTATATGGCTGATTTCATGTACTCTGGGCAGTTCTATCACATTCCCCAAAATGATAATGTCCACTCTCACCTAAAACAACACAGAAAGTTGGGGGAGGAGGGGGTTATGTTCTTCCTATGACCTAATTTGAACACTGAAGAAGGAGGAGCCCCCACACACAGTTTAGTGCTAAGTGCCACAGTGCAGATGGGTGAGTCAGGGAGTCCACCGCCAGGCTCTAGACTGCTGTGGAAAGCTTACCCCGAGGGACAGGTGCCTAACATTTGCATATTCAAATTGACCAGTGGGGAACTCAGTATATCTTGTCTGTGATTGGTGGGATGACTTAGGGACTGCTCATGAGTACCACTTGTGCTGTGAGTCAGGGCCCTGGTAGCAATGGATGGAAGACTCAGCAAGAAGGTTAATTGACAAGAGTTTAGTAAAGGGACTGTTTACAGAGTTGTGGGCAGATTACAGAAACCACAAGGGATAGGGAAGTACCCTGGGACTAGCAACAGTGGGAAGCTGCCACCACTCCCTGGACTGAGGGGACCAGGGGTGGGGGCTGTTAGCAGAACCTGGAAAGAGCTGTAGGTGAGGGCTGCTATGGAACGAGGAATGCAGCCACCACCAAAAGGGCAGCCCAGCTGTGAAAATAAATACCCAACCTCTGACTCCTCCTACCTGCCTCCCATTGGCCAAGCCAACCAGAAGCCAGTGATCAAGGCAGCCCAAGGGATCCAGTCCACAAGGATCAAGGATCAGCCTCCTGGGCACAGAAAGTGGATGGGGTTGGGGGAGGGCAAATAGATCTGCCCAGCCAATATGGTGCTGCCCCTACCAGTCTGCTGGCTTGAAGGGGATGTGCCAGAGACCACTCACCTGCATGGCTGGCCCAGTAGAACAAACTACAGGCTGACTGTGGGCCTAGAGGCAGGCAGACCAGCCAGAGCCTGGCAGAGCTACACCAGAGTCAAAGGAGAGCCATCCAAGACCGTCCACTTGATCTAAACATGATGTGGACAGGGATGTGTCTTAGCTACACCTATGTCCAGAATTAAGCCTCTTAGCACAGGTATGGACTTTACCTCGAGGCTAATAAAGCTTAAAGTTCAGGGCCTTGACTCTCACAGTCCCCTTCCAAAGCCCTGGTAGGGTCCTAGCAGTTATCATTTGTACCACTGCACTGTTTTTCTTCAAGAAGGTGCCAAAATTCATGTCAGTTTTAGGCCCCCAAACTTGGATCTGACCCTGCAGCTGCATTCACAAGAGATTGGGCTGCTATTCTGGTTTCTCCTTCCAGGGGATAAGTTTATCCACAGGGTCCAGGAGGGCAGAAGGGACTGTACCTCCCCCCAAGAGGGGTTTTGACTCCTCTCTGCTTCTCTTGGAGGAGCATTTCCCAAGCTCCTCCTCCTCACCTCGTTCTGGGAGAGGGTTAATAGATGTGGGGGTAGGAGGCCTCTTGTGGCCAAACACTTCTGGAAAGATTGGCGGCCTCTCCACTGCCCCCCACCCACCAACCTCCGGAAGATTCACAATGTACATTAGCATAGTAAAGGCTCCAGATAAAGAAAACATTTGGCTTTGTTTACTGTGGGGGTTGCCCATACTTCCTGGAGCTTAAGCTGAAAGCGAAAGGATGAGTAGGAGTCATATAGGAGAGGGTTTTAGGCTTGAGGGTACAGCCCCAGCAAAAGCCTCGCAAAGCCCGGAGAACTGGAAGAAGTTGCTGCTGGAAGGCAGAGTTTGAGGTGGTGGAGCCGGGAGGGATGGACTAGAGGAGCCCCCCAAGCAGGCCTTTCATCCTGAGGACACCGGGTGACAACACACTCAGAGCTCTGAATCAGAGCTGCCCTGAATCAGAGGCAGAGCTCCCAGCTCTCTGAAGGCTGGGCATACTGCTGTTTGCATCCTTCCATCTGTAAGCGATGTTTAAGGCTGGGCAGGCGTTGTCCTCATAGAGTTTCTCCCTCATTGTCTCTGCCTCTGCTCACCCCAAAGCTGGCGGAACCACAGCGCCCAGTGGCCTCCGGCTGCAGAGGGCATGAGGACTTCAGGCTGGTTTCCCAGAAACAGGAGGGTTTGTAGATAACCCTGACTCCCTATGACCAAAGGACCGTTCCCGAAAGCCCTGTCCATGAAGCTACAGCCTAGTGCTGCCAAGTAAAGTTTAACAATTCGCCTACAGGGGTAGCACTAGCTGTTTCTGAAGTTCTACAGCCCAGGCCACCACTGGATGCTGGCCTCAGTCCCATGAGCCTTCAGCCCTGCCAGTGAGAAGTAAGAATTCACAGATTTATTGTCTTCTAGAAAGGTTGGAGGACACATTCCTCCATGCCACTCTCCCCTAGTTGAGGGTCTATCCTTTCTCCCCAGCGAATAGTATCTCCCTGGCCAGAGAGGGAACGGACCAGACTTTGCTTTCCAGCCTCACATAACCACCCTCCTGATGTCAAATATGACACATTCTTCAAGCTAATGACCTCTGCCCCCGCCTTTAAAAAAACAGCCCTCCACTTCATCCATCTTTGGGCTGATGACTGCTTTTTCTCGAGCAGCAGCGGACTCTAGCATTTCCTTTGTTTTCCAGTGATGCTTTTTCTCCTCCATCTGATTTGGTGTCTGTCATCTGTGTCTCTGACTGAGCAGGGGTCCCCAGTCTCCTGGCTTGCCCCACCCATGCACCTTTAGAAGTCAGTCTGGAGAGCCTCTGATTCCATGTACAGATCTGCAGGGTTGGCATTTGGCTATCACATTGGTGCTCAGAGTGGTCGTGTGAAAAGAGGGCGGTCTGGCCGTGGGACTGACTTCCCAGAGCAACAGGGCAAGCTGGTGGGTAAGAGCCAGCCTTTTTGCTGGCAAGGGACCTGGGCAGAGATGGGCCCTAATATACCCAGGAGCAACTTGAAGAATAAATATAAGTCATGAGCAGCATGACTGTCAGAGTGTGACAGCTGGCCACCTAGCCCTAGATGGGTACATGGGAGTGTCTAGAGCCTGGAACCTTCTGGAACGGGGTAAAGGAGTAGCTGAGGGCTCCTAGCTCCACCCTTGGCTCTTTACAAGCTCTTGCGCACACAAGCGTCCTGCCTAAAATACCGGAGGGCATGGGAGTCTGCTTGTTGGTCCCTGCAGCAATTTGAGTTCTCCAGGTAGCCGACACCAAGAGAGAATAAATGTGAGAGATGTATTGGGGGAGATTTCTAAGAAGGATAAAGGGGGAGGGAGCAGGGGTGAGGGGGCTTCAGACCAGGAGGCAGGTCTGATCCCTGCGGAAGGAGAGGGGAAGGAAGGAGGGGTGGGTAGACAGAGCCTCAGCCAGCAGCGCAGCTCTGAGAAAGTCTCATCCAGGCTGATGGGGAGACCCAGAGCACAGACTGCCCACCAGAAACTTTCCGTGTCAGGCAGTAATGACCCAGCTCTAGTCACCCTGCTATGCTCTGTCATCCTGCAGGAACAGCCTGGGGAGTGTGGCCTCAGCAAGAATGCTGCAGCAGATCCCGAAAGTACCATAGCCAGAGGGTAGCAGACCAAGACACTTCTCCCGGAAACTTTTCCGCTGAAGGGAGGTCTGAGAAGTGCCCTTGCATGGCCGCGATTGTTTTTTTGTGTGGGGGCAAGGGGGTATCAGCGAGGGGAACTCTGAACCCTGGCCTCATGACCTCAGTCAAACTTTTCTCTGTTGTAGCTTCTTAGTGTGTGGATGACACCCTGGATTCTGGTTATTTCAGTCTTTGAGCTCCTAGAAGGTAGACATGGAATCAAAAAAGATACCAAAGGGCCTCCACCACCAGAGACAGACACATTCCAGTTGGAAATGGTCCAGAGTCCTTTTCTACTTGCAAGTACAGAAGGGATGCGGGCCTGGCGTGAGACCACTGAGCTATCCAGTCATGGATTCCATTATTCCACAAAGATGCGGTGGGCACCGACTCCATGCAGATGGCTACTGTGTGCCCAAGGGGGCCTGGGTCTCCTGAGGAGCAGAGGGGCTTCAGCAGGAAGATCTTGCTGCCCATCTCCCCCACCCAGCCTTCCTGATTCTAAAAAGGGAGGTGCAACATTCCAGATCAACCCCACTTGGTCCTGAGGAAGAGAGAAATGGTGAGGGGCGGGGGGTGGTGGTCTCAGGACAAAGAATATAATCCCAGTGACTCCCCGGACACTTCCCCTGCACTATCACCTCACAAATACGTGCACTCACACGTGCACACACGCACACACACACACACAGCCATCTTTGGCATCATTAACAATTTATCTTTGAAGAAGCCTGTACAGTTTACAAATATTAAAGCATTATCTCACTATTTTAATCACAACGACCGCTTTGGGGTATTCTCGTTCTTTCTGATAATGAAGCTGGGCTCCAAGATCAGACTTCAACAAGGTCAAATGGCTGGTAGGTGGTTCTTAACCTTTGGGGCTGTCTCAGATCCCTTTAAGAACTCTCCCCTCGGAAAAATGCATACCTACGCAGAATTTTGCCCACTCTTTCAGGGATTTGCAGCCCCTACTTCAAGCTCTTGCAGGGCTCCGCCTCCCCACCCAAGTCCGCGGTGGGAGGCCAGACGAAAGTCGGCCCGGTGAGGCTGAGTTGGACCGGGCAGCCGCAGGATAAAATCCAGAGAGGAGTTCGTGTAACGGCGCAGCAGGATTAAGAACTCTCCCAGACCAGGATGGGCACAGAAAGGGTTAAGGGGGTGGAGGGTTTTGTTTTTCACCTCTGAGGACTCTGTTATGGGTCATTAAGAACACAAGACCGAGCGAGCATTCCATTTGCTGGGCCTGCCTCTAGCACACAGCTCTGCTTCCCGACAAGATAAGTCCTGTGCAGAAAGGCAATCCTGGGCCCAGGGAGGCAGATGGGAAACCGCCCCAGATAAGGCGGCTGCTCCGAGTGCTGCAGTCACACAGGGCCTTTCTGCTGCAAGAATGACACTGCCGAGAGTCTGCGTTTCTTGCCAGCTAAGGAGGAGGAGGCTCTTCGGAGGCGTCTCCTAACACACTGCTGTTCTAGGCAGCACTGCAAGGGGAACCCCCTCCCCCAACGGGGGTGCAGCACCGTGCCTCCAAGTGGAGGAGAGGCCCTCGGGTTCCCGGAGCTTGGAGAGGGTGCCTTCAGCGGTGCCCCGGCCACCTCTGGCTAGGCCCGCACACAGTTTATCCCCACCCAGGCCTCCTGGCACCCCCGCCCCGCATCCACCACCCAGGTGGTACCTGTGCCCGCACAGGTGAGGAAAAAGGCCTGTGGAAAACACCATTACTGATAAGTAACAATTCCTTTCAGGTTTAATGACACGTTGCATCCATCCTAAAGCTCAAAAAAAAAAAAAAAGAAGAAGAAGAAGAAAAGAAAGAAAAAGAAAAAAGCCCTCTCGAGGGACTGCGCCTCGCGCCCGTAAATAGGAACGCAAGGCCAGGGCGCGCGCGGGGGAGGGCGCACGGCGCGGAGCGGGTGTGTAAATTAACCGGGGGCCGCAGAGTAAATACACTGCACTCGGTATTTATTATGCGGCCGGACCTCCGAGGGGTTCTCCGGCTCCAGTACGTGGCAAATCTTGTCCAGGG
>NW_012111253.1:4586132-4612045 GCF_000951035.1 Colobus angolensis palliatus
TCGCTGGCTCGCTCGCTCACAGGCGGTCCCAGGCGGCGCGCAGGCCGCTGCTGGCTGCTGAGTAATGATTTTTTTTCTAATTGGAGGCGAACAGCGGCCCTAATGGATGGAGCCGCTCTCGGCGCGTTCGCTGCGCCCGCCCTTCGATCAATACGGCTCGCTGAGACCGCTGGGCCGCGCTCCCCGGCCCTTTGTGGTCAGAGATGCCTCGGGGGCCCCAATCCCCGCCACCACCAAAGGCCCCCCACGCTGCCTCAGCCTCGCCTGGGGGGTTCCCCACCCCGCCACTCCGTGACACCACCCCTTCTCCGGCCTACCCCCACCCCGGACACTCCAACCCCAAGCTCCTTCCCGGGCCCCCGCGCCCGAGCTCCCCTCTCGGAACACTCCTACCCCCCGTCCCCAAACACCTCCCCCGCGTGTCCCCGCCGTCCCGAGCCCTCCATCCCTTCTTGTCCTCACACTATGCCCAGCAGCCTGGTCCCCGTGGCCTTTCAGCCAGGGTGGGTTAGCAGGGAGGTGTAGGGGAGGGCGGACCCCGGATTGCCACCCTCACCCCTTCTCCGTGACCGCGTTTCTGCCAAGCGCCCCAGGCCAGGCGGAGAACCGGGCACAGGCGACAGCCTGCGAGAGTTTACACCGGCTGGTCCGGGAAGGGTTCGCTGAGTCCAATTAAATCCCCACGTTCTTTCCTTCCTGAGCCCGCTCCTTCTCGGACCCTTCGGCTTTCTGAAGGTACAGAATCTTGCAAGCACAGACACACTCCCTGGGGGCACCAGTTTCCAAGAAGCCCTCTGGAATGTTTAGCTCAGAAACTGGACAGGATGCACTAGTCCTCCTACGTCAGGGGTGAAATGTGCCCTCTGTTTTGCAGGCCCTTCGTGCACTGCTTCTAACTAGCTGGTGACCTTGGGCAAGGACTCAGTGCCTGAAGGACCCTTTTTCTTACACCTTGCAGTTTATCCAGCTCTACAAGCTAGGCTGCTGGGATACAACATTAAAAGGAATGGTCAAATCTTCCCACTCCTTCCTGCAGTTTGCAGACTTTCCTCCTTCCACCCTGCGGAGAGCAGATCCTGAGAAGCCCAAGCTGCTCCACCTACCCGCCTTCCTTCATCTGCTCACTTTCTGTTGTTGGCTGTGATTTCTGCATAACATTTAGCATCACCTAACATAATAAACATTTGCTTGGTTTTTTTGTTTGTTTGTTTTTTGAGACGGAGTTTTGCTCTTGTCGCCCAGGCTGAAGTGCAATGGCGTGATCTCAGCTCACTGCAACCTCCTTCTCCCGGGTTCAAGCGATTCTCCTGCTTCAACCTCCCAAGTAGCTGGGATTACAGGCACCCGCCACCATGCCGGGCTAATTTTTGTATTTGTAGTAGAGACAGGGTTTCTCCATGTTGTCCAGGCTGGTCTCAAACTCCTGACCTCAGGTGATCCACCCGCCTCGGCCTCCCAAAGTGCTGGGATTACAGGCATGAGCCACCACACTCAGCCAACACTTGCTTGTTTGTTTATTGTGATTCTTCCCCCACTGCTATGTCATCTCCACAAGGACTGGGATTTTTTATCCATCTTGTATCCTCAGCACCTAAAACAAAACTTGGAACATAATAGGTGCTCAGTAAATATTAGTTGCATGAACAAATTGAAGCAATTTGAATCTGGTGAAACCTCTTCCTCTCCTCTCCTGAGAGAGGATAAGACTTTGACTTTTCACTTATTGGGCTCTGTGGCACATTGTGTATTCCAAATAATGGCCACAGCAATGTTTCTGGTCCCACATGCTATTCCAGCACTGTGCCTCTACCCCCTTCAAGAGAAGTCTGTTTCCCCTTCACTTGAACCTGGGTGGGCCTTTGTGACTGCCTCCATGAACAGAATGTGGCCACATACATCCTAGTCTAAGTCATAAATGATTACATGGCTTCCTTCTCTCTTTTTCTCTTGGGACTGGCACCCTTGTAACCCAGCCACCATGTTGTAAGGAAGCCCAGACCACATGTAGAGGCCAAGTGTAGGTGTTCCAGTCAATAGCCCTAGCTAATGTCCTAGCCACCACCTAGCACCAACCACCAGATAGGTGAAAGAGCAAGCCTTCAAATGATTCCAATCCCGGCCTTTGAGCCACCCCAGTTGATGCCAAGTTGCATAACCATTCAAGCTACCCAGCTGACACTGAATGAAGCACAAATTATCCCTGCTGAGTACAGCCAAGTAGCAGATTCATGAACAAACTAAACGTTGATGTAAGTCACTTAGTTTTGGGGTAGTTTGCTACCCAATAGAGAGCTGAATCCCCCATTCCACTGACTTGTCTTCAGTCCTCTATTACCTGGGCACACCACGAACCTCCTTGTCATAGTACACAAAGTGAACTCTTTTCTGAGGCTCTAAGCTCTGTGCTCCATCCCTGCAGCCACCTTTTTGAGGATCCTCAACTCCCCTGTCCCAATAGCACAGCCTGGATAAACATCAGCCCACTATAAATCCAACAGGCCCTCCTGCCCTCCTCTGGGCTTGCTCCTGGGAGGCCCAGCCCAGCAGGAGGAAATCACTGAGCCTTGCTAAGCGGTAGCACCACCACCAGCCCTGCGAATCCTGCATCTTCCTGCTCAGCTCTCGACACACAGTTGCTTCCCTCATTCTCCATTCAGCTGACTTCATCCCCACACCCCGCTTCACAGAAACCATGACCTCCCCCACCCCAGCATGTTGCCATCACACGTCTGTCCACAGCATCTTGTCTGCCTACCCTCTGGTTCCAGGTGTCTTTCCACCCATCTTGAGGCCAATCCCACTCTTGGGCTCTGGGTGCTAGCCGCTCAAACTCTAGGGCAGCACTGCACAACAGTTGCAGTGATGGAACTGTTCCATCTCTGTGCTGTCCAATAGAGTAACCACTAGCCACCTGTGACTACTGAGCACTTAAAATGTGGCCAGTACCACCAAGGAGATAAATTATTTTATCTTAGTTCATTTAGGTAGTTGAACGTGGCTAGTGGCTACTGTATTGTACAGTGCAACTCCAGAGATTAGTCCTGCCCTCTCCCAGGTCCTCGGCTTCATCCTCCCCGTCAACCAGCCATTCACAAGTCCTTCTCTCTCATCTCCTGCTACCTCCCACTCCACCCCCACTGCATTTTTCTCTGGTCCTTCACAGCCAAACTTCTTCATGGATTTGTCGCCACTGCCTCTTCTTCCACACCCGCACCTTGTCCATGCCCTAGGTCTTTGTGAATGTCGTTTTCTTCCCCACCTTCCCAGCCCCTCCCCACATAATGAATTCTGATCACCTTGGAAGCATCAAGGTAAAAAGTTACTTTTTCCAGGAAGCCCTACCGGACACCCCCATCCCAGAAGAGATTGGTTGTCTTTGCCATGTGTCCCCGTGGTGCTCTAAACAATCTCTGGGACTGTACATGTCAGTTTCTTGCCATTGCCTGTTTAATTACCGGGCTTCTCTGCAGACTGGTTGTCCCGTGAGGGTAGAAGCCAAGCTCCCATGCCCATCATCACATTCCTGTGCTTGTGCCAGGCACGTGATGGGTGGTCAGTAAATATTTGTCGAAGAAAAGCCCTAAGGGGGAAACTGTAGCTAAACAAGTAAGTGACAGATGCTTCAGTGGAGGACCCAGTGGGTGGGTGGGAGCTGGGGGTTGGTAAAGGCTTCACAAAGAAGGTGACATTTCCAGGGGATCTGAAAAGACAAAATGAGTTTACCAGGTGAGCAAGTCGGGAGATTATTCCGGGGAGAAAGACATCATGAGCAAAAACTTAGACATGCATTGACAATGAGCAGGAAGAAATGCAGACTGGGAGAAGGGGTGAGAGAAGGAGGGCTACCAGGAACCAGGCTGGGGGCAGAGTGAGGCCCAGAGGAAAAGGGCTTGCCTTGGGGGCCATGCATTTTACCTTCAATCTGTTGAAGTTGAACCTGTTCAGCTTTGAGGCCTTTTGTTTACCCATTTGCATGAGAAGGGAACTCTACAAGGAAGCTTGGAAGGGACCATGATGGTCTCAGAGATCCGTTGCTCAGATCTCTCTTGCACACAGAACTTTCTGCAAGAAGTGCAATTAGTTGACAGCCTCCAGCCATGAGTGCCTACAGGCTCTGCCTCAGCTTTTAGGGCAAGGCCATGCACTTCCAGTGAAGGGCAAGGCCATGCACTTCCAGTGACTGAATATGGCCAATCCAGGCTAGATCACTTCTCTGGGTGATCTTTACACTAGAACTCCCCATGGACCTGGCTGAGACTCTCTGAGCTGCACTGAGGGGTGAGGCTTTCCCTACCGGCCCCTCCTTCCTTCTCCTCTCCCTTCGTAGGAGTCAGACCTGCTTCCTGGCCTGAAGGCCCTCCTCACCTCCTCCTGCTCCCTCCTCACTTCATCTGCCATAAGCATTTCCCCCAGTAAACCTCTTGCATGTCTAATTCCATCTTAGCATTTGCTTCTTGGAGGACCCAACTGGCACAGCGCAGAATTACTGACACACACACTTTCCCCTTACTGAGTCCCCTGTTAAACACTTGCCACACATTGTCTCACTAACCCTCCCAGCAGTCCCATGAGGTAAGCACCGTTATTATCTTCACTTGACAGATGAGAATGGGGGCTCAGAGAGGATAAATTACTTGCACAAGGTCATACCACCAGGGCTTGATGGAATTCAAAATCAGGCCTAGGCATGCCTGACTCCAAAACTCAGCTGCTCAACTCTTGCACTGTGACCCTTTAGGGGCTGGTTGGGGCAAAGTTGTCCTGGAGACAGTGGCCAAGCAAATGAGATGGACTGGAGCACGTCATCTCAAGAGTCCTCCAGGCCTTACTTTTTCCATCTCTGTGGCTTTGGGACACGTAGGCACACACTGGTGCCAGGATTTACCTGTGCCGAGGAACCTGCCTGCCACACTGTGACCAGGCAAGCATTGGATTGAGGGTAAACAGATTAGGATTCCAGTATGGGGGCTTTGATCAGCACCTGAGTGATCTTAGGCAAATGACATAGATTCACCAGGAAACTTTATTTCCACAGCTACTGTGATCATCTGATTCCCTTGATGATCTGGTGCCCTGATGTTTGATGCCCTTCTTTGCCACAGCCTGACTTCCTGTCCAAGATGCTCAAGGCAAAAAGTAGACTTTTTCTCTGGCTTGCAAAGTGATTTGTGGTCTCGGCTCAAAAGCCTGAAAACTAATGTTTGCAGCCAGGGGGTTGGAATACCTGAGGACTGCTTAGGTAAATAGTCCTACCAGACTGCCTCTGGAGAAGGTTTTTGGTGGTGAGCAGAGGGGCCCACTCGAGGTCTGCTTGACCTGTGCCTGGACCTGCACCTGTTCACAACGAAGGTGCAGTCTCAGCCCCCTTGGGGAGAGGATGTGGTCATTGGCAGTGCCCCCTCAGCTGCGTGTTGTGGGATCTAACCAGTGGTATGCTGGTAAATGTTTAACTGGCTCTCTGGGGGAAAGTCCTAATTTCTAGTGTTTGCCAGTTTCCATAGAGCAAACCCTCCTACTCTAGCCAATTCCAAGCTTCAGACTTGTCGTTACTGAACACAGAGGTAGGAAGAGCTGTGCACAGTTGGCTGGGCTCTTGTGTGCTGGAGCCAGCCCCAAAACACCCCTCATGGGTCTAACCCTGTGGCTGACTGAGGAATAGCTCCTCATGTATGGCCAGAGACTCCTGAGTAGAGAGGGCCAGGTCAGGAAGCAGAGGAATCAAAAGGACGAGGCAGGGGTTAGGGGCTTCCACTGGCTGGGCTGGGAGCCTGGGAAGAACATGCCGCACCAGATGCCACATCACAGCTCAGCGTGTTGCTGCACAGTCTGGCCCAGCGTGTGTTCATGCATTTGCTCTGTCTCTTTCTAGAGACATTCTAGAACTCAGTGCTTACATCCGGCAGATGCTCACTACATTTCTAATTGAGAAGTGTGTGCTTGCTTAGATCCAGGCCTTTCCACCAGAGACAATAGAGATGGAGATACCCAGAGAGACTGACTGTGAAGACTGGGCCACAGGCTCCGCCGCTCTGAGCTGTGGCAGGGATTGCAGTGTGAGAGGCCGGAGGAGTAGAATTGCTTGGGGAAGAAAGACAAGGTTCCTACTAACTACTAACTTAGGATGAGAGGTTCACAAACCAAAAGTGGTTATAGGGGCTCCCCTTCTATAGAGACCCTTTGGAGCAGGACTGAAGCCCTTGGAAGCTAAAGGCCATTGCCCCCAGGCGACCTCCCCCACACCCACCCCCTCCCCATCTCTACCTGACTGATCCCAGATCCTTTTCCTTTTTTCTTCCTTTCCTTTGTACAAAAAGGGAAGAGCAAGTCCGGCTCAAACCTGCTACTCTCCAGGAATTGCTGAAACTTACACGGATGACACCCAAATCCCTCCATGGGCACCTCTGATAACCACCTTGGTGGCCGTTTTTCATACCCGTGGCTCATTAGGGTTTCTGGGGCCAGGCCAAGAAATTGCCAAAGACAAGACAAGCGGCGCCTGCCTGGAAATTCCGCAGAGCCCACTCCCCTCAGAGGCCCTTCCTACAGCATGAGTGAGGGAGTGAGTTGCGCTGAGCTAGAGCCGCGCCTGACAAGTGACACGCCTGATGAGAGACGCGATGACGAGTCCCTGGGGAGGCTGTGGAGTCTGGTTCCTGCAGACACTGTCTCCCCTGAGGCAGTCTCCGCGCTTGAGTGCTGAGTGTGTGGTGTGTGTGTGTGTGTGTGTGTATGCACACACATCTTGCTTCTCCAAGGAAGATTCTCTGAGCTCCACAGCAAGCTTGACAGAGGCCCCCCTGAACACTCCTGGGGCCCACGGACACCAAGAACAGGCAAGGCAGGCCCGCTGCGGTGGCTCACACCTGTAATCCCAGCACTTTGGGAGGCTGAGGCAAGCAGATCACTTGAGGTCAGGAGTTCGGGACCAGCCTGGCAAGCATGGTGAAACCCAGTATCTACTAAAAATACAAAAATTAGCTGGGCGTGGTGGCGGGTGCCTGTAATCCCAGCTACTTGGGAGGCTGAGGCATGAGAATCGCTTGAACCAGAGAGGCAGAGGTTGCAGTGATCCGAGATTGTGCCATTGCACTCCAGCCTGGGTGACAGAGTGAAACTCCATTGTGAAAAAAAAGAAAAAAGAAAAGACAAACCAGCCACAGCCTGCTGAGGTCCCTCTTGGAGTTGCCCTATCCTCACCTCCCTGTTCCAAGCGCATACAGGGATGGATCGATCCCCTTGGAAGGTACCAAGCCCTGCCCAGTACAGCAAGGAGGGTAAGATCCAGCCTCCAGGTGTGTAATTCGCCTGACTCAGCCCAAACCCAGATCATGCCTGGACCATCAGCCCTGTGCTGGGCACTGGGCCATACAGAAATGAATAAAATAGTCTCTCTTTTCAGAGTACTTGCAATCTAGGTACTGCAGACTATGTAAGGGTCATATATTCCAAAGAAGCCAAGGTCACAAGAAAATTTTCTTTTCCTAGCCCTCCTCTGATATTCCCACCCCAAAAGCTTTCTGAAGGATGTGGCATGTGATTTTGAAAAATGCCTAGGCTGACAAAAGCCCACTGAGATGGAACAAGAGGAGGAACGTCTTCCATCAGGAGCTCGTGGTAAAGTGAAGAGTTCCCTTTGGGGGAAGTAGATGTAATGAATGTGAAAGACTACAAAGAACCAAAGAAGCTCAGGGCAGGATGGTGTGTCAAGAATTTGGTCCCCCGGGTTCCCCTCAAGACACCAACAAGCAGCCACCATCTTTTTATTCATGCCCTGCAGGGAGTGTTACAAGGTCATACCTGGTCCCCTTCTTAGATGGATCTGAATGTCTTAGAGTTCCTACCTGTACTGAACCAAAAGGTGCAGCTCTCTTGCTATTCTCCCTGGGGCCTGCAAAAACAAGGCTCATTTCTCTTCCACCAACGACCCTTCAAATATTTGAAATAACTGTGTTTTGCTTTTCTACTGCTGCCTAAGAAGTACCACCAAAACTTAATGGTTTAAAACAACAGTGTGATTATAGCTCACTGCAGCCTCCAACTCCTGTGCTCAAGTGGTCCTCCCGCCTCAGCCTCCCAAGTAGATGGGACTACAGGCCTGAGCCACCACACTCAGCTTAACAATTGATTCTTTTTCTCACAATTCTACAGGGTCAGGTTGGCTCAGCTGGGTGGTTCTTCTGTTCCATGTGGCAGCTGGAGCCATGCAACTGCAGTCAGCTAGAAGTTTGACAGGGTATGGGACATCCCAGATGGCCTCATTCACATTTTTGGCAGTTGGTGTTACCTATTGACTGAGGAGTTGCTCCTGTTCTCTTCCCCTCGGCCTCTGACTTCAGTAGCATAGCCTAGGCTTTTTTTTTTTTTTTTTTTTGAGACAGAGTCTCGCTTTGTGGCCCAGGCTGGAGTGCAGTGGCCAGATCTCAGCTCACTGCAAGCTCCACCTCCCGGGTTTATGCCATTCTCCTGCCTCAGCCTCCCGAGTAGCTGGGACTACAGGCGCCAGCCACCTCGCCCGGCTAGCTTTTTGTATTTTTTAGTAGAGACGGGGTTTCACCGTGTTAGCCAGGATGGTCTCGAACTCCTGACCTCGTGATTCGCCCGTCTCGGCCTCCCAAAGTGCTGGGATTACAGGCTTGAGCCACCGTACCCGGCAGCCTAGGCTTTTTACATGGCAGTTCTATTCAAGAAAGAAAAGACAGATGCTGCCAGTTCTCTTAAGCCCTAGACTCAGAAGTCACATGGCAACACTTCCATTGCATTCTATTGGCCAGACCAAGTCACAAGGCCAGCCTGGGCTCAAGGGGAAGGAAAACAGACTCTTGCTTCTTTTTGATAAGGAGAGTGGCATGCACACACAGGGATAGGAGAAATTGCTGGCAGCCAGTTTTGCAGACAGTCTGCCAGGAGCTTCCAACAGGTCCAAAGTCCTTTCTTTCAAGCCATCCCTTCCCTCTGAACCCACGCTGGTTTGGGTACACCTCTCTTAGGCTTGCTGTAGAGCTTCCTTCAGTGCGGTGAGGGGAATCATTTGAGCAGTACGGAATATTGAGGGCTTTCAGAGGAGACTTGGGGATATGGGCTGAGGCCAGAGCAAGCTCTAACCTCTAATGTAACCCCCAAATTGACTAGGGCCAGAGGAGCGGGGATGAGGGAGAGAGGCCTCCTGATAGAGGATGTTTAGAGCTCCCCTTGTCCAAAAAGTCCCTAGGAAAGAAAGCTTCCTGGCTGGTAAAGACTCTAGAAAACCTGTCACACAGCAGAACAAAGTGTTCTTTAAAAACCCTAAAGACTCTCCATGTCCCAGCTGGTCACTTGGAGCAAACACTGCTGGTTAGGGAACTTGTAGTGCTCAGTTGGCAATTAATCACTTGGAGCTCTGTGACGTCCCTCATATTGTCCCGGGTTGTTATTTAACTCTAACTGTGTTTACGCTGCCAGGCACTGAGTAGAGCCTCTAAGACAGACTGCAGACCAGCCTAGAATACCCTTTTCCCGGTGAGAGAGTCTCTCTCCTCTGTCTCTCTCTCTCTCTCTGATCATTTTAATGTTCTTCTTTATATACTTCTGTATTTTTCAATTTTTTTCTATAATGACTACATTATACTTTCATAACAAGAAAAAAAGGTTAAGGGAGCCCCTGACAAAGATGTTCATTGCAATATTATTTATATTAACAGAAATTTGAGGACAGAATCAATGTCCAGCAATAAGAACATTGCTAAATAAATTATAATGAATCCATAGAGTGCAAAATTCTGTAGCCATTTAAAGCGAGGCTCTATAAGAGCATTTAATGATATAGGAAAATGCTCATGGTAGAACATTAGTGAGAAAACAAGCCAGCTTCCAAATTTTTAAAGAGTTTGGTCTAAATTGTGATATATGGTAATATGAAAATAAGAGCTAGTATTTCTTTCTTTCTTTTCTTTTTTCTTCTTGGGATTGAGTGTCGCTTTGTTGTCCAGGCTGGAGTGCTGTGGCACAATCTCAGCTCACTGCAACCTCCATCCCCCAGGCTCAAGTGATTCTGTTGCCTCAGCCTACTGAGTAGCTGGGACTATAGACACATGCCACCACGCCTGGTTGATTTTTTGTGTTTTTAGTAGAGACAGGGTTTCACCATGTTGGCCAGGCTGGTCTTGAACAATCTGACCTCAGGTTATCCACCCGCCTCGGCCTTCCAAAGTGCTACGATTACAGGCGTGAGCCACCACGCCTGGCCAAGAGCTAGTATTTATTAAGCACTTACTATGTGCTGTCACTTACAGGAATCATCTCATTCAGTCACCACAAAATCCCCATAAGCTAAGTACAGTCATCCCTCAGTATCCGTGGAAGGATTGGTTCCAGGACACCCCTTGGATAACAAAATCCGGGATGCTCAAATCTCTAATATAAAATAGTATAGTATTTGCATATAACTTATGCACATTCTCCTGTACACTTTAAATCATCTCTAGATTACTTATAATACCTAATACAGGCCGGGCACGATGGTTCACACCTGTAATCCCAGCACTTTGGGAGGCCGAGGCAGATGGATCACCTGAGGTCAGGAGTTTGAGACCATCCTGGCCAACATGGCGAAACCCTGTCTCTACTAAAAATACAAAAATCAGCCAGGTGTGGTGGTGTGCTTCTGTAGTTTCAGCTACTCAGGAGGCTGAGGCGGGAGAATCATTTGAGTCTGGGAGGTCGAAGCTGCAGTGAGCCATGATCATGCCACAGTGCTCCACCTTCTGGGTGACAGAGCAATATCCTGTCTCAAAAAAAAAAGTAAAGAAATAAATAAAAACAAAATCAAAACAAGAATAAAAGCAAATGGGACCCCTGGCCAGCAAAACTTCACCTACTGGATTTAAGGTTCAAAGCCTTCCCTTTGATCCTCAAACTGGCCTTGTTCTCACTCCTGCTGATCTGCTTCCTGACTCTCCTCCTCGGGAAGCAGAGGGGTAAGTCCCCTGATTCATCCTTGGCAGCTTTCATCAGTATTTGACCAGACTTCGAAGGTCCAAAATGACGGCTGGGAGGAGGCTGTTTCCCCAATAGAGAGCCATCCCTCCCTCCCTCTCAACCATGTACCACCCTGGTTTCACTGTTCCAGCATCCGGTGTACACGTTATCTCATCCCCAACTAAATCATCCACTGCTCTTGGCACCGACCATGACTTACACACATCTTGCCGTCACCCACGTCACCCACGGCACCAGGCGTCTTGACACAGATAACAGCCTCTGAAAACACACCCACCCATTGGCTGCTCGACGCATGGAAGCCCAGAAACAGCGCAGACAGCTCAGGAGCTTACGGGGGAGGGAGCCTTGTGCCAGATCCAGATATCCTACCTGGGTGGGAAGGAATGGAGGGAATACAGTACGCCTCAGATGCTAGCCACCAGATGGGCCCATTAGAGGCTGTTGAAAAAGAAGCAAAAAGGAGTGCCAGAAACTCAATTCTAGCAATAGAACCTGGAGATGGGGCCTTTACATTAGTCACAGGCAGGAGGTCATCCACAGACTCACATTCAGTCCAAGCCCCGGTGGGATTCACTTTGTCCCTGTGAATGTCAGTCTGTATTTATCAGTTGGTCAACAAATAGTTATTGAGCCCAAGGTGACAGGTTACAAGGTACTTGAGTAGGGATAGAGGCTTGTGGGGGTTGGGGAGGGACAGTGGGCCCCTCATTTTCCCCATTCACCCTGCCCTCCACCCAACCACCACATACACACACTTTGGAACTTAGGGATTTAGGAGATTGGTTCTTGTAGATTTCAGTTGTTTTCGTGAATGGTTTACAGTCTATTGGACAGAGTGGAGTGCTATGTGGACCGTTGTTCCCTGATTCCTCTCCCTTCCTGCATTTGAATTATTCACCATACATAATCCTTGGCATTGATCTTGCAGTTTCTTGTACATTTCTCCACCCCTTAACTTTGGGCCTGGACCTGTAACTTGCTTTGATCAATGAAGTGTTAGTAGATGGGTGGTAAGCAGAAGTTTGCAACATGCTTGTGAGGTTGGCCTAGCCCTCTTATGCTTCTTCCGTGTCATGAGAACTGGGCTCAGCTCAACAGCGGGTTCAAGGAGCTGACTCAGGCTTCTCCCCATGGACTCGCCCCCACCTCTGCCTGGCTCTCTGGCTGCTGCAGCAAAGGCACCAGGCTATATATTCAGACATCCATGGTTTAATTCAATTCACTCAACAGCTCTAGGAGGCAGGGCCCATTTGACAGATGGGAAAACAAGGACACAGTAAAACCACTTGACCAAGGTCACACAGCCAGGGAAAGCCAAGTGAGGATTTGAACTCAGCAATCAGCTCCAGAACCTTCAAGGTGAGCCTCCTTCGCTCTCTCCTGATCCTTGGGAACCTCATCAACCAGTACGGTCTGGGCTCCAAAGCCAAGTCCAGGTCAAGGGGAATATTCTTCACTTGTGGCAACCTGGTAGTCATGTCTTATCTCAACCCCTAGCTGGCAAAGACTCTGGAACATTCCTGTTCCTACTACAGCTCCCACCAAACTAACCTGCCTCAGAGGCCCCCATGACACCCTCGGCAGGTACCTGGGATTGACCACCTGGGGAGCCCCACTCTCTCTCACACTGGAATTTGAGCCCTCAGGCAAATAATAAGCTGAACATTTTTTTAATCTCCTGCCATCGCCATGAGCTCCCTCAGTTACAGCCACCATTGGCAAGCCCTGGGCCCTTATCTGCAAACGCCTAGGTTCATCATAAGACTCTCAGAGCAAGGCTCTCTCAGCCAAGAACTGCAAACATGATGTCCTGAGCGTAAATTAGAAGGCAAGGTCCTCTGACCAGGTGCAGTGGCTCACACCTGTAATCCCAGCACTTTGGGAGGCAGAGGCAGGCAGATCGCTTTAGCCCAGGAGTTCAAGACCAACCTGGGCAACATGGCGAAACTCCATCTCTACAAAAAAATACAAAAATTGACCAGATGCGGTGGTACACGCCTGTAGTCCTGTAGCCCCAGCTACTCAGGAGGCTGAGGTGGGAGGATTGATTCAGCCTAGGAGGTCGAGGTTGCAGTGAGCCATGATCGTGCCAGCCTAGGTGACAGAGCAAGACCCTGTCTCAAAAAAAGAGAAAAGGAAAGTGAGGTCCCTCTTGTCTATCACCTCTGAAATGTCCCTATAGTTTTCTGACACACATACATTGATACAGATAATGTATACACAGGTGTCATCTTAAGTTTGGACTCAAGGTCTTGAAGGGCTAGGCAGAGCCGTGGGTGTGGGGACTTATTAGTACTGTCCATTATTATTAGAATAGGAGATTTATTTTAGGCAAACACTAACTCACACTAAGTCCAGGGGCTGGTGAAATAGTCCTTCACCTTTCTCTTCGAGTCCCTTATAGTTTGTACAAAGCAGATCTCTGTGAGTTAGCACAGGGTTTAGCTCTGAGTAACAAAGACCAGAAATGAAAGTGGCTTAAATGAGTCAAAAGTGTATTTCTCACCCAAATCCCCAAGCTAGGTGGTCTGGGGCTGGTGTGGCAGCTGTGGCTGTGCTCCATGAACCCTCAGGGACTGTGGCAGGTAGAATTTTCCAGAATTGACTACAACAGTATCTCCTGTCCGTCACGCTCTTCTGTATCATAAGCTTGATAGCCCACAAGTGGAGAAGGGGCATCTGATTCCCCTCCTGGGTTGAATCTAAGCCAGCTTGTGACTGTTTTGGCCAATAGAATTTGGTAGAGTGGTACTGCAAAACTTTTGGGTGGATCATAAAAGATCGTACGGTCTCCACCTTGTTCACTAGAACATTCTTGCTTGGGGCTCAGAGCCACCAGGTAAGAGATCCAACTACTCTGAGGTTACAATGCTGTGATGACATCAAGCCACATGGAGAGGCCATGCATGGGTGCCCTGGTTGACAGTCCTCATCTTTGAGCCATCCTCATTCCAGGCTCCAGATGTGTAGGTGAAGCTGTATTGGATCTTCCAGATCAGCCCTTCAGTCAGCTGAGTACCACTGAGTGACACCAGTCAACACCACTAGGAACAAAAGTATTGCCCAGCCAAGCCCTGCCCAGAGTCCTTTCTCAACAAAATCTATGAGCACAATAAAATGGTTGTTTGGGATTTTTGAGACAGAGGCTCACTCTGTCCCCCAGGCTGGATTGCAGTGGCATGATCTCGGCTCATTGCAACCTCCGCCTCCCATGTTGAAGTGATTCTTGTGCCTCAGCCTCCTGAGTAGCTGAGACTACAGGTGTGTGCTACCATGCCTGGCTAATTTTTGTATTTTTGGTAGAGATGGGGTTTCACCATTTGACCAAGTTGGTCTCAAGCTGGCCTTAAGTGATCTGCCCACCTTGGCTTCCCAAAGTGCTGGGATTACAGGCATGAGCTATCACGTCCAGCCCTAAAATGGTTGTGTTAAGCCACCAACTCTGGAGTAGTTTGTTACACACCAAAAGTAGCTGGGACAGAAATTCTGGTTCCATCCAGCTTATTGTTCTGCCATAGCTAGGGAGTGACCTTGTCCTCATTATCCAAAATGGTGTCTGGAGCTTCAGCCATTACATCTGCATTCCAGATGGTAGGATATTGGGAGAGATGAAGGAAAAGGGCAAAGGGCATGACACAGCTCTCTTTTAAGGAAGTTCCTAGAGGATACCTAAGGACATGAAATAAAATTGGCTAGTATTTAGTCATGTAGCCATACCTAGCAATAAGAGAAGCTGGGAAACATTGTCTTTATTCTAGGTGACTGTATGCCCAACTAAAAATCAGGGGTTCTATTACATAAGAAGATGAAGAAAATAAACACAACAGTCTGCCACAGCATCCCAAAATTCCCTTGCTCTCTCCCTCCTCTCCTAGAGCACCCTTATTTATTTATACACTGTCAGCCTAGCCCAGGGTCCTAACACGAATATCAAGAAGTGAATATCTAAAAGACAAATGAGTGTTTCTCCAGCAATACTGAAGATCCCTCTCAAAGCATAATTTCTGATGCTAACAAAGTCTCTCTCTTTTCTTTCTTTGCCTCGCAGGTTCAAGCAATTCTCCTGCCTCAACCTCCCAAGTAGCTGGGATTATAGGTGAGCGCCACCACGCCCAGCTAATTTTTGTATTTTTAGTAGAGACGGGGTTTCACCATGTTGGCCAGGTTGGTCTCCAACTCCTGACCTCAGGTGACCTGCCCGCCTCGGCCTCCCAAAGTGCTGGGATTACAGGCATGAGCCACCGCACCCGACCTTGTCTCTTTTCTTTCTAAAGGCCCCTTCCCAGCAGGGATGAGGAAAGATGGTAGGGGTCAGGGGCTGGGGGGAATGGGGATCCTGGCCAGCCCCATATATTAATTAATGAAGCAACTGTTAGTGTGTCCAGCACTGGCTCATCTAATCCTTGCCCTAAAACATAGCACACGATTATATTCAGTTAGTAAATGGGGGGTGGGGGGGGAACAGACTCAGAAAGCTTAAGTGACTCACCCCAAGTCACACAGCTAGAAGTGGCAAGGACAGCAGGGCTGGTGTGGCAGCTGTCACAGCTCACCCCTGAGCACAAGGTCAGGTGCCAAGTTCCTGGCGGTGGCTCTTTAAACAGCAAGTCCCAGCATGTCCCCCACCACCGGGTCTGCCTGTGGTCTGCAACCTCCCCTGTGGAGACGCTGTTTGTCTGTCTTCCCTGCACCCACAGAAACAGGATCGTTAGTGAGCATGCCTGAGGGAAGCCAGGGTTGTGTTGAACTATGGCTGCAGCTGAGACCGGTGGACATTGTTCTCTTTCAGTTTGGAACTGGGCCTCACTCCAGAGCTCAGTGCCTGAGCCTGAGCTTCCACTCGGAGACAAGCTCATCAGCTGCAAGACGGTCAGGGAGGTGCAGGCAGCCCCCGCAGCTTGTGAATCAGTGAGTGAGCTTAGATATATAAAGAACCCCGGCAAATGATGAAAAACTTCTGCAGATGGCTGGTGGTGATGGTAGCACAATGTGAATGTACTGAATGCCACTCAACTATACGTTTAAAAATGGTTCAAATGGTAAATGCTATGTTATGCATATTTTATCACAATAAAAAAAAAAACTTAGTGGCTTAAAAGAGCAATCATTTATCAGCCCATGATTCCGCAGATCTGCAATTTGGGCTGGGCTGGGTCCAGTTCTTCTGCTGGACTCACCTGTGACCAGCTGGCAGATCACCTGGAAAGCGATTGGTCTAGGACAGCCTCATGCGGTGTGTCTGGTGGTTGGTGCTGGGTGGCAGTGGTGACTGGGCCACGTACCTCCACCTGCCTAACCCAGGCACATTCATGTGTTGGCAGTTGTAAGGGTCCCAAAAACAGCGTGAGAGGGCAAATCTCAATGCACAAGCACTTTTCAAATCTCTGCTAATCATGGTTGATGGTGTCCTACTGGCCAAAGCAAGTCACCTGGCCAAACCCACAGTCAGTGTGGGAGGGAACTACACTAGGGAGTGAATCCAAGGAGGTGTGAGCAAATGGAGTCACTACTGCCAGTCACACAACTTGTCCATGAGTTACTGTTGCAACTATCAAGCCTGGGTGACTACACAGGTGCATTAATTTTCAAAACAGAAAAGAAAGTTGGTTGCCCAAATCAGCCTCTACTTTAGCCATTGAAGACACATGATGGCCCCAGGCAGGAGTGCAGTTTTCGAAAATGAAGACCAGAGGAAAGAAACATTCTAGCATGACGTCATCTCTCGGAGATCCAGAACAGAACCCACATCCCCAGCTCTCAGGGATTTCTGTGAAGTTTGAGAGAGCAAGCAGGGTGCCCCCAGTTCTTCCCCAGCCTGGCTGGTGGAAGCACCAGCCTCTCCAAGTGCATCCACTTCTTATAGGCAAATGGTGATTCCCAGGCCCTGCCCCATCAACACAGATGTACTAAAAGCAGGGCTTGAATCAGAGATGCATGGTGAGAACCAGGCCAAAAAATGACTCCTTCCACAGTGTACTGGCTTTCCTTTCTGCCCTGTCTCTGGATAGAGCCCCAGAGGACAATGACTGTTTACTTTCTTTCCAAAATGACCCCAACTTTCCTTTGGGAAGAAGGAGGTGGAGTTGTCCCGCCTCCATTACTGAGCAAATCGAGAATGGAGAGTCAGCCTCTGTACCCCACCAGCTGACAAGGAGGGCAACCATACCCACACAAGAGTCAGACAGTCTGGGTGACCCCATCGGCAACCTCTGTGTGACCTTGAGCAAGTTACTTAGCCTCACATGGTCAGTTTCCTCATAGAAGTGCAACAACGACAAGACTAACCCCTCTTGAAGGGCCATCGTGAGGATCCTGTGCCCTAGCCCTTGCATGAGACAGTCTAGAGCACATAGAAGATGCTTACTAGCCACAGCTTGTCTTTTACAGTGGCTCTCTCCCAAGCCACAGGAGAAGAAAGCTTCTATGAGCTAGGCCAGGGTAACAGAGCAACAAGGACATTTGCAAACCCACATCTGGGCAGCAAATTTCACAGCCCTCCTTTCATCCAAAGGGCTTGATCATGGCAGCGGTGCTCCCAGTCCCCTGATGCAAGAGAGCCTCCCTCTGCCTTCCCCCGAAGCCATCACTAAGTCCCCACCTAACATTGTGTAAGGATGTCCCAACCATCCCTCCAAACCCTACTTCCACTGGCTGTGACAGGTGGCCAGACAGGAAGAAGGTATTACCTTGGGGTGAGAGTAGAGGGTTACAAGCTACCTTCAGGGCGCCACCTTGCAGGTTTCAGGAAACAGGCCAAGATGCAACTCCATACACCACCTCTCCAGCATGCAGAAGCCATGCTGCTGAAAGCATTTTGATTTTCCTCTTCCCTAGGCTTACCCTCTCCCCTAGGCTTACCCTCTCCCCCTCAAATGCCATCTGGGGGGCGGGGAAATAGAAATAAGAGAGCATTTTGAAGACTTCTTGTGGTCTAAAAGCAGCAGTCCTCCGGGATGAAGCATCCTTAGGAAACCAATGACTCTGATTCTTTCAACCCTATTCCGTGAAGCAGAACCCCCAAATCGTCCCCCTCTGATTTTACATCCCCTTTGGTTTTCCAGATTTTACCACTCAGCATGCTCAAGTGTCCCAGGCGGACCCGCAGCACACACCTGATTAAGCAGGTGCCAGACCCCCCACCCCCACCCCGGGGCCGGTTTTGCGTGTGGACTCTCTGAACGCTGCCCCTACCTGGTTCAGCTGGTTTATTGCAAGTTAATTGGTCTCCTCCCTCCCCACCCCCCAACTCCATCACCCTAGGTTATTTATTTCTACGTACCAGTTACGTAATGTTTTCTCTTTCATTCATGAGGTAACAATAATGTCTCTACCTTTTGATTTTTTCTTAGACAAGGCTGGAGGGAGGAAAACAAGGGGTGACCCAGAAGTCTGCATGTCACCCTGGCACTGAGGGACACTTAGAGACTCCCTCGCTTGGGTTCTGCCCCTGAGGCTGGGAAAGATAAACTGCCACCTTTACCAGTCAAGCTGGGAAGGTCTGCAGGCCCTCTGATGCTCCGGGTGGGCTCCCTGCCTCCCCATGGCTAGGGAAATATGGCCATGGTAAATTGGGGAGAGAGGTACATGGGCACAGGGCCGGGGTGGGGGTGGGGGGCAGTAAAGGACCCTGATAAATCTGTCCTGGCTTTAAAGCTACAAATAGGAGCCTTCCTTCATGAACTCCTTCCTCCAGGTTCAGAAACCTGGACAAATAGCTCTCCACTTCCCAGGGTCAATGCCCAGATCTGGATGGAGGGGGAGGGAAGAGCAGGCTCAGGGGGAAGGGGGTGGCAGTGCTGCTACCGCTGCTGCTGCAGCCCCCTGTGTATAAAACTCCCTTTGTATGCAGGTCGCCGGCTGCTCCCCATGCCAGGTGCAGCTGCCAGGATTCTCAATGCGGTTTGAACACAATTTGCCAGTGTTGGTTCAGCTCCGCTGGCTTCCAGTTGGGGGGCCATATGCTGTCTTTAATCTGCCTGTGCGATTCTCACCGATGTCAATAGGCGGGGGTGGGTGGGTGGTTCAAATGGCCCGAGAGCTGGGACTGGGGTGGTGCTCTCCCTGCTGCCAGGCAGCCTAGCTCTCCACCCCACCAAGGACCACCAGCGGGTCCTCGCAGGAGGCCATGGCAGTGGACGGCAGGGACAGGCAGGGCCCAGTCACTGGCAGCTGCCCCTGTGTTTGGCTATGGCGCGTGGGAGCCTCTCTGTTCGGCCATCCCCAGAGCCATCATTGCGCCTTCCCCTCCACAGAGATCCCTGCCAAGGAAGTCGGCCAGGGAGGTGCCAGCGCTCAGTCCAGACTTCACATTTCCCTCATTCTTTCTTTAATTGGATTTTTGGTCCTGCTGGGCAAAATAAGCTTTCCACTGACAAAACACTCTTGCCTCTTCTGAACGCGCGGTGGTGCCCAGCGGCTCTAGGCAGATCGTCGCCTGCCTCCCCCACCAAAGCATTCATTCCCTCTCCCCAGGGACACAAGAGAGCTTGGCGTGCACACACATGCATGCACACACACACACATCCCCTCTCCCAGGTCCAGGCAAAGTCAGCCTCCCTCCAAGAACTTGATGTAGAGATCTTTGCAAACAGTTATTCTTGCTTACCAGGTCACGATCCCACATGGAATGGCCCGGAGTCCAGTGCTGTGGTTGGAGCTGGGGCTGTTGGGTGGGCATCAGGCTCTGGCCCAGCTGTTGGCTGCCCTCTCCATGGCTGGGCTGCCCCTCCCCTTATAGTTAGTCCCTCCTTCCCTGAAGCCCTGAAAGTCCCAATTCTGTTACTCAGACACAGATTAAAGTGCCAAGAAGCAATCTTCCATCTTTCCTTGACAATCGGATAGGCAAGCTAGGCCTTTGCGTGTGTTTGGGGCGGAAGTGTGTGACAGCGGGGTGGCGGGGGGAGGCTGACGGAGGAGTAGGCAAGCAAGCTGGAGTCGGACTGAGAATGTCATTCAGAGAAGTGGCATTTTACTAGCAGCACTTAACATGAGATATTTAGATACTCTTACATATTGGACTGAGCATTAGGCAAGAAAGGGAGAGGAGGAGAGAGAGGGATAGTTGAAGAAGGAGGACCAAGAGGGGAGGAGGGGAGAAGAAAGAGAAAGGAAGGAGAAGGAGGAGGGGGGAGAACAGAGTAGGGAGGATGAAGAGGAAACGGGGAGGAAGGAGAGGAAGAAGAGGGGAGGAAGGGCAAGAAAGAGTCACCCCCAACTCTCACCCGCCTTTACAGGAGGTGTGTTTTAAACCCAGGCAGCTGTGAGGACCGGCAGAGCTAGTCCCTAGCCTCTCCCGGGTTTAGCCAGGCACGTTAAGGAAACCCTGCATCCCCAGACCCTTTCAGAGCTTTCAGTGGCCAAGGGAGCCCAGTAGTCCTCCCTCCATCTCTGGGGTCCCGCATTCCACACCCCATCCCCCATCTGCCAGCGACTGGGCCTTCCCATCCAGTCAGTGCTTGAGAGTATTAGAGATCTCATCCCCGGGTGGTTAAGGTGTCTATTAAAATACACCAAGCTCAGCCCCAACAGCAGGCCAGAAAGCTGCTGATGGTCAAATACATCACAATATTTCAGAGTCCCTGTTAACAAGCACCCATTAAAATTTGACAACCAGGTAGTATTGCAGAAAGCGCTCATTCTGAAAAAAACGTGAGAGCTTTTTGCTGCTTCAGCAAGACAAGGCTGGTTTACCTGTCCCTTGCATTTTAAGCCCGGGAGCACGAGGCCTTCCTGTTGGGGTGCTGTCTGGTTAATGGAACACTGAGTGTTTATTCGCCAGGCCACATCTGAACCCAGCTTGTTAATGAGCCTGCTGTTGTAGGCTTGCTCTCGGTCAGCCTGCCTTTTTTTAATCAAAAGATAAAACAGTCGGTTATCAAGGATTAATGACTCTTACAGCATCCATATAAGGCTTGTATTTATCTTTTAAAAGAAAACAGAAGGAAGAAAAATGACCAGATTTTGTTTCAGTAAGCAGTTTAAATCTGCTCTGGTAAGTTGAATTCATTCATTCATTCATTCAGTCATATGTCTGGGAGAAGCCAGCAGGAGCCCCTTCCATCATAAGAACTTCTGACTGTGAAATAAACCCCGAGTAACCAGATTAACTATGAAGTATGTCTCCGTCAGGTTTTAGGCGTTAGTTCAAGTGTAGTTTCTGTGCATTTCGGCTTATTGCAGCGAGTTACCCATTCTGGTATTCCAGGCAGCTCTTCAGGAGGAGAAAGGGTCTCTGTTTCCCCTCTCCAGCTTCAAAACAGAGCTCGTGTATGCAATGACAATATTGCCCAGTGTTGTTTTAACTGAGAATATCAATACTTTAAATAAATTATCATATGACTCTTATAGTTTTGCATAGCACAGAGTGTATGAATGTCTCTTCACCTCTGAACATGCAGAGGTATATATGCACATGCCGGCACGTGTGTGCACACACACCCATATCACATATACATATATGTGACCATGCAGAGCATATGGCTACCAAAATACTCATTTTAAACAGTTTGAGGGCTTCGTTTACAACATATATTATAAAATTGGTATCTTTTATTTAGCATCCCTAGATACAGTTTGGCCATAAAACACATGCACACACACACACACACACATACAATATTGGCCTTGCTCTCACTCAAACTGGGCCCTGCTGTTTTCTAAGTTGGCTGTCTTCATATGGGCCTCCTTCTTTTTATTCTCCATTCTTTTCTGAAAGTCTATATGCTCTGGGGTATGAGAGCTAGTACTATTGCATGAGGACACTTGAAATCACAGCCAAAAATGTCAAGGCGCTCCTTCTCACATCAGCAACAATGGCACACACTCAGGTTACAATGCGGGCCATTTTGGAAAGTAAATGATGCTTCCGGTGCTGTAGCACATCATTCTCTGGCTTCAAAGAAAGGCAAATACTGATTCTGGAGTAGGCTGGGGATCAAAAACAAATTCAGAAAACCCCAGTGAGGATCTGTCTATTGTAGTTTCACCTCTTTGGGTCTCCTGGCTCTTCCTCACCGGCAACATGGTAGTATTAACACCTGATCTACCACCCCACTGGGGAGCAGAGGAAATAGGATTTAAAGGAAATGGTTCAAGGGGATTATTTCTGGGTGGGGTAACTAACAGTTCAGTTCCCATGGGAAGGATGTCACGTGGAGGACCCGAAACCTGTGCTGTTGTACTGAGATTCGTGTTCTGACTTCTGTGTTAGGCAGACAGGCTGTTGGGAGTGGGAATGTGGAGAAGAAATCCTGGTGAGAGGTTCTAGAAGCCTTGTTCTCACTAATAAAACGGTGAAGCCCCAGAAAAGCTTCTAGTCAATTTCACCAAGAGGGAGTTGGAAATGCAGATGAGGGGCCATTCAGCAGGCACTGTGCCAACAATTCCTTCTAGTGAGCAAAACTTTCAAAATAGTACAGCGGTTTGCCCACATGATAGCAATTCATTACAAAGGGAAAACTCCATTTTACATTGGAGAAAGCTGGCAGACATCACCCTAACCCAATGATGAAGGTAACAAACTGGCATCCCTTTTATGGTATTCTTGCCAAACATTCATAACCTGAGTTGAATCATGAGGAAAAATCAGGCAAACTCAAATTGAGAGACATTCTGCAAAATAACTAGCCTGTATGCTTTAAAAACGTCAAGGTCAACACTCAAGTAAAGACTGAAAAACTAGCCGGGCGTGGTGGCTCATGCCTGTAATCCTACCACTTTGGGAGGCCAAGGCGGATGGATCACCTGAGGTCGGGAGTTTGAGATCAGTCTGACCAATATGAAGAAACCCCGTCTCTACCAAACATACAAAAAATTAGCCAGGTGTGGTGGTGCATGCCTATAATCCCAGCTACTCGGGAGGCTGAGGCAGGAGAATGGCTTGAACCCAGGAGGCAGAGGTTGTGGTGAGCTGATATCAGGCTGTTGCACTCTGACCTGGGCAACAAAAGCGAAAATCTGTCTCAAAAAGAAAACTGAAGAACTGTTGCAGATAAAAGGAAACTAAAAAGACATGACAACGAATTGGATCTTGGGGAGAAATCTTTTTGTTTTCTTTGATATAAAAGGATAGTAGTGAGATAATTGAAGAAATGCGAATGTCTGTGCATTAGATAATCGCATTATCACAGTGTTAATTTCCTGATCTTGATAATTGCACCATGGTTATGTAAGAGAATGTCCTTGTTTCTTAAGAAATTTATATTAAAGTATCAGAGGTAAAGGGTCACCGTGTCTGCAACTTACTCTCAAATAATTCAGAAATAGATATTTCAGGGTTGGGGGCTAGAGGAGAGAGGAATAAAGGTGATCAGTAAAATGTTAACCTTTGGAGAATCTGGGTGAAGAGTATATCAGAATTCTTTATACTGTTTTTGCAACTTTTTTGTGAGTCTGAAATTTTTTTTAAGCCAGGGATTAATAAGTATATAAAGGACTTTGGATTTCTCTCTGGAGCAGCAAGGTAAAAAGGAGCTGGGGAATGGGCTAGAGTCAGACTTGGTGAGTGTGAGCACCCGCAAGTGTCAGTAGACAGAATGGCCATGACCCAGTGGAGAGGAGACAGGACAGGGCCCTGCCCTGATGCCAATCTCAGCCAAAAGTTGCCCTGGAGTTTTCTGCAATATGCACACTGATGTAGGTTGTGTAAGTGTTATTTATGGCTCGGTGCCTATCACAGGGCTCAACACTTAGTAGCTGGTGGGTCTGTTTTGTAGCTGACTGAATGAATAAATGAATGTGCTCCTCCCTCTGCATCACACACCATGGGGCAGCAGCCTCCACTGGTCCGACCAGAGCTTTAAAGGGAGGTTTGTGCCTCCATTTACTGGCCCTAGTTGGGTGAGAAGGCTTGAGTGGCAGTGGGAGTCAGGACTCCCTGCATTCATCTGAATGCTTATGTGAGATTCATTATTTAAGCGACAGCGCATCCCCCAAATAAACACGTGTGTCTTTGCAGCTTGCAGCCCGGGAGCTCTATTAAACACACAGCGGCAAAAGGCCCAGGCCTGCGCTACTGTGTGCAATTTCCAGCCAGCTCGCTATTCTTTTGTCACCGCCTTTTTATTGGTTTTCTCAAAGTAGTTACAATGCTGTTATTGTAAAACCCTCACACCAGAAGAGCGAGAGGCAGCAGAGATGGAGGAATGGAGCAATTTCTGCCAGGAGAGCCTGCAGACCCTGGTGGGGGAGGCTCCCTGGCAAAAGTAGGGGGAAGTAGAGCCTTTTCTTTGCTCAGGTCCACTTGACCGGCTAAGAAATCCACCAGGAGCCAGGGCAACGCTTGAATTCCCTGTAGGGTAAATGGCTTTGGCGTTTTCTGCTCTCAGCAGCCCCTCCCCTTCCCAGTCCAGCCAGTTTCTGGGTGCACAACCAGGCCTGGCCCATGGCGGGGGACAGAAGTCACGCTTTTGAGGGCTATGACTTTGCCAGTGTCCCCATTTCTCACCTGCAGGAAGGACTCTTTCTCATCCCACTGGGGCACAGATATTGAGGTATATAATTTACATGCAATAAAACGTGCAAATTTCAAGTGTATGCCTCAATGACTTTTTACACAGTGCAGCTCAAGAAATGGAGCAGCATTGTCCAATAGAACTTTCCGCAAAGTGGGAAATATTCTCTGTCTGTCACATGTGGCTTTTGAGAACTTGAAATGTGGCTAATGCGTCTAAGCAACTGAATTTTTAATTGTATTTCATTTTAATTTCATAGTCACGTGTGCCTAGCAGCTACCATATTAAACATAAATATAGAAGATTTCACCATTCCAGAAAGTCATCATTCCAGAAAGTTCCCTTCTGCCCCCTCCAGTCACTCCCCAAAAGGTAACCACTTTTCTGACTTCTATCACCATAGGCCAAAGGTTCTCCGCGTGGGCACTGTTTACCTTTGGGGTGGGATGAGTCTTTGTTGTAGAGGGCTGTCCTGTGCATTGTAGGATGTTCAGCAGCATCCCTGGCCTCTATGCACCAGATGCCAGTAGCACACGTACACACACACACCCCAGTTGTGATAACCAAAACTGTCTCCAGACATTGCCAAATGTCCCACAATGGGGGATGGGAGTTGTGGATTCACCCTTGATTGAGAACCCCTACCGTAAATTAGTTTTTCCTGTTCTTAAACGTCCTATTAATGGAGTCATACATTATGTAATTTGTGTCCAGCTCCTTTTGCCCAACATAATGTCTGAGATTCCTCCATGTTGTTTCGAGTATCGAAGCTGATTCCTTTTCATTGCTGAGTACTATTCCATTGCCTAAATGTACTGCAGTTTGTTTATTCATTGGTCTGTTGATAAACATTTGGGTTGTTTTCAGTTTTGGGCTGTTATGCATAAAGTCACTATGAACATTCATGTACAGATCTTTGCGTGGGTGTAAGTTTTTATTTCAACCCCCAAGAGTGGAATTGCTGGGTCACAGGCAGGTAGGTATTTAGGTTTATCAGAAGCTCTTCTCCAGAGCGGCCATTTTCAACTCCTACTGGCAATGCATGAGAGTTCCTGTTCCCGAGCACCCTTGCCTCTGTCTTTTTAATTTTAGCCATTCTAATGGATTCTAGGGCAGTCTAACAAAGCCCACAAAGCCATCCACAGGAGCCAGAGTAAAAGTGCAGCTATAATAACAAAAGTGTGGCCAGGTGCAGTAGCTTACACCTATAATCCCAGTACTTTGAGAGGCCAAGGTGGGAGGATCAATTGAGACCAGGAATTTGTGACCAGCCTGAGTAACGTAGTGAGACCCTGTCTCTACAAAAAATACAAAAATTAGCCAGGCATGGTGGCATGTAACTGTAATCTCGGGAGGCTGAGACAGGAGGATAGACTGAGCCCAGGAGTTTGAGGTTACAGTGAGCTGTGATCATGCCACTGCACTCTAGCCTAGTTGACAGAGCAAGATCAAGGAAAAAAGAAGGAAGGGAAGGGAAGGGAAGGG
>NW_012111253.1:4612233-4624448 GCF_000951035.1 Colobus angolensis palliatus
GAGCTCTGAATCCAGGGAGCCAAGTATGCCTTGGAACCACTCACAGTGGGCAGTAGGGGAGTTAGCTTGCTTCCCAGCAATGTTCTTTCTGCTCCACAGCTTGTTGGAAGGAAGAGGCCTCAGCATGGCCATCCCACAGGGAAAAGAAAAACACAGACAGGGAGACAGAGTTTACATCACGAATGAGAATGACAGGAAAAAATGTATTCTATGGGAGACCCTCAACCCCTTCCCACACACACAGACATGCAAGCATATGCACACACAGACACACACAAACACACACACTCCCCTCCACGAGAGACATGGGACAGCAATTCCTTTGCAAAAGGTGGGGTGGTGATGAAGAAGGAGAGAAGGATAAGAAGGGTTACTCTGCTGCCACATGGGGAGTTCAAAATGGTTTGGCTAAGGACTTACCAAGTTTTGGAGGGCATGCCCTGCACATGTTGTAAATTAGACACTAGAAGATGGGAAATCTGTCAAGGAAATAAATCCCAACCCCTACCTCGGTGAAGCTTCTGGTCTAATTTTCGATGGAAAATAAATAGTGCAACTCCAAAGTTGGAGATAATATAATGCCACCAGGACCTGGACACAGAGAGCTGCCTGTGTCAGGACTGACAGAGTGTGACAGGTTAATCCAGAGGGGCTTACCAGAGGAAGTCGGGAATCTGAAGGAGAGAAGCGCCCGGAATTAACCACGAGACAGAGAAAGCGCCCCACCATCCTAATAAGAATAGTGTCTTAACATGTTCTCCTGTTTGGTGCTGTTTCAGAGGGCCTTGTTAGCTGCAATGTTCCCCTAAATCTTGGGGAAATGTTATTTCCTCCTCCAAAACACTAACTTATTTTTAAAATAATAAAGAAACTCCCAGTGCTAAAGTAATCTATCTCTGTTACTAAAGTAAGTGTAGGAAGGTCTCTGCCAACGTTATCCTGTAGAGGTCAGGGTTAGTGGTAACGGACAGGGTGTCCTCTGAGGATGACGTCGCCTGTTCCATCAATCACTTGGGAAGAAAACGTCTGGAAGTGGAAAGTGGCCCTACTGGTGTTCAGAAAGTGGACCTTAGCCAACCGAGAGAGAAGATGGATCTAGATCTTTTGGGCCAGGACGTCTTGGGGCTGGAACGTTTCTTTTTCCTTTTTTTTTTCGGATGGAGTCTCGCTCTGTCTCCCAGGCTAGAGTGCAGTGGTGTGATCTTGGCTCACTGCAACTTCCTCCTCCCAGGTTCAAGTGATTCTCCTGCCTCAGTCTCCCCAGTAGCTGGGATTACAGGCGTGAGCCATTATGCCCAGCTAATTTATTTATTTATTTATTTATTTATTTATTTATTTATTTATTTATTTATTTTACTAGAGATGGAGTTTTACCATGTTGGCCAGGCTGGTCTCGAACTCCTGACCTCAAATAATCTGCCCACCTCGGCCTCCCAAAGTGCTGGGATCACAGGTGTGAGCCTTTAGGGGCACTCACCAGTGGTAGGGCTCAAAGTTAGCATCTGCTTGAGGAAAAGAGATGTCAGCCAGCCAGGAACTCGTAGCAGGAGGGACGTCAAACTGAAGATGAGTCAACTCTAAATTGTGAGCCAAATACTGCAGGTTCTTGTTTCTCTGTTTATTTTCTCTTTGTCCGCCTCCAAACTATTTATTAAAATGTGAGCTCCACGAAGGGCAAGGGCTTCATCTGTCTTGTTCACAGCTGTATCAGCAGCTAGAAATGTGCCTGGCACATGGCTCACTAAATATTTGGTGAACGGATGAATAACAAGACCTAATTGAATGCTCAGGCCTTGGTTCAGCTGAGCCACTCAATAAATCTGGGAAGGCGACTACTACAAAACACAGAAGGCCTGATCGGAGGCGGCAGAGAAACTCAAAGCACCTGTGAGGCCTCTGTGACAGTCTCAGGGAGACCAGAGCGAAGAGACCAGAGCGAGGAGCCCAAGGAAAAGGTGACTTCTCTAAAGTTTCAAGTGCCAGCCGTGTTTTCAGCCTGATATGGTTTGGATGTTTGTCTTCTCCAAATCTCACGTTGAAATGTGATCCCCAGTGTTGGAGGTGGGGCCTTGTGGGAGGTGATTGGATCATGGGAATAGCCCCTCGTGAATGGTTTAGCGCCATCCTTTCAGTGATAAGTGAGTTCTCGCTCAGTTAGTTCATGCAAGATCTGGTTGTTTAGGCCAGGTCGGGTGGCTCACGCCTGTAATCCCAGCACTTTAGGAGGCCAAGGCGGGTGGATCACGATGTCAGGAGTTCGAGACTAGCCTGACCAACATGGTGAAACCCTGGCTCTACTAAAAATACAAAAATTAGCCGGGCATCATGGCACGCGCCTGTAATCACAGCTACTCGGGAGGCTGAGGCAGGAGAATCGCTTGAACCTGGGAGGCGGAGGTTGCAGTGAGCCGAGATCATGCCATTGCACTCCAGCCTGGGCAACAGAGCAAGACTCCATCTCAAAAAAAAAAAAATCTGGGGCAGGGCACAGTGGCTCATGCCTGTAATCCCAGCACTTTGGGAGGCCGAGGTGGGCGGATCACTTGAGGTCAGGAGTTCGAGACCAGCCTGGCCAACAGGGCAAAACCCTGTCTCTACTAAAAATGCAAAAATTATCCGGGCATCATGGCACGCGCCTGTAATCACAGCTACTCAGGAGGCTGAGGCAGGAGAATCGCTTGAATCTGGGAGGCGGAGGTTGCAGTGAGCCGAGATCATGCCATTGCACTCCAGCCTGGGCAACAGAGCAAGACTCCATCTCAAAAAAAAAAAAATCTGGTTGTCCAAAAGGGTGTGGCTGCCTCCCCTCCCTCTTTCTTGCTCTCACTCTCACCATGTGACACACTGGCTCCCCTTTGTCTTCCACCATGACTGTAAGCTCCCTGAGGCCCTCATCAGAAGCAGATGCCAGCACCATGCTTCCTGTACAACCTGCAGAATCATGAGCCAATTAAACCTCTTTCTTTATAAATTCCCCAGTCTCAGGTATTTCTTTATAGTGACGCAAAAACAGCCCAATACACAGACTCTCTGCATTGACTCCACTTCCATCACCAGCCTCTGGGAGAGGTGGGTCCTGTTTTACTGAACAGTGTCCCTAACATGGCCTCCCTTCCTTGGACAGGGCCCGGAACCTTCCAGGGTTAAACAAAAGCAGGTTTCTAGGATGGAAAAGCTCCGGGCAGACATGAGATGCTAAACTCCCAAACTTTCCTTCTGGAATTCCCCTTCCTCTTGCAGTTTGTACCTTGATACCAAAGGCCACCCGTAGAAGAAAACACCCTTCATGACTAGTTAGTCCTTCAAAGGACAGAGTCCTTTTCTTTGTTTCACCTTAGCAGAGTTGAGACAGGCAGATAAAAATGTCTTAGCTTTGTTAAAGAATGAAGGAGGAGCAGAAACATAAGGGGCATAAAATCATGTTCATTTCCCAAGTCTTGACTCCAGGAATGAGGCACATCTGTACACATAGGGGCACCTTTGATTCCAGACCTGCCTCCTGGAGTCAGATAAGGGAGCTGAAGTGCCAGCCAGTGGCCTCAGCTTTGCTTAAGTCCCCCTACTCCAGCTTTGGACAAGCCAATGTCATCTTCCTCCAAAAGGCAGAACCAACTCTTTTCCAGGGCCTGCGGGGAGCAGTTCCCCTCTCCTTCTGCCTCAAGGATAGCACCTCCCAGCTTCCCTAATCTCTCCCCCTTAGTGTGGGGGTGCAGCTAGTCTGTAGATGATTTGCAGGACAGTGGTGGTTGACAGCCAGCAAATAATAGAGCTCCCTGGGTCTGTGTTATCTAATCCACCTACCGCTGGAGCTTCCCTTAGCAACTCACTCCGGAAGCACCCCTCCCCCCACACCATCTGGAAGTGGTTTCAGAAAAACCTACTCATTATTGTTAAAAAGCAACATGTAGGCTTTTGCAAGGTACAGTTACCACAGCAGCCCCTAGATTGTAAGTTCCCGGAAGGTAGGGATCTTTCCCTTGTTTGCTACCGTGTAACCATCACCTGGCACATAGTAGGAACTTGATAAATGACTTTAGAATAAAGGCAGAATTAATAAACTCACAATCAAGGTGTTCCAATTATTTCTGCATAACAAATTACTCCAAAATTTAGCAGCTTAACAACTGTTTTATTATGCTCGAAGTTTTCATAAGTCAGGAATTTGGACTGGCCAAAGCATTGTGGATCTCTCTCTCTCTGCTCCACAATGTCTGGGGTCTCAGTTGAAAAGACTTGAAAAGAGCTGGGGGCAGGAATCATCCAGAAGCTTCTTCATTCACACATCTGGTACTTAGGCTGAAATGACTTGGAGACTGGGCTCAGTTGGGACTATGGATCTCTGCACCTATGTGTTGTCCCTTCGTATTAATTGGGCTTCCTCTCAGCATGGCCGGCTGAGGGTAGTCAGAGTTCTTACATGACAGCCACTCAGGGCTCCAGGGCAGAAGCTGTGTGGCCTTTTATGACCTAGTCCTTTCATTCTCTTAGTTGAAGCTGTCACCAGCATATCCAGATTCAAGGAGAGAAAGACCCCACTTCTCACTGGAAGGAGTGTCAGGGAACTTTGGGGGCATGTTTTCAAACCCCAAGATTAGAAAGATCTAATGATGTTGCATTCATTCCTTCAACAGAATTTACGTTGAGCATCTACCACGTGTTAAGCTCTGGGTTGAGTGATGTGCAGGGATTTAGCGGTGAACAAAACAGACATTGTCACTGCTCTCATTAAACAAATAGATACACAAACAAATGCATAATTACATATCATGATGAGTGCTATTAAGCTGGGGGTGGAGAGTGCCCTGAGAAAGAACAGGGAGACTTAATTTAGATTGGAAGTGTCTTGCTCCCTTCGAAGCAAAACTTGATGCAAGGTTTTGTGTGCAAGCAGTTTCTTTGGGAGGTGATTCCAGGAAGCATCAGTAGGGCAATGAGGACACGGAGAGAGAGCTGGGGGGCAGTCAGAGGCTGTATTGGTAAGTAGGCTCCCTCCCATTTGTCCACATTTGTTGGGGCAAATGGGGCTGGGTCCTGTAGGATACCCCTGGCTGACAGTGTGGACACAGCTTAGATCATCCCACCTGAAGGATGAGGAGGCTGGAGCATTTACCTACCGAATCCTAACAGTCAGAGTTGAGGGCGTTAGGGAGGGCTGCTCACTCACGCAGCCAAAGAGAGCCTCAGGCAAAGGATACCAAGTGCTGGCAGAAACAGCCAAGGGAATGGAGAAGGAGCCTGCCCAGGGGTCAGGGAAGCCTTCCATAAGCAAGTGATCTTCTCAAAGAAGGAGTTCAAAGGTCAAGAACTTAGGATTTCTAGATGGTTCATAGATTTTTCTGTGTTATGTGTGGATTTTCACCAAATGCAACCCTAATGCCAGCACTTAGCACAGTGACTTAGATAGTAATATGGTTTTGGTTTTCTTCCTTAGTAATGATTGTCCCCACTGACCACTCTGCCCCCACCTGCCCCTCTCCTTTGTAACTAATGGAAAACATTGGCAAAATTGCCCACAGGCAGGGAGGCAGGTAGGCAAGGTGGGGAGAGGGTTTTCGCTTTGTGTGAGGTTAATTGCCCGGAGTTGTGGGCATCACACCCCACAACGCTGACCTCAGTTGAGCTTAGTGAGGCAGAGAGGCTAGCCTAGCTTAAGCTGTCACTAAACAACTCTTGGGGGAGATCTTCCATGCCTAGTCAGTTCCCCAGAAGGGGAAATCTGTGTAGAGAAATCCGGTGAGCAGAACCCTTGTTGAGGGATGGTCACATTAGCCTGACACATGACTCTCTGGTCCCAGCAACTTGAGAGAGATTCCCAGAGACCCTTTGCAGTTCCTCAGCAAAAGCTTTGCAACAAGCTTTGCAACGCTAGACTCCACGGAACGGCAGATCTATGGTGAACTGGGAGAGACACTACAAAAACACTAATCAGCCACCACAACTGGGGGAAAAAAAAATCAGTGAGCAACTGGAAGAAAAAGCATTTTTACGAAGATAATATAATACTCTTTCATTTTCAAATAGCTACTAAATAGAATTTCTGTATAATTTTCAAACAGTGTTTGTCTTAATGACTCTTTGAAAGCCTCCTTTTCCAATTTGACTGTTACTGAATAACAAGTAGATGCCATGCCCCGGGTGAAGCATTTTTTGTAAGGTAAAATCATAATAATGACTGCCTGTGTACTGACTTCCAGTGCATGGCACGGTGTGTAGCTAAAGCAGGAAACATGGTCCCTAGCCACTTGTCAACATATCTCTTTTTTGTGCACTCTCCTGCCTTCAGATTCTCAGCTGCTCTCCCACCTATCCCCAGGGCTGGCCTGAGTCACTGTCACCCTGAGGACAGCAAAACAGTATGTGGGGGAGGGGCGGGAGAGGGAGAGGAGGGGGAAGAGAGAGAAAGGGAAGGGGAGAAAGGAGAGGAGACAGAAAAGAGCAGGGGAGGGGGGAAGAGAAGAGGGGAAGAATGGAGAAGGAACAAAATGGAAAGGGGGGAAGAGGAGGGTGGGGAAGGAAAGGAGAAGGGGAGAGGGATGGAAAAGCAGGCAGAGGGGAAGGGAAAAGAGGCAAGGAGAGAAGGGGGAAAGGGAGAAGAGGAAGGGAGGGGAGGGGAGAGAATTCTTCTGGGATGGAAAAGGCAGGAAGTGAAATTCCTAACCCAGTGATAAATAGAATCCCAGCTGCACCAAGAACAGAGCAGTGGTAAAATCATTCAAACTCTGAATTCCTGACAGTGGAAAATAAACTCATCTTTGCTGGTGAATGGAAATTTAGGGAAGGCGACCGGGTGTGCTCTGGATTCCACAGCCCCTGTCCCTGGTAGAGGGCACAGAAGCATTGGAGGGTTGAGAAAGGGTGACTGACAGCCTTTGGGCCAGGCTGCTTTAAGTCCAGAGAGGCTGAGAAAAGAAGCCCAATGCTGCAGAAGAGAAAGTGGAAGCTGGAAGTAAGAAAATGAAAAGAGCCAGGTGGCCCATGGCAGGAAGGTGCCCAGAGCAGGAGATAGAACCCAAGGAACCCTGGTTCGTGGGGTGACCTTGAGAAAAGACCCGGCCAGTCTTAGACAAGGTGATGAAAGGAAGGAAGAAGGCTGCTGAGCTGAAGAGAACAAAATATTCCCCCACCCCCACCCCTCTGGACAATGAAACATCTTCAGGACGCCTTGCCTGGGTGCGGGACAAAAGACTCGGAGGTACTGGAATACTGGGTCTGTGCCCCAGCTCTATCCATGCCCAGTATTGGGCACCCCCAGAGGCTAAGCTTGGCCAAAAGCTCCTCAGGCTTCCTCATCCCACTTTTTAATGGGATGGTTCACCTATATGAAGAGAAAGGCCTGGGCGGTGCCTCTCCTCCTGCTCCAGCCTCCTTCCCAGGCCCCAGTCCCATCCATACAAGGGTGCTGGCCTGGGCCTCACTGGCAGGAGGACAGATAAGCAAAGGGGCAGTGGGGGCACTCTAGATGATCCACCCACATCCCCTCGGGCCCCTTCCCCCACCCCATACAGCTTCCCCTCTCCTAATTCCCACAGCTTGTGCCTGGGATTTGGAGGCCTGCCCGGGGCACCTCCCCCTCAGAGCCAGAGGTACCCAGGAGTTTCAGTCCCCACACTCACAGTAGCCCCTAGCTGGTGCAAGGGAGCATGCAGGTACAGCGCTCTTGCCTGGAGTGGAGACAGGCTCTGAGGCGACACTTGCCCTCCAGAGCTCCTCCTTTGGGAGGTCATGAGGTCATGAGGGTGGAGCCCTCATGAAGGGAGAAGGGGGTCAGTGCTCTTATAAAAGTGACCCCAGAGAGCTCTCTCTCCCTGTCTCTGCCATGTGAGGGCACAAGGAAAAGTTGGCAATCTACAGCCCAGAAGAGAGCCCTCCCCCAAACCCAACCATGCTGGTACCCTGATCTCAGCCTCTCAGCCTCTAGAACTGTGAGAAGTACATGTCTGTGGTTTATCCTAACGTATGGTACTGTGTTATAGCAGTCTGGATGGACTAAGACCCTCCTGCAGAGGGACTTTGTCTGAAACTGGCTTCCTCCCCTTCTTGGTCCTGCCCCTCCATACCCTTCCGTGTTTCTTGGGAGCACTTCCTTAATAAATTGCTTCCACACGAATCCGCGTCTCAGAGGCTGCTTCTGAGAAAACCGAAGTGATGGGGCCCCTGGGCTGCACAGTAATAACAGTTGTTACAGACGGCACCTCCTCCAACCCTCAGAACCAGATGGCCACAATGGTATGAGTGTGTTGCACAGAGGAGGAAACGGAAGCCCAGAGAGCAGAAGGGACTTGCCCAGGATGGTGGAGCTGGTGAGCAGAGCAGACTACATTAAACCCTGCTCCAAAGCCAGCCCTGGTTGCTTGATGCCCCACAGAAAAGACGTGGGAGGAGCCCTACAGCTCCTGAAAGGAGCTAACATCTCCCGAGCCCCACTTCCAGGGGCAATCTGGGGCCAGCCAGGTACTTAGATGGACAGATGACCAAGGAGAGAACACTCAAGCCCTCAGTTTGAGAATGCATTCCTCTGCATTCTCAGGCTTACCTGGAGCCAGTTCCCCAAAGCCCCGCTGGATTTGTTAAGCCCCCAGAGGCCTTCAGCCAGGAACCCATTGAGTCTTCAAACCCCCAATCTCCATGGGATTTTTTTAAGACAACCCCCAAAAGGCAGGATTTACTAGGAGTCGTTCAAAAACTGGCAAAAGCTCCCTCTGAATAAATGTTCAGGGTTCCATCCGGAGACGCCCACGGTGACTGATGAGTCATCAGATAGCCAGCTGTCGCCACAGAGTGCTATATATAGAAGCTGGAGGGGTGCCTGGTACCTAAAGCAAAGGGAGGAGCACACACCTAGTAGGTGGAGTCTCAGCCGGGAGGCAGGACTAGAGCACCTGGAAACTGCACCCTCAGCTCCCCCTGCCCCCCCAACAAAACAGAATCTGGGTCAGCAATTCCCCGGCACAGAATGCCGCGTGAACTGGAAGCAGGCAGCAACAGGGCCGGACATGGGCCATGCCAGTGCATTAATGATGATTACTGCTAATGATGGTAATGGGAGAATAATGGCTCAGTGAACTTCCCGCACATCACCTCATCGTCTTCCCATCAGACATACACATGGAGGACACCCTCGTGTTGCTGCCATTTAGACAGCTGAAACAGACCTTCCAGACCTCAGGCTTGGTTAGGCTGGGCCTGTGCTGTCCAGGACAGGGGCCACTAGCCACGTGTTTCTACTGAACACTTGAAATGTGGCCCAGCCAAACTGAGATCCTCTGTCAGCATAGAATGCACACCGAACTTTGAAGATTTAATTCCAAGAAAAGAATGTCAAATACCTTGTTAATAATTTTTTCCTGGTTTCATGCTGAAATGACAATATTTTAGATACAGCGGGTTGAACAAAATATGTTATTAAGTCAATTTCACCTGTTCCTTGTTACCTTCTTAATGTGGCTTCTCGAACATTTAAAATTATTAATACATATGTGGCTCTCATTTGTGGCTTGCATTGTATTTCTATTGGATAGTGCCGGGTTGCAGGCTGGAGGCCAGAACCTTCAGGAAATCCTGGCTATGCCCTCTCCTGACAAATAAAGCCTGCTTCCTGGTTCAAGGCTGAGAGAGGCCAGGGCTGCTCTCCAGACAACGCCAGTGGCCAGTTGCAGCTCCATGTACCCATCACAGAAGGTCCAGGTGATGCACAAAAGCCTCTGAGTGTCTGTGAACCCCAAACTTGTCCCTTATATCTTCTGAAAATGCACAGATTTCCGGGGGAAAGATGATGAATTCTCCCCGGCCCTGTCTTCTGCCTTCCCCACTTAACCCCCAAGAGAACTCCATTCTGTGCAATTGCATAATGAGACCGTGGAATAAGGCCACTTCACAAATGAAGCAGCTCTTTCCCTCACATATGCAAACAGCAGAGAGAGGCAAAGGAAAGAAGGGAGATGAGAAACACAATGAGAAATGCAGATGAGACAGGTGATTCACACCAAGAGAGAGAAACTGTATCCCAGAGGCAGGCACACAATGTCACACACACTCGGCTCACTGACACGTCGGGGGAGGGGGAGAAGGGTGTGTGTGTGTGCACATGTGTGGCGTGTTCATGTGCATGCGTGTGGAGCAAGAGAGCACTAGAGGCCTAGCACGGTGGCTCACGCCTGTAATCCCAGCACTTTGGGAGGCCGAGGTGGGCAGATCACTTGAAGTCAGGAGTTTGAGACCAGCCTGGCCAACATGGTGAAACCCTGTCTCTACTAAAAATATGAAAATTAGCCAGGTGTGATGGTGGATGCCTGTAATCCCAGCTACTCGGGAGACTGAGGTAGGAGAATCGCTTGAACCCGGGAGGCAGAGTTTGCGGTGAGCTGAGGTCACGCCACTGCACTCCAGACTGGGTGACAGAGTGAGACTCTTTCTCAAAACAAAAAAAGCACTAGAGAAAGGTTCTAGAATGAGGCAAATTGAACAGAACAGGGAACAGGGAAGAGATGAGCACAGGAGGCAAATACAAATGGAGGTTCGGGGAGTTGACAGCCTCCCTTTTGTAGCAAGCCCTGCCCTTTCTTTCTATGACAGTTTAAATTATTCACATCAGGACAATGGAAAGAATATAGATAGCAAAATAAAAAATGTGTCAGGGCCAGGCGGGCCCAGGATTCATGTGTGGTGGAAACAGAGCCCAGGGAGGAGGAAGGGCTGCCCGCCCTGCACCCAGGAGTGGGCTGGGCTTTGGGTGGCTGCAGTCAGGGCTGATTTTCCAGTCACTCAGTATCTACATCACCTCCAGAGTGTTGACAGAGCTGGAGTCAAACTGCACGCCCCCAGGGGCAGACCTGGGACATTTAGGGAGCTGTGTGAGTCAGACAAGGCCTGGGGACACCCACAGACCACAACCTCTCTGGGGCCAGGCTGAGGGCTGCCTGGTGTTCGCCTGCTCCCAGAGTGGCTGACACTTTGTGCCAGCCTCCTGCCTATCCTGAGCTGACCCTTCACTGGCAAGTCCCGGGTCCCCTGGGTAACCATCAGTTAATCAAATCTAAGCAGGCTTATGTGCTGCCAGGACAGGGTGGGCAGAGGTTCTCCCTCCCCTTCCTAGGTAATTAGGAAGTGGCTTCTAGAGGCCTGGGCCCAACTTGGTCACCTCACCTGAAGAAAGATTCTCTCATGGGGATGCAGGACGAATGTATCAATCTCCTCAGGCTGCCACAACAAAAGACCATAGGCTGAGTGGCTTAAACAATAGATATTTATGTTCTCATAGTTCTGATTGCTGAAAGTCCAAGACCAAGGTTTGGTTTCCCCTGAGGCCTCTCTCCTTGGCTTGCACACGGCCACCTTCTTGCTGTGTCTTCACACAGTCTTTCCTCTATGCGTGTACCCTGCCAGCGTCTCTCGTGTGTCCAAATGTTCTTCTAGGGACACCAGTTGTATTGGATTAAGCCCACCCTAATGGCCTCATTTTAACTTAATCACCTCTTTAAAGGCCCTAACTCTAAATATAGCCACATTCTGAGGTCCCGGGAGTTAAGGCTTCAATAGATGAATGGGGTGTGGGGCACAGTTCAACCCATAGCAATGAAATATCGAGAAAGACAAGGCCAGGTTCACACCAGGATGGGGAGAACAGTTCAGGGCCATGACACTCTCAACATCTGATAATCCCACTGTCTCCCTGCCTGTGCTTAGGGCCTCCTCCAGGTAAAGCTTATAGAAACCAGAGGCAACATTTCTGCAGGATGGAGGTTTGGGAGAATGTTGTTCCCATGGCTGATAGTTGCTGTCTTGCCCAGGAGCAGGAATTGTGTATCCCCAAGTCCCAGTCCAATGCCTGGCCCAGCAGGGAAACTCTGATTGGGGCAGAACAGAGGCCATTAGTCAAGACTCTGTGTCCTGACTCATTTAGAGTCTTATTGCCAATGGAAGTGACTCCAGAATAAATTTGGGCTTCATTCACAGAGAATTGAGGCCCTCACAGGTTTAAAAATAATAATAAAAGAAAGAGGCCAGGCGCAGTGGGAGGCAGAGGTGGGCGGATCACTTGAGGTCAGGAGTTTGAGACCACCAGCCTGGCCAACATGGCGAAACGCCGTCTCTACTAAAAACACAAAAATTAGCTGAGCACAGTGGCAGGTGGCTGTAATCCCAGCTACTTGAGAGGCTGAGGCAGGAGAATCGCTTGAACCCAGGAGGTGGGGGCTGCAATGAGTCAAGATCACGCC
>NW_012111253.1:4624903-4674446 GCF_000951035.1 Colobus angolensis palliatus
CAACATGGCAAAACCCTGTCTCTACTAAAAATACAAAAATTGGCTGGGCGTGGTGGTGGGTGTCTGTAATCCCAGCTACTTGGGAGGCTGAGGTAGGTGAATCGCTTGAACCCAGGAGGCGGAGATTGCAGTGAGCCGGGATCACGCCATTGCACTCCAACCTGGGTGACAGAGCAAGACTCTTTCTCAAAAAAAATTAAAAGTAAAAATAAAAGTTTAAAAAATATATGACTTCAGCCCCAGACATAGTCTGGAGGCAACTGCGTGAGACAGAGAGAGAGAGAGAGAGACAAAGATATAGACAGACAAAAACAGACACAGAAAGAATAAAAAAACTAGCTAAGAGCAGTCAACCCCCAGAAGAGTGAGAGATAATAATAACATGGTAGTTGTGTTTTTTGTCACTACGTTTTGGAGTGATTCATTATGCAGCAATAGATAACTGGAACACAGGCCAAAACACAATTGCGTGGGCAGACGCACACACACAAGTACACAAAAATCCCCCTTCACAGGACCTGTTTCGAGGCTCCTGGCAGCCAGCCTGGGTGCTGGTGCTCACACCACAGACTCTGGCGCCAGCCTGCCAGGATTCACATCCCTTTCCCACCACTTCTTAGCTGTCCAGCCTTGGGTGGGGAAACTAACACCTCTGCCTCAATTTCCTCATCTCTGAACTGGAAACCATACTGGAGCCCTCCATCTGGGATGGCTGGGAGGACTGAATGTGCTAACCCACATCAAATGCACGGGGCCATGCCAGGCATGCATGTAGTCGGCGCTTGATAACTGTTTGCTGGAATGATATGACTCAACATCTGCCTTTCTGCTTCCTAACAGGTGGGCTGAGAAACATGCCATTTCCGGCAGACACACCGCTGACCATCTTTTTCCATCACACTGAGGTCACCAGCACGGCCTCACACTTATTTGTTTTGTAAAAATGTCAGCAGCTGGGCCAGGTACCCTCCCCCAGCCCCTGTGGAAAGTCAGCTCCCTCTCCCTCTGCAGGTGCTTGAGATCTGTCCTGCCACTGTCATCTCCCGCCTTTGCCTCGCAAACCACAGATTAGTAGAAGACAAAACGCTGGCTAAGGGCTGACCTCAATACTTGCTTTCAGAGTCCCTTGGCCTGGCCCAGCCACAGAGCTGTGGGACACAGGATGAGCAGGAAGCAGACAATGACAGTTGGCTGGGCTTGCAACACCCTCTTGCCTCTCCTTTTGTGGGGTGGCTAAATGGTGCAGCTTTAGGGATGCCCTGGTGCCTCCTACACACTGAGGACCCACTTCCCAGAGGCAACTCCCACAGCCAGGAGGGGACAGGATCATGGAAGGTGCTTGTGGCTTTGCCAAGTCCTCCTCACTGCCCTGAGTCCCATCAGGGTACCAGCGGAGCCAGAGGCCAGGTTCTTCCCATGAGGAAGCAGGGGTTGGAACAGAATAAAGTCAGCAACAGACCCCTTTTCTGTCTAGTCAAGGCCCGCCTGGCCTCCAGAAAGGTCCCTCTGCCTTTTCCCTCTGGGGCAACCCCTTGATTGTACCCCATACTAAATCCCCTGTCTTGGGCATTCATGCTCCTCTGACTTTCCAGCTGTCTCACTTTGGGAGGACCATTGCCACCCGTGGGCCCTGTTTCTCACTCTCCATTTGTGGTAACTGGCTTCTCTGCCCAGTAACACAACCTTGCCCTCCCATTTGACCCCCACACCTCCCTCCAGGTGGCCTCTGCCAGACCTAAAGCAGGTGCCCGGCTATCGCCTCTCCAGCCTTGTTGGGCTGCAGGATGCACAGGATTTCGATAAGTTCACCAGCTCTCTTACTCAAAGTAATCCCTGCCCCAATCCCTTGGGTCACCTTGAAAAACCATTCTTAGTCTCTAATGAACCAATTGGTTCTTTAGAAAAGACACCTGGAACTTTCTTTGCAGCGATGAGCCATGTTTGTCAATGGGAGCACTATTCATATTTGGGCCTGGACAAATCCCCATTGTGTGGGACAGTCCCCCCGCATTGTTGGATGTTAAGTGTCCTTGGCCCCCTGCCTGCTAAATTCCAGTCGCACCCCCTAGTCATTGTGACAACCAAAAATGCACCCCTATTTCCAAATGCCCCCACCCCCAGGTGGAACAGTCCCTGAATAGGGAAGCACCATTCATCTCAGGATAAAATTCTTTCTCTGCCACAACAATCACCAAGCAGCATCTCCCTGCAGGATCAGTTGTGCGTGCTTGATCAGCCCAGTCTCCCTCATCTTATTCAACCCAGAGTCAATGCCGCTGCATAAGTCTGTTCTGTTTCTGCACTTACAGACTCATACTGTGAGCAGGGACTCCAAAGTATGCCAAGGAACTCGGTCCCTAAATCTATCCTCTTTATTATAGATTGTGTGGGTTGTCCCTGATAGATAATTCTCAGCAAAGCATTTACTGAGAAATCACTTGTTTAATTTCACACGCCCCCTTCCATCACTGGCATTACTTTAAAAAATAAAAATAAAAAGTAAAAGAGCAGCCATTGTTGGAAGAGTTCCATTGGAGCTGTTTGTCAAGGTCCATTGAGTCAAAATTCCCAGTTTAACTTTGAATGCTCAACGCTCCTTCCTCTAATGTGAGGTTGGCATTTGTACCTTAAAAAGGGAGGGGAAATTGAGTCTTGAGAAAGAGAAAAGGGAATAAAATAATCCTCCCTCTATAGTGTCTATACTTTTCAACATAACATGGGAGTGCAACTACCTTTTTACCAAAACATGTCGCCAGCCTGGTGTGAAGCCCCCACACCTGGATCCACCAGGAGGGAGGAACATCTGTTCCAACAGGGACATAGCTTTGCGCACACCTGCTGACACTTCTGCATGGCTGTGGGTCCAGCTGTAGTAGCTACACTGGGTCGTTTTCCTTTTTGGAACAATAGCTCTCAACACCAAGAGCTTCTTGCTGGTGTCGCAAAATCCCAGTCTCACATTGAAGACCTAATCCTGAAGGTTTTTAGTCTCCCAGAGTCCACTTGTGATGATCTGATGGACCCCAAGGCCTCTCTTCACAGAACAAGACAGACACAAGTGTGGACGCATATAGGGTATGTCCACATGCGTGCACCCACTTCCACAGAACTTTGTACATAATCACAAAGCCTCCTGAAGCCTGCCCTTGGGCAGTCAATTAAGAATCCACCGCTGGTTCCACACATGAGGAAATTGAATGTAAAAGCAGCTTTGGTGGTACAAACAAATATGATTCAGTTTCAGCCGGGAAGGCGAGCAACTCTCAAACTATTTCTTCCTGAAACAAGCCACGAGCCTCATGTAAAGACAATAACCCCTGTAAATGGAGATAGTGAGAGAAAGCTTCCAGAGACCACTGTCATTCCTGAATACTCTGAATTTATGTGGAGTGCTAAGAAGAGAGGCCAGAAAGCAAAACAACCTGGAAAAACTCAAAACCCATTTGCCCCAAAGTAAAACAATTCATGTCGATGGCAGTTCCTGTAGATAACAGCACCGCATTGCCTTCCACTTGCACAGTGCTTTACCCAGCTCAAACAGCTTTCACCAGCATTATTCAGCAGTCTCACAACTGCTCTGTTAAGTCAGGACCACTATAATTGCCCCCATGTATGGGTTGCAACAAAGAAGAGGGCTCAAAGAGTGGAAGTGATGCCTGAAAGGACACGTTGGTTGGTAGCAGTAGTACTGTCTTAGTCTGTTCTGGTTTCTATAACAAAATCCCTTAGACTGGGTAATTTATAAACAACAGAAACTTAGTGGTCACAGTTCTAGAGGCTGGGAAGTCCAAGATCAAGGCATTGGCAAATTCCATGTCTAGTGAGGGCTCTCTGCTTCATAGATAGTGCCTTTACCCTGAGTCCTCACGTGGCAGAAGGGACAATCAGGCTCCCTCAAGCCTCTTTTATAAGAGCATTCATCCCATTTATGGGAGTGGAACCTTTGTGACCTAATCACCTCCCAAATACCCCACCTCTTAATACCATCACATTGGGGATTCAGTTTCAACGTATGAATTTTGGAGGGGCACCAACATTCAGACTATAGCAGTAGGCAAGCCTCAACACTCAAGTGCTTGTCAAATCATGCTTGCATCGTGCTTTTGCTGATGTTCTTCTTTTACATGCCATTGTTGATGTTCCATTGGCCAAAGCAAGTCATGAGGCTAAACTCAACATGAGAGGGGACTACCCATGGATGTGGATATCAGGAGGCATAACTCATCGGGGGCCATATTTGTAACCACCTACCACACACACAAGTAAAAAGCACCTCCCTTCCCACATAATGACTAAAATATCATCATTTATCTTTCAGACCATTGCCCTCTTTTTGCTTGCTCTTTGAGAAATCAGGCATGGCTTTATTGTGTATCCTATGACCCAGCAATTGTATTTCAAGATATATAGCCAAGAGAAACAAGTGTTTGTGTGCACCAAAAGCCCTGCACACAAATGCACGTAGCAGCTTTATTCACAACAGCCTGAAACTGGAAACAACCCAAATGCCTGTCAATGGGAGAGTAAATAAACTAATCATGATATACTCATACAATAACAGACTATACAGCACTGAAAAAGAACAAATTACTGCTACATATAACAACATGGATGAATATCCCAGACAATATTGAGCAAAAGAAACCAAATGCACAAGAATATGTGTTGTATGATTCTATTTATCTGAAGTTCAAAACGGAAAGATCAGCTGGGTGCAATGGCTCATGCCTATAATCCCAGCAGTTTGGGAGGCCAAGATGGAAGGATTACTTGAGTCCAGGAGTTTGAGACCAGCTTGGGCAACATAGTGAGACCGTGTCTCTATAAAAAACAAAAAATTAGCCAGGCATGGTGGCACGAGCCTGTAGTCCTAGCTACTCATGAGAGTGAGGCAGAAGGTTGGCTTAAGCCCAGAAAGTCGAGGCTGCAGCGAATTGTGATTGCACCACCACACCACTGCACTCCAGCCCAGGTGACCCTGTCTCCAAAAAAACCAGACAAATCAAGTCTATATTGTTACAAGTCAAAATAATGGTTACCTTTGGGGGGATAGAAAGTGGGAGGGGACAGAAGGGAGCTTCTGGAGCAGGTGCTAGAAATAGTCTCTATGTCTCTATGTCAACCTGGGTGACCGTAGGTCTACACATATGTAAAGAGTCACAGACTTGTACACTTAAGATTGGTGGACTTTACTGTGCTTATAGCTTAACTGTTTTTCAAGTACAACATTAAAAGTAAGAATGGGATTCAGGTGCAGACTCGGGGCTGGAACCTAGGCTGCGGGGTCTGCCCCGGGCTTCAGGGGCATGTCTGGGAGGGCAGGGTCCAGGGCTCAAGTTCGGGGGTTAATTCTGGGCGTCGGTGATTTCCTAGGGATTAACTGGGGCGGAGGGTGCATGCTTTTGTGTGTATCTAGATGAGTGCTTCCTAAATCCTGGGGGCTCCGCACTTCAGTGGAGGCTCCAGCATTTTAAGAGTTACCTTTTTAAAATCCACATTTAAGAAGCTGTTTTTGGAGTTCTCCGGTCTTAAGGGTTAATCCTGTGGAAACTGACTCCTAAGGGCAAATCCAAGGAGCCTGAGGTTTTGGTATTTAATTCTGAATCCTTATGCGTTACATAAGGAGTGAATCCTGGGTGGGTGACCTTGGTTCTTGGAGAATGATCCTCACTGAAAGGTGTCCGGGGTGTGAGACGGGTGATTCTGGTTTAGAGGATGAATTCTGCAGGCCCTGGGAGGTCTTCTAGAGCATATAAACTGAAATAACCCTAGGCTTAGAACTGAGTATGAATTACAGACGGAGTGAGCCTACCAAAAGCAGCGACCATCTTTCAAAACAAGAAGGTCCTGCTGGGAGAAACTGGCATGGAGAAGCTCCTGCAGTACTACAGAACATCAGTCTGAGCTTCAAGACACCCTAAGAGGCGATTGAGGGCAACTACATTGACAAGAAATGCCCCTTCACTGGTAACGCCTCCATTCGAGGGTGGACCCTCTCTGGCATGGTGACCAAGATGAAGATGCAGAGGACCACTGTCATCTGCTGAGACTATCTCCACTACATCTGCAAGTACAACCACTTCGAGAAGCGCCACAAGAAGATGTCCGTACACCTGTCCCCCTGCTTCAGGGACATCCAGATCAGCGACATCATCACAGTGGGTGAGTGCTGGCCCCTGAGCAAGACAGTGCGTTCAATGGGCTCAAGGTCACTAAGACCTCCGGGCACCAAGAAGCAGTTCCAGAAGTTCTGAGGTTGGATGTGTGCCCACTCCCCACAATGAAATAAAGTTATTTTCTCATTCCGCCCCCCACCCAAAAAAAAAAAAAACAGTAAGAATGGGTTTCCTAGTGTGGCTTCTCTAGACAGGGTGGCAGCCTTGGGAGGGCGCACTGAGGTAGAGGGTGGGAGGCCCCCAACCTGGCCTCATCTGGCCTGCCCCGTGCCTTTTCCCAAGCCAGCAAGGAAAAGACCTTGCTCCTTGCTTGGGCCCTGAAGAGCTCCACATGGCGGGGTGGTTGGTGCAGGTTACTTTAGACTGGGGCACAGTGGTGGTGGCCACACAGGCTCCCCGGTGGGAAATACTTTGAAGAGCCATTGTTCCCAAGAGTTGATCAAGGAAACAAGCTGGTAATGAACAGCAGAAATAACAATACTTAATAATGGGCAGAATCAAAATGGATTTCAATCCCTGTAGCTAATTTACCAGGAAACTTATTCCTGAGACAGGCAGCTCTCTCCCCTCATCAGACTGTAGGGTAAACAAGGAAGTGGCAGAACCAGGAGGGGGGGAGGTGGGAGGAAAGGAGGTGGAGGGAGAGGGGAAGGGGGAAAGGAGAAGGGAGGGAGGAGCAGCGGGGTCTGAATGAGCTCTTTGAAAATATGCAGAGACGCTGGGGAGTGGGAGTGGGCAGGGGCTAGGAAGGGTAGGAGCCCCCAAATCTCAAAGATGCCTCTCAGAGGCCCTGCAGCCTCCCCTGCCCCCATGATGGCTGTGAAGCCCAGAGCTCCTCCTCCAGATCTCCAGCTCAGCCCCTCCAATTCTTCAACCCTTGGTACATATCCTCCACTGTTACTGCCTGCCCCCGAGAGCTAAGGAAGGGGGCCTCAAGACCGCACAACAATGGAAGGAAACCCCTTGTCAGGGAAGGAAGATTCTAACTGGAGCTCTCAATGCTCCAGAAAGATTATCTTTCCGGTTCCCATCGTAAAGAGACCAACTCACAATCACCCCACTACCCATAAGCTCTCACTGCCCTTTTCCTCCCCCACCCCACCCCCCAAATAGGCTGATTTGTTTGTCTTTTATCACTCCGTTAAAAAATTAGTTCTTAGAGATCCTTCTCCCAGGATGAGGGCAAAAGGCAGCCCGGGCCTCCTCTGTTATTTTAAGGCAAGAGATGTCGGCTTGAAGCCTGCTCTGAGATCTTGTGGGGAGGGCGGCAGGGTTTGTTATATGAGGGTCAAGTCTATTAAGACCTGCTCGCTGGGCGCGGTGGCTCTGGCCTGTAATCCCAGCACTTTGGGAGACCAAGGCAGGGGAATCACCTGAGGTCAGGAGTTCGAGACCAGCCTGGCCAACATGGCGAAACGCTGTCTCTACTAAAAATACGAAAACTAGCTAGATGTGGTTGCATGTGCCTGTAGTCCCAGCTACTCGGGAGGCTGAGGCAGGAGAATTGCTTGAACCCAGGAGGCGGAGGTTGCAGTGAGCCGTGATCATGCCCACTCACTCCAGCCTGGGCAATAGAGCAAAACTCCATCTCAAAAAAAATAAAATAAACCTGCTCACAACCAGGATCTTCAGATCACCTTGTCTGTGGCCAATGAGAAAAATGCTTCCCTTCCCTCCATACCTTTCCCTGCCTGTCCCCAGTCCCCTTCAACTGCCCCTGGCTTCTCAGGGTTCCTCCCCTCCCCCTCCAAACTTGCTACTTGCCAACACCATCTACCTTCCCCACCCCAATATCCTACTTTTTTATTCAACGTCCCCATCAGGTGTAGGAAAAGCTAAAGTCCACGTGTACATCTCTGTCTCTGACCACGAGTCCGCTGAGGTAATATGCCTGAACCCCAAGGCCGGTGGACAGGCACTGGCGGAACTCTTCAATTTCCACTACTTGAGTGCTTGCCTACATTGTCAAATGGATCACTCTCTTTTCAACTTGAGCAGAGAGGATGCTTCTTGCTAAAGGCTAAGTACTCGCTGAGTTGCAAGTTTTAGAAAATGAGGCCATTGTGGGGCTATTTCTGAGGGAAAGGAAGACCTGCAGTGCCAGCGCCAGCCCTGTCCACCTCCCACAAGAATTGGGCACCATTATTTTTACATTGGGGAAAATTCCATCTCCTATTTCAAGAAAAACAACTGAATCTGGCTTTATCTTCCACCAAAGTATACACTGTGAAGAGATGGCAAGGGTTTAATTCTTAGAGACAGTTGGAAGCAAGTGACCAAAAGGAACTTCAGGATGAAGATGACTTTTCAGTATCTAAGAGGGCTTTGCTGGTGAAGCCCCTGCAGTTAAGGTGTCAGCTATGGGATAACGTGGGGGGTCAGGGTGGCAGGTAGGAGAGACCCCCTCACCATGGCATCCTGCTGGGAGCATAGCCAGTCTGTGTGAGGAACAGAGCCAGCCTTCTAGGAAGGGGTAAAGAAAGGTGGGGTTCATGGTCACTTTTGAAAACCAGCTTCCTAGGGCTTTGCCTGTAACAAAGTATCATGCACTTGGGGGCTTAAACAACGGAATTTTATCTTCTCACAGTTCTGGAGGCTGGAAGTCTGAGACCAAGGTGCCAGCAGGGTTGGTTCCTTCTGAGGCCTCTCTCTTTGGCTTGTAGATGGCTGTCTTCTGGCTGTATCTTTACAGTCTTCCCTCTGTGTGTGTCTGTGTCCTAATTTCCTCTTTATAAAGACACCAGCCATATTGGATTAGGGCTTACCCATATGACCTCATTTTAACTTAATTACCACTTTAAAGACCCCGTTTCCAAATACTGTCACATCTTGGGGCACTGAGGGGTTAGGACTTCAACATATGAATTTTCAGGGTATGCAATTCAGAACATAAGACCACTGCAGGGTTTCTCTTTTGCTTCCACAATTACAAGCTATTCAAACTGCAGTCAATATAGTGCCAGGACTGGGAGAAGCTGCAGGGTTGCAGATCACACATTGAAAAGGTCCTTGTCTACCCCAACCCCAGGCTCCTTTCTGCCTAAATTCTCCTCAACATCCAAGTCTTGCCTCTGCAAGAAGCCCTCCCTGTCCCTTAAACTCACATGGAGCTTTTCCTTTGTCAAATTTCATAAGAAAGGATCATTCAAGTCATGCTTTCTGCATCCTGAGTGTAAATCATAAATTTGCTTTTTTTTTTTGGAGACAATGTCTCTCTCTGTTGACCAGGCTGAAGTGTAGTGGCACATTCATGCCTCATGGCAGCCTTGACCTCCTGGACTCAAGTGATCCTCCTGCCTCAGTCTCCTTTTTGAGTAAGATCTTTGAGAATAAGCCACCCCCATCCTAACACACACACACACACACACACGGCCAGTATCTATTTCCTCCCTCTCCCAGCCAGGCAGTTTGGGGAGCTGGAATTGGCTGCACACCCAGCTCTAGGGATCAACAAGATTGGCTTAATTCAAAAGGGAAGATACACACGACCAAATTGGTCCAATCAGAGTAAATATCAGGATTCTTGATGGGAATGCTGGAACACAGGATCTCTCTTCTGGGCTGGGTTTGGTTGTAGAACATGCGAGGTCTAGAGCAGAGCAGCTATAACTGGGTGGGCAGGCGACAGGAACGGGGGCTGGAAGTTCCAGGAATTTGGATGGGGTTGGGGGAACCACTACTGTGTGTAACCATGAAACCCATCCACAGGAAACAGAGCAGATAATGGGTGCTGGTGGCATCATTTAAGCCCTAGATCAAGCCATACCTCAAGTAGGTTACCACTGGACCATTCAGTAACATAAACCAATCAATTCCCCCTTTTGCTAATATTGAATTGGGTTGGGTTCACAATGGAAAAAATCACTAAATGATACAATTTCTTTTGGATCCTCCAAAGAGCCTAGCCCCAGGATAGTGTGGACACTCAGTAAATACAAGCATGCACCACATAATTACGTACCAGTCAACAACAGATTGTATATACAACAGTGGTCCTGTAATATTATAATACTGTATTTTTACTGTACCTTTTCTATGTTTAGATATGTTTAGATACACAAATACCACTGTATAACAATTACCTGCAGTATTCAGTACAGTACGTGCTGTACAGGTTTATAGCATAGGAACAATGGGCTATACCAAGTAGTCTAGGTGTGTAGTAGGCTATACCACATAGGCTGGTAGAAATATATGCTATGATGTTCGTACAATGACGAAATCCCCTAACCACACATTTCTCAGAACATATCCCTTTCGTTAAGTGACACATGACTGTACTAGAGCATTACAAAGTCTCAATCTATGAAGGCTTTGTAGATAAGAAAACTGTGACCAGGGGTAAAGGGATTTACCAAGTCTCAGGGGCCAGTTAGTGGCAGAGCCTGGATGACAGCCTAGATCTCCAATCTAGTGCCATTCCCACTGCACTGGAAGGGATGTGGGCCACTGTTCCTCCTCCCCTGATCCCCCAACCTAATCCCTGAAGGAGAGGGAGGAGCTGAGAAAGCCAGTGTGAAGCCACAGCACCCTCAACCCCCCAAATAGGAAGACTTGGTTGCAAGCCGGGAGACCAGAGGAGAGGCAAGGCAGGAAATTGAGTGACTCCACGTCAACCACACGTTCTGAGTCACCTGGGGGCTGTGAGTAAGAAGATAGTGCAAAGATGATGAGCAGTTGCCAACCCAGGCAGCAGGCATGTCAGTGTCCTCAGGACCCCAGAGGGCCCCACTGCAGGCTCTAGGGAGACCTCTGCCCTCAAGAAGGCTGTCTTTGGAGGGGAGTGGTGGCTCATACCTGTAATCCCAGCACTTTGGGAGGCTGAGGCAGGAGGATCACAAGGTCAGGAGATCGAGACCATCCTGGCTAACATGGTGAAACCCGGTCTCTACTAAAAATACAAAAAAAAATTAGCCGGGCGTGGTGGCGGGCGCCTGTAGTCGCAGCTACTCGGGAGGCTAAGGCAGGAGAATGGCGTGAACCCAAGAGGCAGAGCTTGTAGTGAGCCGAGATTGTGCCACTGCACTCCAGCCTGGGCGACAGAGCCAGACTCCATCTCAAAAGAAAAAATAAAGAAGGCTGTCTCCAAGTCGGGTGGTGGGTTTAGCAGGCTCCAGAAGGGGCAGAAATGTGTGTCGGGGCAGAGTCACATATCTGGCGGCTGGGCTGCAAAGACTGGCAGGGGTGGGGAGTGGACTGAGGAGAATAGAGTATCTGGGATACCTTGGGCATCTCTCTCCAACATGGCAGCTTCAGGGTAGCCAAATTCCTCAATGGCAGCTCAGTGCTTCAAAGACATGTGGGAGGGAGGGAGAGAGGGAGATGGGGAGAGAGAGAGAGAGAGAGAGAGGTGAAAGCCGTATCACCTTTTCCAACCTGGCCTCACAGCGTCACCTCTGGTTCATTCAATTAATTGGAAATGTCTGGTCCATATTCAGAGGCAAATTAGGCTCCACCTGGTTGGGAGGACTGTCAAAGAAAGTCTAGATATGGTATTTTATTTGTTGTTGTTTGAGACAGGCTCCTGCTCTGTCATCCAGGCTGTAATGCAGTAGTGTGACCGTGGTTCACTGTATCCTCGACCTCCTGGGCTCAAAAGATCCTCCCACCTCAGCCTCCCTAGTAGCTTGGACCACAGGCATGTGCCATCGCACCTGGCTAATTTTTTTTTTTTTTTTAAGAGATGGGTTCTCTCGCTAATGTTGCCCAGGCTGGTCTCAAACCCCTGGGCTCAAACCATCCCCCCACCTTGGCCTCCCAAACTGCTGGGATTACAGGTATGAGCCACTGCACCTAGCTGAGACATGGTTTTCAACCATGATAGAAGCCGTACCTGGCAGGCAACAAGAAGCCCGTGTCCCTACCCCTGTACAATGCCAGAGCTTCCTGGCACTGCCTAAATCCGGACCTTTTGAACACAAGGGAGAAAGTGAATGCTATCTTGGACATACCAATATCATGTGGGTGTTTTTGGTTACTCTTAGCCAAAGCTAATCCTAGCTGATACTGAGAGCATGAACTGCCATGTCCTATTCCTGGCATAGAGTAAGCTCTCAAGCCAAAACTCGCTAAGTGAGAGTGGGTGGGCTGATGGAAGGAGGGAGGGAAGAAAAATGTGGCAGTGAACACAATGGACTGCAGATCTCAAATACGCTGTTCCATTGGCCAGTAGATTCACTTGTATTTGTTAAGCTGTATCCCAATATCTATTTATTAAACTGAAAAAACATGCAAAGAAAACGTTAAGTTAACATATAAGGAAGTAGAGGGCAAACAGTAAGTGCCTACGGATGGAATGGATGAATGAATGAGCAATTACAGGACATAAACAGACAAGGGAAGGTCCCCAAAGCAAAGGCTCTCAGATTGGTCAAGGTGCCCAAACTGGCTCAAGGCCACATTATGAAAAAGTCCTTTGTCCTAGAAGCCTCTTCTTTTACCTGTCTCCTCCTGCTCCACTCCTGCTCCACTTTCTCGTTCTCCTCTTGCTTTTCCTCCTCCCCTCTTTCCCTCTTTCTCCTTCTGCTTTTCCTCTTTTTTTTTTGTTTTTTTTTGAGACAGGGTCTCACTCTATTGCCCAGGCTGGAGTGTTGTGGCACAATCTCTGCTCACTGCAGCCTCCGCCTCCCGGGTTCAAGTGATTCTCCCACCTCAGCCTCCTAAGGAGCTGGGATTACAGGTACTCCCCACTACACCTGGCTAATTTTCTGTATTTTTAGTAGAGACAAGGTTTCACCGTGTCAGCCAGGCTGGTCTCGAACTCCTGACCTCAGGTGATCCACCCACCTCGGCTTCCCAAAGTGCTGGGATTACAGGCATGAGCCACCGTGCCCGGCCTTCCTCTTTTTCTTTTTTGTCTTCCCCCCTTCTTCTTCTCTTTCTCCTCCTTTCTGTTTCCCCCTTCCTCTCTCCCTCCTCTTTTCCCTTCTTTGTCCTCCTTTTCCCTCTTCTCCTTCACCCACCCACCTCTCTCTTCCCACAGCCACCTGGTATATATTCTTAGCCCCCTACCCACCCACCCGTACACACCAAAATCTAGGCATTTTCTGATGTTCTGGACAAAGGGAAGGGAAAAACAATCAAACCATCAATCCCAGTTCCCTGGCAGGCCTGACAAATGTGGTCCCAGCACTCAATCCATCCTTCTCTCCCTTCCCCTCACCAATTCCCTCATGCTCCAGCCTCCTCACTACCCCCTCCTATTCTGGTCAACTCCTACTCGTCATTCACCATCCTGCTTAGATGTCACCTCCTCTAGAAAAGGCCCTGTTGGGGTAGGTGCCTCTCCCATGTGCTTCCAGAAGCCCCTGCTTACCTGTGTCAGAACACGCAGCCACTGGGGTGGAACAATCTGCCTTGGTCTCCACCAAGAGCCATGGACTTGCAGGGAAGGTGCATTCCCATTGCAGAACCTCCGAAAGCCTGCCCTCCAGAAAACCTGTGAGAGAGACTCTACCGGCTTAGTCATCCCTGAATTATGGCAAAGACTAACCCTAAAGTAGCATTTCCTGGGTTGCAGGACATGGGGTAACTATCCTCTTGGTGTCTCTCATATCAAGGTGGCTGGGCAGCCCCTATATTGTGTCTGAACCCAAAGAAGCACTGGATGTTCCTTGGGCTGGTTCCCTGGAATTCGAGGGCTTTTCTTTTCTTTTCTTTTTTTGAGAAAGAGTCTCAGTCTGTCACCCAGACTGGAGTGCAGTGGCATGATCATGGCTCACTGCAGCCTTCACTTCCTTGACTCAAGCTATCTTCCCATCTCAGCCTCCTGAGTAGCTGGGACTACAGGTGTGCACCACCATGCCTGACTAATTTTATAATTTTTTTGTAGAGACGGGCAACAATTTTTTGTTGCCCGGGCTGGTCTCAAAATCCTGAGCTCAAGTGATCCTCCCACCTCGGCCTCCCAAAGTGCTGGGATTACAGGCGTGAGCCACTGCACCCAGCCGAATTCAAGTTTTATTTATTTATTTTACTTTTTTTTTTTTTTTCTTTTTGAGACAGGGTCACTCTGTCACCCAGGCTGGAGTGCAGTGGCATGATCACAGCTCACTGCAGCCTCAACCTCCATGGCTCAAGTGATCCTCCCACCTCAGCCTCCTGAGTAGCTGGGACCATAGGTACTTGACACGATGCCCAGCTAATTTTTCATATTTTTCATAGAGATGGGGTTTTGCCACATTGCCCGGGCTGGTCTCAAACTCCTGGTCTCAAGCCATCTACCCTCCTAGGCCTTCCAAAATGCTGGGATTACAGGCATAAGCCACCACACCTGGCCTCAAATTCAAGTATTTAATATGTTTAAGCCATGTCTTTTCCACTCTGTCTCCAGACACCTCTGTTGTGATACACTGTATTTCTCAATTACGGCCACAGTAATATTTCTGGTCCTATATGTTCTTCCAGGATCTCCTTATTCCTGTCAAGAGGTGGTGTCTTTTTCCTCTCCCCTTTGAACCTGGGTGGGTTAGTGACTCTTCCAACCAATAGAATATGGTAGAAGTGATGCTATGTGGTTTGCGATGCTAAGTCACAACATGCAAACAGCTTCTGCTTGGTGCCCAGGAGATCTCTTTCAGGACACTGACCTTTGGAACCTGGTCGCCATGCTGTGAGAAAGCCCAAACCACACAGAGAGGTTGTATGTAAATATGTGACCAACAGCCCCAGCTAAGGGCTTCGAGGACAGCCAGCATCAACTGGCAGACCTATGAGTGAGCAAGCCTCCTTTCCAGGATGTGAGTGCTGCCTGACAAGGATATCCCCCTTCCCGTGTCTGCAGTAGCAGAGAAGCCCTGAGGCAGAAAATGAAAGGCAGAGATGACTGGTACTCACTTTGGGTGAGATGCTGTCAGTGTGAGTTGAGTCAAAGCCCTCATGGAATGGTCCACCAAGGCCCAGTTGGAAGCAGCAGAGGTGAGACCTCAAGGAAGTGAGCCAAGGCACCAGAGGCAAATTATCCAGCAATTTCTTTAACCCCCTTTGCCTCAGTTTCCTCATATGAAAAATGGAAATCCTAACAGGGCACTTGTGAGGATTAAACATGATAACCCATGCAAAGTGCCAGACACATTGGAAGTGCTCAATACATATTAGTCTACTAAGAGAAAGGGGCCAGGTTCAGTGGCTCACACCTGCAATCCCAGCACTTTGGGAGGCCAAAGCAGGCAGATCATCTGAAGTCAGGAGTTCGAGACCAGCCTGGCCAACATGGTGAAACCCCATCTCTACTAAAAATACAAAAAATTAGCCAGGTGTAGTGGCAGGTGCCTATATTCCCAGCTACTCGGGAGGCTGAGGCAGGAGAATCGCTTGAACATGGGAGGCGGAGGTTGCAGTGAGCCGAGATCGCACCACTGCACTCCAGCCTGGGCGACAGAATGAGAGTCCATCTGGGAAAGGAAGAGAAGGGAAGGGGAGGGGAGGGGAAGGGAGGGGAGGAGAGGGGGAAAGGGAAGGCGAAGGGGAAGGGGAAGGAGAAGGGGAAGGGAAAAGGTTTTTAAGGTACCAGGAAGACTTCTGTGTGTATCACAGACTGGCTGCTCTCGGGAGCCATAGACTTCCAAATGCGAACAAAGAACGTGCTTTGGAATTCTGAACTTAACTTTTTAGATGCCTTGGACTTGGAACGTTGATCTTACACCATAATATAAAGAATGGAGGTGGGATTATGAGAGCAGTTTTTCTGCCACAGGAAGAGGGAATCACGGTTCGAGAGGATGACTGGCTGGTGGAAGGGTCTACGTGCCCACGGGAGCCCTGTAACAAGCCTGGGGCTCTTCTGGCACAGAGACGGGAGAGGCATGAAAACCCCAGAAAGGTTGATAGGCACAGGGAGGAGAGGGCACGGAGTCTCACGCCACGGCAGCCAGCAGCAAGGGAAGCCTGCACATTGCGCAGAGAAGGTCCATGTTTAATCCGGTGCTGCAGCGGTAAAGTGGCTGTGACTAAATGCAGTGTCTCAGCAGCGATTGCAAGGGTGACCCAGGTCCTCACACCCCAGCACAATAGAGAGAGCAGCAAAGGGCACCCAAGCCACCACGGCACCAAAGGACGCCGGCCTGGGGCATGTAGCAGAATAACATGCAAGGCCGCTGGACTAGAGGCCGTAGCCAGCCGCAACATCAGGTTCCATGTTCAAGTCCAAGAGGGACAGGCACACCTTGTCCAAGTCCAGTCAGTCCAGTGGGTAGGGCCAGGATGCAGAGAGCAGCATGCGGACACATGTCCCTCGCACAATACTAGGACAGTGTAGGACCAGCCTCTCCTCCCCGCTCCCTGCTTTACCCTCCCCCACCCCTACTCCCAGGGCTGCAGCTCATGCCTGGGAAGAATGAGTGAGGGAGAATCCTGAAGAGACAGCATTTGCCTAAAAGTGACCATGATTTAAACCAGAAGTGACTGTTACCTTGACTTGGCAAGTTTAAGTTGTCGACCATCAGCAGAAACGGGGGCTCAAGAGCCCAGTTAAAGCTGCAGTTGGGGAGAAATAAAGAAAAGCTACATCTTAGCACACCTGAGTGTCAGGAGAGTGGAACTTAAACCTGCTACACAAGGCTTTACTCAAGGCTTGGGAATAACAGGAGGAAATTAAGCCAGAGCGGAGCTGACACACAAATAATCCAGTTGACAAGCTGCGACTTGCTCTCCAGGGGCCAGCGTCCCTGCAGAAGGCACACGCATGGGAGGGGGCAGGCAGAGGGAGGAGGGGAGGAGGTCAGGAGTCTGTCCAAAGGAAGACAAAACGTGTGACTCTCCTTTTTGGATCCTTCTGCCTCTCTCAACAACTCTTAATTACTAGCAATCAGCTCTTAATTACCTACAACAAGAGAGACCAGGGAAAACACAGATAAATGAAATCCACAGATAATCCCCAAACCCCAATTTGGTCGATAACATCATCCAGCTTCCCCAAGTAACCTCTTGCCAGGACTCCTGATCTCCTGACAAGTTGCAGATCAGAACGATCCCCAATTCGCCGTCTTTCTTTGCCTTTGCCCTTGCCTGTGCCCGCCTTCTGTTGATGCAGAGAGAGAAGCGGGTGGACCCTAAATAATTCCCAAATGGATATTCTTTCCTCCCATCCCTGGGATGCGGCTGCCAGGCCCCTGGCCTGGTGCCAGGCTCCAAGCCTCCTGGCACTGGACTGTTTTCACTGTCTGTTTGCCCAACAAACAGGAATGCTGGCTGAGAATTCAAGCCACCTTGGAGGACAGGAAGAGAGGACAACAGGTTCCAGGGCAAGGGACTCTGAAGACACACTGTGTGGGGGGCTGCTGTGGGCCACCACATGTCCCACAGACTCAGGGGTCTCTTTGTCCACACCTAAGTCAGGATGGCTGCCTAGAGGCAGAGAACAGAACCAAGAAAAGTTAGAACCGAGAGTGAGAGCAGGGATGGAGGAAAGATGGCCGAGTCTGGGGGCTCCCCGTTCCTGTTTCCTGACTTTTCCATAGTCAGGCAGTCAGGAATTCTTTTCCTTTTTTTTAGAGACAGGATCTCGCTCTATCGCCTCGGCTGGAGTACAGTGGCAGAATTATAGCTCACTGCAGCCTCGAACTCCTGGGCTCAAGCGATCCTCACGCCTCAGCCTCCTGGTAGCTGGGACTACAGGTGTACACAATCACAGCTGGGTAAATTTTTTATTTTTTGTAGAGACAGGGTCTCACTTTGTTGCCCGGGCTGGTCTCAAATTCCTGGGCTTAAGCGATCCTGCCACCTTGGCCTCCCTCCCAAAAGTACTGGGATTACAGGCATGCAGTCAGGGATTCTTAAATGTTCCCTGTCTGAGCAGGCAGGCAGGGCATATGCCTTAGGTCTCATGCTTGAGCTGGCAGAATCCTGGGCAAACTGCCTGTCCTGCTTAAAAAGAATATCGTGGGGTCGTCGTCTGGAGAAAAATGTCCAAGACTGACCCAGCAGCACAGCAAATGGGCCAGTATCAGTTACAGAGGAAAAAAAAAAAAAAAAAAAAAAGGAGCAAAGGGAATCCTTAGAATCACCAGTACCCCCACCCCTCCCTTTCCCACTCCTTCACTCCACCCACCCCACCCCACCCCAGCAATGGCCAAGGCAGCTAGGAGCTGGTGGCCTCTTGAGTTCAGGGAAGTAGCCACAGTTGAGCATGAACCTGAACATCACTCTCCCTTTTCTGACTTTTCTTTTTTCCTACCGTCCAGTGAACACGGTGGACAAGCCAATCCTCATTCCCGCAGGCCTCGTTAATGAACCTGCAGCAGCAAATGTGCCTTGTTATTGCTGGAAACGTGGAAGCAGCACGTTCCCCAGCAACGTGCAAATACCACACAGGAAGAGCCCTCTCCCGTCCTCCCTACCTCTCTCAGGGTGGCACAGCCGAAGCTTCAAGTGCCTGAGTCCTGCTAAGCAGCCTATCCAGGATGTGCCCCCACCCTTACCCATGGCCCCCCTAGATTTCTGTAGAGTTGAGTCGGCCAGGAGGCGGCACACGTGGAGCTCCCAGAGGGAAGGTTGCCTACTGCAAATCGGAGGCTAGACAGCGCATTGAATGGAAGACCACCGGGTCCAGGCTGAGGCTAAGAAATACTACAGGCTAGGGGCCGCAGTAGCAGGGAAGGGGCACAGGGATGCTGCTATGGCCTCACCTCTTCACCACATCCCTCTCAACCTTGACTGGGTCACAGTCCCTTCCACACTCTAAATGGGCATTAATGCAGCCAATGCTAATTCAATTTCATCACAAGGAGACAGGAAAGATTTTTCTCCAGTCCTTTGCTTCTGCTACATCTGTCTCCTCCAATGGGGACTGTTGGTTCTGCTTCATGAGGTTGGATTTTCAGGCTTTTTGGCCTTTCCTTACTCCATCTGATGACCATTTGAATAAGGGAGAGGCCAGGGGGAGAGACAGGGAAACAGCCAGGCTCCAGCGACAAAGCAGTTTCCTACAATCCAAAGCCACCATGATTCCGGGGCGTCATTTTGCATCTCTCCTGTGACCTGGTGACCTGGGACTCCAGATAGCCCATGACACAGAAGATGAGATGTACCAACAGCCCTTCTCACCAAATTGATGTGAAATCAAATGATGCAGGGAAGTTTTTAGAAGGGAAAAGAAGAAAGAGAGTGAGAAAGACAACATTCGATTTCCCCCGCTGAGGAGGCTGACAGCACTCTCTGCCAAACAAAAATTGCCTGCCTTTCTCAAAGCCAGCATTCTGGAGCTGTTTTCTGATTATTTCAATCAGCCTAATAACGTGGAGGTTTGAGACAGCTGCTTTTGCGGTTTGGAGGGTCTGGCTTTTCTGCTGGCTCCCGCAGAAGCATAATTGTTGCTCCCCGAAGTTCACGTGCAGCTAGGGAAAAAGAGTTTGAATGGATTTTTCGACCCCAAAATATAACCATCCTGGAATGTGTTGCAAGGTCAAGCAGTCTTTTCGAGCTGACTGGCTGGATCGGAGGCCCCGTTGCCGTGTCTAGTTCAGTGTTCTGCATTCGCAGCCGGTTTCCTCGCTGATAATAGGAACTGGCTAATTGTGGGTTCTGTTCATTCCTGTGTGTAGTCCCCAGGTCTCAGAGCTGAGTGGGGTGTGCTGTCTGGCTGCCTGGATTCTGGGAATGATGGCTCCCTTCGTGGCTTATTTCTTCACACCAGGCTTGTGCAGAAGGATCGCCAGTCATGCCCTCAACCTCTATAAGAGCACAGAGAGAACAGAGTGCACGCTGCCCACTGTGTGCCACAGAGCCCGGAGAAAAGGGCACAGTTCGTTTTACAGGGCAATGTTGAACTCAAGGTGGCTTTAAAGGTAGCCAAGGTTAGAATAAAATTTCTATTAGGCAAAAAAAAATTCTGAATATCGGCGGGGCACTGTGGCTCATGCCTGTAATCCCAATATTTTGGGAGGCCAAGGCAGGTGGATCACTGAAGGTCAGGAGTTGGAGACCAGCCTGACCAACATGATAAAACCCCTGTCTCTACTAAAAATACAAAAATTAGCCAGACATGGTGGCACATGCCTGTAATCCCAGCTACTTGGGAGACTGAGGCAGGAGAATTGCAATTGCTTGAGCCCGAGAGGCAGAGGTTGCAGTGAGCTGAGATTGTGCCACTGCACTCCAGCCTGGGCGACAAAGTGGGGAGACTGTGTCTCAAAAAAAAAAAAAAATCAGAATATCATCATAGAAAGTTAGCCAGTGTATTATACAGGACTATATTTATTAGAATGCTATCAAATTTTGAGTACCTGCTGTGAACAAGAGCAGTGCTAGGTGTTTTTGTATGCATCACCTCATTTAATCCTCACAACAAGTGATGCAGATATTACAATCATCATTTGACATTCCAGAAATCTGGAAAACTCTCCTGTGTGTTCCTTTTTTTTTTTCTGCAATTGCAAATCTTCCCTTCTCTGGGCCTCTGTTTTTAAAACACTTGCAATCCTAAATAAATCTTAAAACAGCACTGTCTTCCTGAATGCCATTATCTGATGGGAAAGGTGGGTGAGCTCAGGCAAAGAGCAGACTTCCAAGGCCTCCTCACAGCTATCTGCACCCACCTCCTCACTGTTCGGGGAATCTCTTTTTGATTTTCCTTTTTTGGCTAATCTGTCCCTGATTGGAAATTTCTTTCTGACACTAATGCACACATGCACAAGTTGATTAATATCTTCCTTCTTGGTTGCAAAGAATTAGCACCAGGTTAACTATCCTCAATATAACCTTGTGTTCATTGTCCTGCAGGTTTGCACAAAATGGGGAGGAGACTGTTGCTGACTCTTTTTTTTTTTTTTTTTTTTAAGATGGTGTCTTGCTCTGTTGCCCAAGCTGGAGTGCAGTGGCACAATCTCGGCTCACTGCAACCTCCGCCTCCTGGGTTCAAGCGATTCTCCCGCCTCAACCTCCTGAGTAGTTGGGATTACAGGTGTCTGCCACCATGCCTGGCTAATGTTTTGTATTTTTAGCAGAGACGGGGTTTCGCCATGTTGGCCAGGCTGGTGTCAAACTCCTGACTTTAAGTGATCTGCCCGCCTCGGCCTCCTAAAATGCTGGGATCACAGGCATGAGCCACCGCGCCCGGCCAACTGTTGCTGACTCTTGAGGAGCCCATGTCCACTACCCACCGCAGGGACAAAGAATGAAACAAAGTGTTTGCTGAACATCCCAGTGCTGGGCTACCCAGAGCTCACAAAACCCACCACCAAACCAGGGGACGGTGTTCTGTCCACACTGAGCCTCTCAGGGCCTTCGTGAGAGAACCCCCTAACAAGGCAAAACTATGGGGCGAGGAGGCTGGCCAGTCCCCGACATGATACCCAGAACACATACATCCAAAGATGTCTCCCTCACTGCTGATACCTTAAGAGGCCAGAAACTTATTTCAATAATGCAGTCATGGCTCAAAACCTCATGCAATTCCACTTTTAGAACCACTGCCAGAGGCAGTTGACAGACAACATTGAAAAAAGGAGTTTCGTTGGATAAAGTTTAGTCTCATGTTTGCCCTTGTCACCTAAAGCATTATTCTCTGAGTACAGGTAATCTGTTGGGGGGTGATCCCGGGAAGGGTTAAGAGAGTGGAGAAAGTGAGACAAGAAAGGGGAAAAAGACAAAAAGTGTGTTAGTGAACAGGTTACCTCCATAGACAATGGAGGCCAAGTCCCATTTGGGCCTCTCCGGGAGATGGTGTGGACACTCCAGGACACACCTCAGACTTCTCCTGCTGAGTCATAATGAAAAGGAGATATTGATCCATCATCTCCACTGCCTCATTGGTTGAGAGTCAGACCTGAGGGCATTCATTCCTCAGCCGTTTCAATGCCATCATCTCGCCTGCAAGCCACACCTGGCAGAGATGCTTGTACCATCTGCAGGTACAAGAACTGTCTGCAGGGGACCTCTGGGGAGGACAGAGGGCACATGGGCACCAACAGCACCTGCTATAGATCTGAATGACTTTTGAATCGTCAGCAAGAAATTAAATCCACCTTTGGATGATAAAGATTGCTATCAGCAGAGCTCTTTAGAGAAATAATAATAATAGCTGAAGTTTATTGAGCGTTTATTGTGTGCCAGCTGCTGTTCTAAGCACTTTATATGCACTAACCCATTTAGCTCTCACACATATGTATAAAATAGGCACCATTATTATATTCTTCTGACAGATAAGGAAATGGATGTGCTACGAACTCCAAGACAATTCCACAAACATCTTGTAGCAGTGAACCCATCACTGGAATAAACAAACAGCCATCCAGGTGATAGTTTTAAGAAGATAAATTAGATTGGTGTATATATAAATATATGTATATGCAAATGCATTCAAGTATGTTTGGTAAAAGCAAAAATAGCCTCATGATTTATACATGAACCAATGAATAACCAACTGAATTTTGGCCACCCTAAAGGCCCTAGGAGTTTAGAAGCAGGAAAAGAATGTGCTAGAAATATCAAGGGAGGCTTTATGGAAAGGACGGGCCTAGAGCTGTAGTTAAAAGGTGAAGAAATAGCATGAAATAAGTCCTAGAGGCAGGATGAAGCAGAGTGGGGAGGGGACCAACTCATCTGGCATATGAGCCAAGATGGCAGTAGCAATGTTCACCAAATATCTCCAGCCCTCTTCTTTCCCAGCATATGGTAGAATTATATTCTCTTGCCCCTCTTTGAAGTCAGGTGTGGCAATGTGACTTGATTTGGTCAAGGAAATGTCACCAAAAGTTACTTGTGTCTTGTCGAATTGGAAGCATTGAATCAAGATGTGATTCACCATGTTCTCTCCCCACTTGGAGGGAACCCACAGACCACAAAAATGGACTCTCCATCCACCGGGGTACCTGAGTAACTACCATGAGAAAAGCCTCCCCCGATGACCTGTGAAAACCTGTAGCACGAGTAAGAAAGAAATTTTTGTTGTTGTGTTGTAAGCCACTGAGATTTTGGAGTTGTTCTGACAACATAACCTAGCCTGTCCTGATATGCTAGGCTTATGCTGCCATAACACAACTGCAAGATCTCAGTGGCTTCAGAAATTTCACCTCCATGCAAAGTTCACTGCAAGTCAACGGATGAAGGGGGGAAAGTGTTCTGCTCCATACAGTCACTCAGGAACTCAGGCAATGGAGGCTCTACCATCTGGAACATTGCAACTGAGCACCCCAGCAAGGGTTGAGAGAAGTTGGAGGGTCCTGCAGAGCCTTTTCATTGCCTCAATGTAAGATTCTCACACATCACTTCCACATATATTTCATCGACAAGAGCTAGTCACATGGCTCTGCCTAATTGCAAAGGGGGCTGTGAAGTAGGATCTCCCCTCTGTCCAGGAAGGAGAGAACTGGCTGTTGGTGAGCACTAATAATGTCCACCACAGCTGGCTTCAGAATACTGGCAAGTGATGGTCAGTCAGGAGTATGGAGAGCATGGGCACAGGTGAGGAAGGCTTTTGAGAACCAGAATGTGATCCATGCAATGTCAGGGAACCACTATAAGTGTATGAGCAGGGCAGGGACTTGAGGAAGGTTGAGTTAAAGTATCATTGGTCTAGCGGTCTAGTGTTGGGCAAACAGGCATGGTGGGGGTAAATGAAAGTGAAGTGGGGACCCTATGCCTATAGGCAAGGAGATTTGTTGTGAGGCTGTTATATTAACCCAGGCCTGTGCTGATGGTTAGGATGTCACCTGGTGTTGTCAGAGGAAGATCGATAAGGAGTGAATCCTGTAGCATTTTAAAGAGTGGGGAGGGGTAAGGTGTATCGAGAGCCCAGTCTTTGACATCAGATAGACTGAGATTCAAATCCCACCTCTGATACCTACCAGCTTTTTGCTCTTAGGCAAAATATATCATCTCTCTAAGCCTCAGTGTTCTTATTTGCAAACTGGGGATAATAATAATATTTACCTTGTACAGCTATTATGAGTATTGAAAGACTAGAGATTATGTTTGTAAATTGACAGTGGAAGTGGTGATGATGGCGGAGATGGTGGTGGTGGTAGTGGTGTTGGTGGTGGTGGTGGTGGTAGTGCTGGTAGTAGAGATGGTGGTGGAGATGATGTGGGTGGTAGTAGTGATGGTGAATCATAAAAGGACTGAGGTTAAAGCTTTGGGCAGGGAAAGTACCTACGAGGAGGCAAGATGAAGAAGAGTATATAAAATGTAGAAATAGTAGTCAGAAGACAGAAAGTCAACTATACAATCCAAGGTCCTAGAAACCAAAGGGAAAATGAGTTTCAGCAAAAAAACTCTGAACTCAAAGTGGACAAAGAAGATATGAACAACAGCCATTGGGTTTTTTAAAAAATAAAGTGACTGTGACCTGGTGAAGGAGTATGTTGGTGGCAAGGGAGTAAGAGAGACTAGACATCTGAAAAGCAGGGCCCAGCTTGTGTGGCCCTCCCTCAGAAGGAGTTTGGCAGTGGAAGGATGGAAAATCAAAGAACCTGTATCAGTGAGAAATGTCTAGGCTTTGGCTACAAGTAACAGAGTATATATGTGTGTGTGTATATATATACACACACACACACACACACATATATATATACACACACACACACATATATATTTCAACCAAAGATGTAACAAAAGAAGCCAATGGAGAGAACGAGAGGGGAAATATGTACAAATGCTTTGCATTCAGAATTGAAAGAATCAGCCATAGGCAAAAAAAAAAAAAAAATCAATAGCTAAAATTAAAAAATAAGGCTCTTTAAGTTTTAGTTCTTTTCTTTGCCTAAGAGCTCTTTACAGAGCATTTACATTGAAGAACCCCCATAGTTGGGTAAGACTGAGCTGCTTGTCTTTGCTACCTGTCCCTGAATATCTCCCCTAGTGGCCACCCAGGAAAAAGATTAATTTCCCAGCTACCTGTTGTCATGTGACTAAGTTCTGGCCAATGGGACATATGGAAGCATGGTGTGTCAGTTTCCAAAAATCTTCCTTAAAAGACAGCCTGTCTCTATAAAGTACTAAGAAGAGTCAAAGTCATACAGGCAGAAAGTAGAATGGCAGTTGCCAAGGAATGGGGGCAGGGGATGGGGGAATGGGGAGTTAGTGTTTAACAGGTACACAGTTTCGGTTTTACAAGATGAAAAGAGTTCTGGAGATGAATGGTGGTAATGGCTGTGTTACTGGTGGAGGGTGTCCACGTTGTTGGTGTTTTGAACAAAAAATTGGACAAAACACACAAACAAAGCAAGGACAGAATGAAGCAACCAAAGCAGAGATTTATTGAAAACGAAAGAACACCCCACAAAGTGGGAGCGGGCCTAGCATAGGGGCTCAAGAGCCCCTTTACAGAATTTTCTGGGGTTTAAATATCCTCTAGAGGTTTCTCGTTGGTTACTTGTTGTGCACCCTATGTAAATGAAGTACTGGCCTGTAATCAGAGGCTAAAGTGAAGTTATAAAGGTTACACCCTATGCAAGCAGCTGATTGATTGTGGAAAGAAACCAATCAGAGGCTAAAGTGAAGTTACAAAGTTACACTTCTATGCAAGGAAGACTTCGCCTGGAGTCTGTCTGATTGGTTGTGGAAAGCAACTGATCAGAGGCTAAAGTGAAGTTACAAAGTTACACTCCTATTGGTTGCAGAAAGCAACCAATCAGAGATACTTTCAACTTTCCATCTGCAATGCAGAAAAAGGGAATGGGGGTTGCAAAGGGAGTAGCCTTCTGTCCTTTTGTGTGTTTTTGTTTTTGTTGTTGTTGTTACAGAGTTTCACTCTTGTTGCCCAAGCTGGAGTGCAATGGTGTGATCTCAGCTCACTGCAACCTCCACCTCCCAGATTCAAGCGATTCTCCTGCGTCAGCCTCCCGAGTAGCTGGAATTACAGGCACGTGCCACCATGCCCAGCTTATTTTTTGTATTTTTAGTAGAAATGGGGTTTCATCATTTTAGCCAGGTTGATCTCGAACTCCTGAACTCAGGTGATCCACCCTCCTCGGCCTCCCAAAGTACTGGGATCACAGGCATGAGCCACCACGCCTGGCCACCTCCCATGCTTTTGTTACTTAGGTGTGGAAAGTTGGGGTTTTCCTTTTGATTTAGTTCTAGGAAGTCAATGCAAATTGGCCTTAAGTTCCCTGCCTCCAGACCCTATTCTCCCACCTCAGCTGCACGCCATTGTGAGTACATTTAAAAATGCCTCAGATGGTAAATTTTATATCATATGTATTTTACCACAATAAAAAATACTGAGGAAGGGGTAAAGACAGCTAGTCTGTGCCTCATCATCCCTTTCTTTTTAGTCGCTTTCTCTATCCTGCTGCCTTAAACATGGGTATCATGGCTGCCATCTTGGACCAGGGGGCTGAAGCTTCCATCCTTTGAAAGGTGGAGCAGTGAGCTTGGAGGATCCTGGATCCCTGAGGATTTCATGGAGCAGAGCAGTCATTCCAGCTCTCGACTGCAGCCAAAGCTTGTCTTCCCAGATACAGTCCCCAGGGAGGGGACGACTGGCCTGGACACCCACCAAGGGCAGTCTCTGAGATTGAGATTCACCCACAGATACCAGCCCTTTCTCTAGGGGCAGGAGTTTGACATAGGGCTGTCCCCAGTCCTCCTAAGCACCACTTTGTGGGAGGGAGGAGGGAGGCCCACATTGCCCTCAATCTCCTCAGTCTGGAGAAATCTTAGAAGAAAGGTGCCCGGAGCGGCCCTTCAGGGCTGCTTGTGAGACACCCAGCCACTGCGTTAGCTGGCTGGCAGGAGGACAGGTTCTGATCTCAGCTGTGCATAGCTAACAAGCAGTGACCTCACATCGGCCAGGCAAGCCGATTTGAGTGCTTTCAAGGACAAAATGTGTCCTGATATCTGGAGGCGAAAATCAGAACCAAGTAGCACTGCCTTGCTATTTCTAGAGGCAAAGGAAAAGCTTTTAGAGGCCAGTTCCATCCCTGTTCTGCCAGGGTGGCCTCCCCTCAGCCACACAAGTCCCCCACTCCCACCCCAAAAGAGTTTCTACATCATTTCTCCTTGTGAACTCATTCAGCACATCCCACCCACTGCCTGGTTCTGTGGTCGTCTTTGGGACAGGTGTCCTATCTCCCCCTGCCCCTTGCCTGACCCGTCGTGAGCTCCAGGAGAGCGGGAATCCAGCCTTTTTCACCTTTGTAGCCTCATTACCCAGCACCACATTTGGCACACAGCAAAGGCTCAAAAAATGTTTTTGATCAACTACCACTGAATATCATTTGGGGATCTTTGCTCCAGAGAAAGGAAATCCAAAGAAGTCATTTGTGCCAATCCCCAGATGCTAGGCCAGCCTAAGAAAGCTGCAGCTAGTCCATTTTGGAGATCTGTTTCTCAGAACCCCCCCAAGTTTCAGGGAGAATTTCCACCAGCTCTCCTTGGTAAAAAGTGGTGATATAGGTTTCCCAACGACAAACCTAAATTTCTCCTGTCGCAGTTTATAACCACTCCATCTGCTCTTAACGTCACTGTGACAGCCCAGCTGCTCACTGCCACCTACAACCTGGGCTGACATTCAGTCGAAATGTACTTCTACGACAGCTGTACTGGTTGTTAAAATATTGAAATGCTTCTATCACCATAGAGTAAATAGCCACTGCCCCAGGCCCCCTGAGTGTCCCCACCTGCCACACTGGCCACCCTTGGCCATTCCCCTGGGACCTCCAGACCCCCCCCCCCCCGCTCCAATCCAGATCACAGGGGGCCTCCAGAGCCCAGATCTAAGAGAATGCTCTGAATGATCAGTGCCTGCATGTAAATCTCCCCCAGCCAAGGCACCTCACACTTCTCTTCCCCAAGCTGCAGAACAGTGACTCCATCAGCTTGTTCCTCCCTCAGGCATCAGTGTCCCATGATGGCAGCCCCCAGCAGATGTGCAGGTCCTATGCCAGCCACAGATTGGGGGTGGGTGCTGGGAGCTGTCCACACTGAGAGGGGAGGTAAAGCCACTCACCCGAGACTTCTGGGGATCAGATGCCCAGGGAGGGAATAGGAGGCCAAAGCCTGGGCTAGGAGCCAGGATGGGGAGAGGTTGGCTCCAGCTGGAGCCAGACCTGAGCAGGATGCCTGGGATAGACCAGGTTCTAGGGCAAGTGTGAGGTCAAAGCTGTTCAGGCAAGAGGTAAGCTCATCTGTGCTACTAGTTCCCTCTCCCAACCCTGAAAACACCAAAGAGGTGAGAGGGTAACATATATCCAGAAGCCAACCAAAGACCTGTGAGAAGCCCCAGGAGAGACTGAAGGCTGCCTTTGAAGTGGCATCTGTAGGGATGGTGGGTGGCTGGAAGCAGAAATGAAAGGATAGGTAAGAGAGAAGCTTTTAAAATTGACTCTTGCATCCCCCCATCTGCCTGAGGCCCTGGGCTGTCATTTTTCCTGCCCTTTCATGGCAGAAATCGGTGGCAACAGCTCACGTTGTCAGTGCCCAGGAAACTAAGGACTCTCCTTTTTTTTTTTTTTTTTTTTTGAGACAGGGTCTCACTTTGCTGCCCAGGTTGGAGTGCAGTTGTGCAGTCATAGCTCACTGCAGCCTTGACCTCCCTGGGATCAGGTGATTCTCCCACCCCAGCCTCCTGAGTAGCTGGAACCACAGGCACACATCACCATGCCTGTCTAATTTTTTTATTTTATGTAGAGACGGGATTTTGCCATGTCACCCAGGCTAGTCTTAAACTCCTGGACTCAAGCGATCCTCCTGCCTTGGCCTCCCAAAGTGCTGGGATTACACACATGAGCCACTGTGGTTGGCCAGCCTCTCCTTCAACTCCCTGGGACTGAGAACTACTGAGACCCGGACTTGGGCCCTTCCCCAGTTCACAGGACCAGGCAGGTGGCCGACAGCCCTGTTCCATCACATGTGATCCTCTTAAGGCCAAACAGTGAGGCCCCTGAGGATGTCTATCACAAGAAAAAGACCATAAACTGGACATCAGAATCAGTGGAAGCAGATGGAAATGATGGGAACAAGAGGACCCAGCATTTGCAATGAGGAAGAGAAATACAGCCAAGGAGAAAATAGAAGATAGCAGCAACAAGAAACAAGAGCACGAAGTGACAGGAAAAAATATCAAGTGGAAATTTCAGAAGGGAAAGAAGAAGAGATGAAATAGCACACTTGTTGGGATAAGTAGTAGGATAGGTACAGTTGGAGAACCAATTGATAAGGTGGGAAAACAGGTGAAGTTGTGACCCCAGAGCACAGCAGAAAAAGAGAAAAGCTCGGCCACAGTTGGATGGAAGAAGAGGTGCCTCACTGAACTTTCCATCTGCAGTTTTTCCCTCTGCCTATGACAGTCATGTACCCCTGCCACTGCAGCCAGCCCTGAGTTCACCATCCTTTGGTTCTCTGCTCAAATGCCCCCAGACCTGGGAACCTGGGAACCTTTCCTGATCTCTCTCTCTGTCTCTCTCTCTCTCTTTCTCCAAATCAGGCTACGGCCCTGTCGCCTCCACCACCACTCTACAGTGAATGCTTTGGGTGTTATCCGCCCCTTTTCCACAAGCAGCCTCTCCCTGAGCCACATGATTTCCAGGGGCAGCCCCCTATTCGTAATGCATAATGCCGCTCCTTCACTGAAGTTTTTTGGTCCAAAACTGGACACCTGACCATACAGAGTCCAATGAGACCCCTTCCCCAGAATTTTTTTTTTCTTTTGAGATGGAATTTCACTCTGTTGCCCAGGTTGGAGTGCAATGGCGCAATCTCAACTCACTGCAAACTCCATCTCCCAGCTTCAAGAGATTCTCCTGCCTCAGCCTCCTGAGTAGCTGGGATTAGAGGCACCCACCACCATACCCGACTAATTTTTGTATTTTTAGTAGAGAGAGGGTTCCACCATGTTGGCCAGGCTCATCTCGAACTCCTGAACTCAGGTGATCTGCCCACCTCGGCCTCCCAAAGTGCTGAGATTACAGGCGTGAGCCACTGCTCCGGGCCTTCCCCCGGAATTGTTGGACCTGAAATGGAGAACGATAAGTGAATCTCTGATTGGGTGGCTGCAGCTGTGAGGCATAATGCTTGGGAGCATCAGTCATTATATTCTCTGTTACATGGAGAAAACTAGTCTGTATAAGAGAGAAGAGTGGCACTAACAAACAGAGAGGAGACATGAAGAGAAAAGATTCCTGGGTTCCCAGTGTCTGAAGCCTAACCACACTGCTGCCTTGAGTTTTATGAGATGTGTATTTGCCTTGAGTTTTATGAGATGTGTATTTCTCTATAAACAATGGAGAAACTCTAACCTCATTTTCCTTTAAGTTGGTCTGAGTTGAATGTTGTGCCTTGCCACAAGAGAGGATTACTGGCCAGGTGTGGTGGCTCACGCCTATAATCCCAGCACTTTGGGAGACTGAGGCGGGAGAATCCCTTGAGCTCAGGAGTTCAAGACCAGCCTGGACAACATAGTGAGATTTTGTCTCTACAAAAAGTTGTTTTAAAAAGTTAGTCAGTAGTGGTGGTGCATGTCTGTAGTCCCAGCTACTAGGGAGGCTGAAATGGGAGGATTGCTTGAGCTCAAGACAGGGAGGCTGCTGTGAGTTATGATCATACCACTGCAGTCCAGCTTGGATGAGAGTGAGACCCTGTCTCAAAAAAAAAAAGAGAATTACCAATAAGCAAAGGTGATATCAGACTTCACCATAAGCGCTTGTTTAGTTGGCCATTTTCTCCACCAGTGATGTCTTCTTCGTTGTGGATTCAGGGCTCTGGACAGTTTGGCATGTGGTAAGTGCTCAGTGCACACACACAGAACGGCAGTGGTGGCAGCAGCAGGTGTGGTGGCTGCTCATTGCTGCAGAACAGGCACAGGCAGAGACTGGTCGTTTCCTGTCTCCAGAGGCTGCCAGATCCGACAGCTCCTATGTCCCTTCCTGTGTCCCAGGAGCCAGCAGAGGGGAGGATGGGACACCGACTCTGGAACTCTGTTCAGTTGGGTGCTTTAGGAGTCCAAAGCAGTCGTCAGACGGCTTCAGTGACACGCCTAAGTCAGTGCGGGCCTGGTGCTGGGTCACTGTTGAGTTATGTTTCCACAGGGTCTTGCTGACCCCCACCACCGGCCCAGGAGTGGGTCGGCTGTTATTCAGGGGCTCCTTCGTGTCTAGAGCCTGATGACAAGGACGAATGTCATGGAAACCCATTCCCACGTGGCTCCGGGCATTTCCAGAGAAAGGGAATTCTATTCGGGCAGACCAGCACACTGACATTTGAAGAGCCAAGGACTACATCCCAGCTCACGTCAACCCACAAATGTGTCTGGAAAATGCACGTGGCAGCCTTTAGAAATGTCAGCCCCTGGTCATGAGCAGAGGGCGGGGGAGTGTTCTGTCACTCCACAGGGACAGCACAGCCCAGGAGTGGAAACAGCAACTCTTTTTCCATTGGAGAATGGGTGTTTCCCAAAACGGATCCACAAAGGGCAAAGCAGGTTGGGTAGCAAGGTTTAAAGTAGGCATAATTTACTCAGTGTCATAGTCACAGGCCCTACTTTTTTTTTTTTTTCCTCTCTACAGAGGCCTCTGGAAGGCACCCAGCCCTGTTACTCTCCCTTTATTTTCCTTTCCTTTTTTAATTGTGTGATTACACATTTGAGGATATTTGATGTTAATGTTTTGAATGTGTATTATTATATCGGCATAGGATTTATTTTTATTTATACAATGAAAAGTCCCCCCTCCATCTCTGTTCCCTGGTCTACCCAGTGCTCCCCCACCCCCATACATCTACCACTAGCAGTTTCTTGTTTCTCTTTTCAAAGTTAATTCATGCAAATACAAGGAAATACAAATGCACATATTCTTATTGCTCTCCTTTTTTTTTTTTTTTACATAAAAGGTAGCATAATATATGCACAGTGTCCTGCACCTGGCTTTTTCCACTTAACAATCTACCTTCAGGATTCCTCCAGTCATACACAGAGGAATTACTCATCTTTTTTCAGTTGCAGATTATTCCAGAGTATAAACATCATAGTTGATTTTAGCTAGTCTCCTACTGATGGCTGTTTCGATTGTTTCTATCAACGTCAATGCTGCAGTAAGTAACCATGTACAAATGTGGAGGATTTGACACATGTGGAGGATTGATGGTATGGATGGCCCCAAGTCTTTGCCTCTCCCTGTATCACTGCCCTTTGACCCTTGACTTTGCTACTCCTCTCACTACAGGGGCAGAGTGCATTTCCGTTCCCCTTTACCATGTTACTTGCCTAGCCGACTCAAAGAAAGCAAAAGCTTAAGAAAGCACTTGAAGTTTCCGTTTCCTCTTTTGTTTGCCTGTAATTGGCATGAAACATGCCCGGACCAGCCTGAGAACAAGTTCGCCTGCTGGAGGATGAGAGCAGGTATGGACAGAGCCACACTGCCCGGCTGAGGCTGTCCGAGATAAGCCAGTCCTTAGCCAATCCACCAGCGGATCACAGACACACTAGTGAATTTAGCCAAGATTAACCTAGTCTAACTCAAATCAGCAGAACCGCCCAACCAACCAACTAGTGAGAAATAATAAATACTTGTGGTTTTAAGGCACTAAAATTTGAAATGGTTGGTTATGTGGTGATAGTCAATTGATTGATACAACATACAATACATACACACGTAGGGCAAATTCCTGAAAATGGAATAGCTGGATCAAAGGGTATATGCAGCAGGGCACAGTGGCTCACGCCTCTAATCCCAGCACTTTGGGAGGCCAAGGTGCGCAGATCTTCTGAGGTCAGGAGTTCAAGACCAGCCTTGTCAACATGGTGAAACCCTGTCTCTACTAAAAACACAAAAATTAGCTGGGCGTGGTGGTGCACACCTGTAGTCTCAGCTACTCGCGAGCCTGAGGCAGGAGAATCACTTGAGCCTGGGAGGCAGAGGTTGCCGTGAACCAAGATGGTACCATTTCACTCCAGCCTGGGTGACAGAGTGAGACTCCATCTCAAAAAAAAAAAGGTATGTGCATTTGAAATTTCAATAGATATTGCTAATTTCCGTGCATAAGAGTTGGACTAATTTATACTCTTACAAGAAATGTAAAAGAGCACATCTGTAGACAGCCTCACCATCATAGCATGTTATCAGTTTTTCTTTTGCCAACCTTCTAGGTAAAAAATAATATCTCAGTATAGTTTTATTTTGTGCTTTCTTATTATAAGTGACAGCAAGCAACACTTCACATGTTTAAAAGCCATTTGTAAATCCTTTTTAATAAACTGTGTGTCTGTATCTTTTGCATATTTTGCCTATCAGATCACTGATTTTTTTTAATTTCTAGGAACTTTTATATATTAGAGAGGTTAGCTTTTTGGCTATAATTACCCTTCCTTGAAACCTTCCACTCCCAGATGAGAAACAAGCAGTGGGGAGGAAACACAGACAACAAAGTCTGGACAGAAAGTTACTTTTCCTCAAACATTAGCAACCATATATTGAGCCGTTTCTTAGTTCAGGGCTCTGGGTTGTATTCCAGCATATTCAGAAAAAATACGACACAGTACTCAAGAAATGTTCTGGAGATGACTATTGTTAAATTCCCCCATATATCTATCCATACTCCCTGCTTAAGGGGTAGGCTAGGGAAGTCTAATATTCCTCATAACTAAACCTCCGTGGCCACTGCTGACTGGCCAGGCCAATATACCTGATCTAGGGTGGAACCAATCCCTAACCCCGACTGAATAAATGAGATTCTCTTCTGAGATTTTGAACTCAGAGACGGAAAATCAGTCAGAGAAGGATTTGTGGGCCCCGGAGCTTGTCAGACCATTTCACAGAGTTAGAGCCACCATTTGGGGCAGCCAAACTGAGTTAGATATAATCAGACAAAGGAGTCAAGGAAGAGTCAGTGAGTAGAGACAGAACACACCAGTCACCCAGAGAACCACAGGGAGGAGTGACTGTGGGCCCCAGGCTGAGGGAGAGGGACAGAGCCCAGGCTCGTTTCTAGATCTCTAGGTCTCAGCCCCTGGCCCCGTGAGCCCCGGTAGTTTTGGGTTCTACAAGAGACCCTTGTCTCCTGTTACTAAACCTCCTATGTCCTTGAACAAATTTAAATAGTATTCTGTTCCTCGGTATCAAGAGCGTCCTAGGACAAGGTATTTTCATATCAACTGAAAAAGATAAGAAAACATTTTCATCTTGTATGATATAGTTTTGCTTTCAAGAGTTTCGTGGGTGCCATCACTCCTCATTTTATAGCTAGAAGAAGTAAAACTGGAAAACCTGGGGGCTTGGCCAAGATCACCCTGACCACAAAGGGCAGAGCTCAGCCACCAGCTGGAGGCATCTGCTGCCAAGTGGGCTTTCCCTCCATCCCACCTTGCTGTAGGTAAGCCAAAGCATTATATAAGCATGTGCTAAATCATGGGGCTATGGCTGTAAGTGCTGACCAGTTCCCGGGAGAGAGGGTGATCAATACCGGCAAGAGTAGCCAGGGAGCCTGGCCAGGGGAGCCGGCCCCGCCCTGAATGACCTCTCTGGCTTCCACCCATTCCCCCACACACTCAGGGATGCTTCCCATGGTCACTCGTGCTTATTTATGTGTGTGGCACTCTTCCTCGGAGGAAGAGGGCTGGTGCACTGAAGGAAAATCAGAGTACTGGTCCCCCAAAGTGTCAGGCTTGGCCTGCAGAGCTGCTCATGCGGCCCCTACAGAGGTCTGGCCACCTCTTCAGGGACTCACGGGGTCATGAATTTCACACATGGATTGCTCTCCCCACCTACACATCATCCTCCACCATATTTCACATGAGAAGTAGGGAAATGGGCCCCTGAGCAAAGTGGCCAGGCACGGGCCCCTCCCATCAGTACCCTCTGCAATCCGCAGAAGAGCCCAGAGGTCTCAAGTGGCCTCAAATTTCCCTACAAAGTAAGATCCTGAGAGTTCTCCGGCATGTAGAATTCCACAACGGGGGCGGGGTTGGTGGGGCGGCCGAGACAGCTCAGATCTCCCCTGTAGGGACAAATGTGTCCCCTCGAAGGAATCCACTTTGGCCCTTCTGTCCACAGCCACATCTAAGAAAATAATTAGTTCACCTAATCTTTCCTAAGCACCCACTATGTACAAAACATCCTGGAGGCCACTGGCAGGGATTCAGGAGGCTTCCGGGTACATTCTCCACCAGGGGAGGGGACAGGGCTAGAGCCTGGGGGGAGGGGAAGCAGGAACTAAATCTCCTGCCAAGTAGGACGGAAATTGCATTTCTTCCCCTCCCCCCTCTTCTCCCTCCCTCAAAGCCCCTCCCTGACGACTCACTTTTTATATCTCTCCAATTACAGTTTTAAGCATTTAGGGTGTTGGTGTTTGAGTTTTAAAATTTGTTAGGCTCAATTTATGCCACTTAGTAAAACCTCTATTCCAAATGAAGCCAAATTAGAACTAAAACACTGCAAGCAATAAAATGTGAGTGTTACATCTGGGCTGGGTTGGCTTTTTGATTGTTTGTGTAAATGAAGCCTTCGGGAGCCTGTCTCAGGCCTGGGCAAGGGGAGCAATTCCCTGGGGTCCTTCTGGAGGTCTGTTAGCTGGTTGGGGCCAGCCTTCTCCCTTGCCGGCGGCTCAGGTCTGGAAGAGCAGGTTCATGTGCATCCAGGCGAAGAGTGAGCCTTTAAAACAGGTCACTGTATCCCTCCGCAATGCCCTCCCCCTCGCTGACCCCTTAGCGGATGGTAGGAGCCACATGGTCTCCCCACAGCAACACGGCCAGCGCTTCCTGCTGGATGGTCAACAGCACCCTGGCAGGCCCTACGTCAGCTGGTGACAGCCATCTACTGCCACTGCACAGTGTACAATAAAAAGACGTTGAATAGAATTGAACTGGCTGTAACCACGGACACAGTCAGGAAACATCTCCTCCCCGCCCTTGCCATGCAATGCCTGAAATATGCCCCTGCCTCCAATGGCCATTCCTCTCTGCTCTGACTCTGGGGCCACCCATCAAGGTGAAGGTGGAGCCCAAAGAGAAGGAGGAAAAGGACATTCTGAGCTACTAATTAGGCATCTGGTGTGAGGGGAGGTGGCTGCTAAGCAGGTCAGAGAAGTTCCTAACTGATGAGCCAAGGATCTAAGCTATGAGCTAGGCCTCCCTGGGGCCCTCAGGAGGTGACGTCTGGGGTTCCTAGACTGGCCCCGTCTGTGCCAGGGGAAGAGGGCAGAGAATACGGTGAGGACTGAGAGCTGGAGAGGGGAGATCAAGGCAGCAGCGATGGCCACGGTGATGAGACAGTGACTAAGGGCCAGCGTGCCGTTTGCCAAGCGATTTGGCTTGTCACCACACCAACAATAAAGGCCCAGTGTCTGGCAGAAGATGGGGATTTTGTGTGCAGAGGGACACCTTACGACTGACCCTGGCAGAGAGCCACAGTCATCAGGAACAAGAGAGGAGAACAGATATATGGGGCGGGGGTGGGGGAGAGGGGAGGTCTCCTTTAGAGGGGCAGGGCTGGCCTCAGGGCTTCGGGAGGGGTGTCTAGGGAGGATGCAATGGAGTCGAAGAAATTTCATGTGGGACTGGGGGCAGGGGTTGCCCTACTGAAGGAGTCTATTATGTTTGGAATAATCTCTCAAAGCAAGGGGAAATAAAGTACAATCAGTGGAGGAAACCTCTGGAACAATTTAAGGGAAACTGGACAAAATCCCCCAGACTGTAATAAAATGGCATCTGGAGTCCTGCTGGTTCCCAAGGACTCTACCACAGGCTGGGGTCTCTGGAAGCAGACACTGAGATGGAGATTGGGGGTTAAGGGGAGTTTGTGAGGGATCAGATCCTATGAAAGGAAGTGGAGGGCAAGCAGGACTTGGCAGAGGGAGTAGTCAAGCTGGGATACAGGTCCAACAGAGTCTTGACTAAACTGGAGGAGAGAGTTCTGGAGCAAGAGTTCCCAGCCCAGTGCCTTGCCTTGAGCCAAAATGGCAAGCCCTTTATAATAGGCCTCCCACCCCACTTCAGCACCAGATATGGGCCACCCCAGGAGAGTGTGGCCTTGGCCAAGGCATTCTTAAACGTCCAAACCTTGACAGCTGCAGGCTTTCTGGAGACTACACAGCCTGCAGCTGGGCAGCCAGGCCTTCCGCAAAGAGAGATCTGGGCGGTGCCCCTCCATGTCAGCCACTCCCTCTCCCCTCCCTCAATGTCTAGGCTTCTAGCGCATCTGGACAGATCAATCTCTTTCTTTACCTCGAAGCCTGGTCACCCACTCACTGCTCCTCTGGAGGCTGATGCCTGTCTGGAACCTGGTCTGACCCTAGCCCAGCCTGGCGTTTTAGTTGGCCCAGGCCCACGGAGAAGAACGCTGTTCTGATTTCTCCACCGTGCTTTCCTCCTACACTCAGGCACTGAGTCCCGGGAACCAACGGCCATCACAGCTTGCGACTGCAGGGGGCCTCATGCTTCCAGCTTGTTTAAGGGTTGCTTCTGCAGGGCTGGTCATTAGGCTTCATTGTGCCACCCACCAGGGCACTGGGCAACCCAGGACGACCCTCGGACAAGCCCCACCACAGTTAAATAAGACAACCCAATCAGCACCACAAAATGTCCACAGCTTGGCCCATTGGCTGTGGCGAATGTGTTCCTCTCCAGCCGCCAGCTCAGCGCCCCTTCTTCCCAAGCCTTGCCAGTGACCAGCTGTTACTTCTTCCCCAGCCATGTAGCTTCACCCGCAAAGAATCCAGGGCTCTGGCTCCACTCTCCAGCCTGGTGGTTGGAATAACCAGCACATTCTTCACATACCCGCCAGCTTCCCAACTTGCCTAGGCTGTTCGGCGTCCCTACTTCTCTCTCTGGATTAATATTAAGGGTCTTGAAGAGGAACAGGACAGGTCTGGGGAAACATGGGGACTGAGTAAACATTCTGGGCAAATCCCAGCCCTCACTTCCCCTCCTGACATCTGGCCTAAACTGCCTGCTGCAAAGCCCTCAAAGCCCAGCCAGGCTGGCTACTTCCCCTGGCATAAGTTATGGCCCAGAACGACCAGTGTTGGGTGCTGAGCAGGGAAGCCAGGAGTGGCTTCCGGCTTACCTGGTAGTAGAAAAGGAATGCCTAGAGCACTTTTCTAAAATGAGCTGGGGAGAAGTTGGGGGACAGTGTGGTACTCACTGTGGCTGTGCACATAAACGACGCCAGCCAATGCCAGCCACACCAGGAGGGTGGTCTTGGTTGGAACTGCCCAGCCCACTCTTGCTTATAACTTAGGTCAGCTGTGGGCTTCCAGGGGTGGAATCCTAGAGGAGACCTCCTACAAGCCTACTTAACCCCCATTACATTCGTTCCCTAATATACTTTTCACCTTCAGCAAATAGTGCAAATTTGAATTTTTACTCACTGATCAAATATTTACCCTGTGAGCTGCCAGTCTGGCTGAGCTTGACTTCCACAATTCTCCACGTTTGTATTAGATGAATTAGCATTTTATTGTTGGCGGATTCTACGGTGAGATAAGGAAGACCAGAGGTAGCGGCCCAAGAGATTCTCCATGAAGAGTATGTCCAGTTTAGTCTTTTGTCTTAATGTAAGGGACAGGTCTCTCAAACAATCCATCAGATATTTTAAAACAGTGTTTTGGAAGGTATGAAAGATAATTGCTTACAAAGAACAACAACTTTCTGTACTTCTCATCTTCGTAACACACACCTTCAAAATCTGTTATCTGGGAATGTGGGTTTAAGGCGTGTTTCATTGTTTCGTTTTGTTTTGCTGCCACAGAAGCTTGAACAAATCAAGTCACCTCTCTGACTCTCACTTTCCTTATTGGCATAATGGGCACAATAACATCACCCCTGTCACAAGGCTGTTGTGAGGGTCAAAAGAAATATTAGAGATGACCACCAACGCTGTAAAATATAAAGCACTACAGGAAGAATTGTATAAGACTAGAAACTGAGGTCATTTTAAAACATGGTCCCCAAAGTCTTTAATACTCCTCCCATCAAGAATTGGGGTCTATGTCCCCTCTCCTTGAATCTGAGTGGGCTCATGACTGCTTCAACCCATGGAGTATGGCATGAATGACACTGTGTGTCTTCCAAAGCTGTGTCGGAAAGGTGCATGCAACTTCCACTTGGTTCTCGTGGCACAGTTGCTATGGGGGAAGCCAGTCGCCGCATAAGCAATCCAGCCTTCCTGAGACTGCTGTACTGAGGAGGCCGTGCACAGAGGCTCCGGGGGACAACTCCCCCCTATCAAGGCACCAGATGTGAGTGGAGCCATGTTGAAAACCTCCAGACCCAGCTCACCTGCCACTGGGTAGTCTCAGTAGATACCATGAGGAATGAAAGAAGGGCCCAGCTGAGCCCCGCCCAAATTGTGCACAATGAAATAGGTGTGGTTTTGTACCACTAAATTTGGGTGATGTGTTACACAGCAGTAATAACTGGAACAAAAACTATTCACTTATTAAGTTCCTGTATCTGGCTGGGGGCGGTGGCTCATGCCTGTAATCCCAGCACTTTGGGAGGCCGAGGTAGATGGATCACTTGAGGTCAGGAGTTCAAGACAAGCCTGGCCAACATGGTGAAAGCCTGTATCTACTAAAAATACAAAAATTAGCCAGGCGTGATGGCGGGTGCCTGTAATCCCAGCTACTCGGGAGGCTGAGGCATGAGAATTGCTTGAACCCGGGCGGTGGAGGTTGCAGTGAGCTGAGGTCATGCCACTGCACTCCAGCCTGGGTGACAGAGTGAGACTCTGTCCCCCTCCCCACCCCCCAAAAAAGTTCCTGTATCTGTCAAGAGATCAGACACCCTTATCTCTTGTTTTGTTTCCTTGTTGCAATTGGACTCTAAGAGACAGAGTGAGGTGGGATATCTCCTGACCCAACTTTGTAGATATGGGGCCACAACATGTTCAAGTGTCCCTGGAACAAGGGAAGACTTGAACCCAGAAGTCCTGCTGCCCAGTCCCCTGCTTTCCCCACAGGACAGGGCTGCCAAGTCCATAAAGGGAGAGGCTGTCTTCATGGGTTCTGATGCCATGTAAAAGAGTTAATAGAAAACTCCTAATTATCCAAGTAATAAAGTAGAAGGGTGCCACAGAAAACCACAAACAGCCCAGCATCCCCAATTAACTTCTTGACTGTGGAATGCTGGGGTTTTGTTATTGAAGCACGCTGTCCTTCCCACTTATGTCTGGGCTTCTACTAAAATGCAAAAGAAAAGAGAAAAAAAAAAAGGATGGGCTTTTCCAGAACCTACACTACCGGGAAGGAGCTTGGTGTGGCCCAGAAGGGCGTGATAAGCGTGCTGGCGGTGGCCTCTCAGGGATCTTCAAAATACCCAGCTTCAGAGACTCCGGAAAGTGAGCAATCTACACCTGGAAAACAGGTTGCTGGCTGTACAGAGCGTTCCAAGTCTGGATGCCGTTTACACTTGCCGAAGCGCAGCCTCTAATTCCAGCCGCTCATGAAAAGGCACGTAGATCCTCCGTGACGTCAAATCGCTCTTTCAGCTGAGCATAATTTCTTTCAATGATGGGCTTGGAGGGGTTTCAGCGACGGTGGGTTTTTTTTTTTTTAAATGAATCATAAACATGCAGATCAGATTTAGTGTTATGACTGTGGTGCGCAGAGCGTCACTGTTAATTCTTGCTAAGCACTGACAGCAGGATCAACCCCCAAACAGCACAGGCAAATACACCATCCCAGCCCCGGGGGCTTAGAGACTGCATAATTACAGACATCGCATAGTAGTCATTATCATCACCAGAACATCTCAGCCCAGGCACGGCACCCCCGATCCAGAGAGCCCCCGGTGTGCCTGTCAGCTTCAGTTCTCTGAAACAGGGCAGAGTTTGTTCCCATCTTCATACCAGAAGGTGGGTAAAGGTCACCAAAAGCTAGGCACAGCAGGTCAGAGCCGGAGTGCCCACTCCCCTGTCCTGCAGGTTGCACTTCGAGGCAGTTGATGCTTCCTCTGAAATGCTAAAGAGAAGCTGGGAGGACAGGGGTGGAGCGCGGTGCAGAGTACAGGCCAGATTTTGCTAAATGCCGAACAGCTGAACAAGTCCCCAGGGCTGAGGATCACTCAGTGTCTCTCATCAAAGGCAGAGAGTGGGGGCTGGAGTCAGAGCGCTAGCTCTGGGCGTGCTGGGGTGCCAGGTCACTGTGTATGCCCCAGGATTGCCCAGGGGGGCCGCAGGAGCCACCCGCCAGGCTGTTTTCACAGCAATCAATAAGGGCATCATAAAACCTCCCATCTGGGGTTCTAACACCACCTTTCCTCCCGAAGATTTAAAGGGAAAACCAAACTCCTGGGGTCTGCTGAACTCTGCTGGGCTCTCCTTCCCCTTCTGGGTCAGCCTGCGAATATTTAATAAGCCTCAGCCACTTGCAAGTCTTTGAGTTGGAGCTAAGAGGGCAAAAGAGGATAGAAAATAGGCAGCTTCAAGACCTGGAGGATGGGAAGGTGATTTTAGATCTTTCAGCTCGATGTTTTCTGGTGTAGGAATGCCAGTAACCATGCATTACCATCCAGCATTCCAGAGTACTTGCTTCATGCTGCCTGCTTCGTATTTACAGTCTCGCTTTGCTCTCCCAAGGACACCACAAGGTAGGTATTATTACCACCTGCAAAACAGATGAGGAAACTGAGGCTCAACTTCAGCAACCTACTCAAAGTCACTCTATTCTTTCTGACTCTTTTTTTTTTTTTTTTTTTTTTGAGACGGAGTCTCACTCTGTCTGTCGCCCGGGCTGGAGTGCAGTGGCCGGATCTCAGCTCACTGCAAGCTCCGCCTCCCGGGTTTACGCCATTCTCCTGCCTCAGCCCCCCAGTAGCTGGGACTACAGGCGCCCGCCACCTCGCCCGGCTAGTTTTTTGTATTTTTTAGTAGAGACGGGGTTTCACCGTGTTAGCCAGGATGGTCTCGATCTCCTGACCTTGTGATCCGCCCGTCTCGGCCTCCCAAAGTGCTGGGATTACAGGCTTGAGCCACCGTGCCCGGCCTGAAGCCAGACTCTTTACGTCAGTGGTCCCTACCCTGGGCTGCATATGGAAATCTATAGGGAGCTTTTAAAACCCCCCACACCCAGGCCACACCTGAGACCCAAGAAGTCTGAATTTTGGGGGCTGGTACAGAGGCATCAGTACATCTTACAGCTCCCCCAGGTGACTCCAACATGAAGTTAAGATTGAGAACTAGTGCTCTGTACCACTGGAGTCATCTTTCTTTCTCTTTCTTTCTTTCCTTCCAGCTTTTCTCCCTTCCTTCCAATAAATATGCATTCAGTGCCTATTAAATGCCAGGCTCATAAATGTTCAATAAAGGAGCTTCCTTCTCTCCACAGCAGTGGATCTCAGGGGTGTGTGGGAGGGGAAGGACCCTCACAGACTATCACCCAGAGTGACAAGGAGAGATCCTGACAGAAATGGACTTGCGACAGTAGCCAGAAGGCAGAAATAGTGGTGTGGTCTAGGGAGCTGAAGGTTCCCTGAGAAGCAATCCTCCAGCCCTGCTAGAAACTCCAGCAGAAAGGGCCTGTGGTGCCAGCCACTCAGAAGGCTGAGGTGGGAGAATGGCTTGAGCCAAGGAGTTCAAGGCTGCAGTGAGCCGTGATGGCACCGTTGTACTCCAGCCTGGGTGACAGAGCAAGACCCTGCCTCTGAAAAAAAAAAAAGAAAGAAAGAAACAGACAGACTCCAGAAAGGGTAGAATTTGGTACTGACCATTCCAACCTGGAAAATGTTCCCCCTAAAGTGGCTTCCATCTTTCCAAGAGGAGAAAGGTGCACACCAACCTACAGGGCCACCTACAGAGCCACCCATAACCAAGGGGAAGGGGAGCACTCAGGCAAGTCCAACTGTACCCATCAAGCTGCTAGTGAGGGTGCAGCCAGGCCAAAGGAGTCCCCTTCCCATTGTCTGGAACAAAGGGAGAATGGGAATGTCCTGCTGCCTATTGTAGAACCCTTGCTCCCTCCTAGAAGCCAGGGAACAGCGCTGCAAATCAATTGTTTTCCAACTAAAGAAAGCTCTCTTGACATGGGAAGCCTGGCATTGCTTTGAATGCAATATGCAAGAAGCGTGCTTATTCAAAGGAATGCCAGCCTTCTCATGTCAAGTGAGATAGGGTAAATTTTCTTGGGCAACCAGCAGAATTTTTTTTATCTTTAAGCCATAACAAGTAGAAAAATGCTAACCCCTCACCCAACCAGCATCAGGAAAGAATGGGTTGTTTTAAAGAAATGAAGTTGCAGGATAAGTAAAGTTAACCCTCTGTAAACTCCAAAACTTAAAAAACAAAAAGCATACCTAGTTTTAAATAAACCGAGTCTAAACTTCATTTCACATGTCCCCATTTCTTTAGATGGCACTGACAAGCTTGGTGTGTGTCTTGGTGGCCCATTCACTCAGAACATCAACAACTGTGTTTTGCTGAAAGACAAAGAGGCCTTCTGTGTCTTTGGTCCTTCATTGAATGTCCCCACCTGGCTATCCTCTTTGAGTTCTGGTTTCTATTAAATAGTTTGTTCCCATCTCTTGTTTTGCTCTAATGTTGACCATGATCCCTTCCTGGCCAAGGCAGAAGGATCACTTGAACCCAAGAGTTCAAGGCGGTAGTGAGCTACTGCACTCCAGCCTGGGCAACAGAGTAAGACCCTGTCTCTACAAAAAGAAAGGAAAACAAAAACAAAATAATAAACCCTTCCTCCTGCGTTTAGTATCCCAGAGTCCTCTCAGTCTGTGTACAAACTTGAACTCATTTAATTATCCTTCCAACTTGTTCCTCTTTCTCTTGTATTCCTGATTTTAGTCATGGGAGTCAAAACAGGAACAAAAATGAAAGGGGGTGTTGAAGGAATTTTAGAGTCATCTAGTTCTTTAGAATAGCGTGTGAAATAAGAGTAAAGAGGTTCTGATGAAAAAGGATCGAGCATTTGTACTATGATAACTACTTAGAACAGGGAATTCCTCACATATTTTGGTTCTTCTTGATTGTTCCAGATACTTGGGATTGCCAAATCAAGTAATTTCCGGATAAGCAAACTGTCGTAACTCATAGTTTTTTCTTTGTTTCCTTTGGGTTTAAAGCATCTATTTTGTATAATTTAAGAAACAGGCTACAATTCAGGGGCTTGACGGGAGCTTTTGACCTCTCTCCCATCTCAATTCCCCTATTACATAATCCTCCAGAGGAGATCCCCCCAGGACTCCTGTCGGAAAGAGCAACTGCCAGACCATGACCAACGTGCATGAGGCTTACATCTCCTCCTTCCCCTCTTCTCTTTTGCTTTTCCTCCACTGTAAGTGTGCTCCACCCCATCCCACCCATGCTGCCCCCGTGCCTGGGGCACCAGTTAAAAACCATGGCAGCTGGTAGGGCTGACCGGAAATAAAAGTGACCTTGCAAACAAGACTCCCTAAAGTGACAGAGGGGAGTCCTGCTCTGAGACAATAGCCAGGGGAGGGTATCCTGGCAAACCACCACAATCGGGAGCTGACTCAGAAACAGGATTTGGTCAGCACACTTGGCACAGGCCTGCCTGCCAAACCTGACTCACAGTCACCAAACTCAGAAGATTGGTGGATAAATCAGATGCCCAATACAGCTATTGGCAATGGAGCGCGTTCCTTTCCCAGGGCAGGAAAGCTCGTGACCACCTCTGTGCCATCCCCTTTAAGGTTCCTGGGAAACTGAGTCTGTGATGGGAGTTGAGTGTTGCACGTGTGTCATGGAAAGAAGAAGCAGAAGTCACAGCCAACGTCTCTGCCCTGGGTGGATCAAGCCCTGCCAATGTCCACTTTAGACCTCTTGACTCCCTGGCGACCACTCCTGCCTTTAACACAATCTATCAAACTGGCCACGATATTACAGGCCAGGCCAGAGCCTTTCTTCACGTCCTGAGACTGTACCTCTAACGTCCTGGGTGAACCAGGCTATCCCAGCTCTCCCCAGGTGCCCCCGTAACTGAGAAGGGAAGAGAAAGCGTTTGGGAGATCAAGGAGGATGGACTCACCAACGGACAAGGTTCTCATTTTCCTAAGACCTGCAGCTCTACAGTTCCTTATGGAAAGCCCCCCTAAACTGATTCCAGTGCCACTTAGAAAATCAGTCCCTCTGGCCTTTCCCTCCTGCTTTCAGGAGAGTGAAGGCTAACATCAAACTGTTTCAAAAGTTCTAAATTCTCAGAGAAAGCCTGAGCAGAGACCAGGATGGGTGTTGCATCCTGCTTCTCCTGAGCACCACATTGGCCCGGCTGCTCAGGGCTGCCTGGAGACCACCGCGCATTGCCCTGATCTGTCACTCACCAAGACAGCCCTGCTCAACCTCGTGGGAGCCGCCCTGAGACCAGCTCACCCACAGCCTCCTCACTGACCTCCCGGGTAGCTTGTCGGAGCCGTCTCTTTGCCTAACACAGGAGCTTTGGAATGAAGCAGGGAGAGAAAGACATGAGTGGCGGCGGCGGTGGGGGACCCTTCTCCGAGCTTATTAAGAATCTTTTGTGTGCCATAGAATAAGTCCAGTCTTGTCCGTCCTGCTCCCCCTGCACTTAACTTTTTCAGGCCTGATGAGCTTAAACACTTCAGTTAGTCCATGAAACCAAAGACACTCCTTGGCCTTTGACTGTGTCTGGGTTTCTTTTATGTGGCCATCATAATTAGACAGTGGCCCGACCCCGTGGCCGGAGGTGCCTGCTCTGGCGCTCCACAGCCCCGTCCTGTCTCCGAGGACTCACACACTGTGCCAGGCTTGAAGAACAGTCTGGAAGGAAAGCCCATTGTCAAACAAATCATCGTTCTGGGAACACAAAGCCACAGGGACCCTCAGGGTGCTGCTGACACCCGGGCCAGCAGCATCAGAGAGCTGTATCTCCTGTGTGCCGCTGAAGCCTCAGATTTGGAGACAGAAAGCTGGCTGGTGGCCAACAGCAGCAGCAGCAGTGGACACCTTATCTAAACAAAGGGAGAGGGCACTGAGCGTGAGGGGAAGGGGTGGGTGGACGCTGCGTGGGTGGTTTCGTGTTGCGATTTTTTTGCTCTTTTGTGGCTGTTGTTTTCTTTTTTATCTATTCAGTTTTGTAGTATTCAACAGCCGGGCGCTTGGCAAAACCTGGCAGCGTTACCCACACGGCCGTTTTCAGTCCAAATGGCTCCTGTCAACTTTTACAACCCCGCGCTAAAACTCCAGGCACGTCTCTTATTGCCAGCACAGGGTTATTTATTTGCCCGGACTGTCTGGCCTCACATTTTTCACGTGTGTGTTACCCCGGCAGTTGCTTCAACTTCCCTCTGGCCCTTAAAATGCTAGTAAACGCCCAGTCCGATTTAGAGCTGGGAGGTGTTGAGCATTTCATCTTTTCAGGATCCTGCACTGGTTAATGTCATTTTCGTCTCCGTTCAGCTTTTGACCTGAAGGAAGGGAAAGACTTCTCCATTGTGAAAATTGCTCTTTTTCACTGGAAACCATTGTTACTAAAAATAACCTCACCAGGCGCACCATCAAAGGGTCCGGATGCCCCCTGCCCACGGGGGTGAGGCATGCACATGACTCAGAGGGGACATGGCTGGTCCAAGTCAGCAGGTGAGGGCCACAGCCTTGGCCACTCCACATCTGGAACCCTGGTCATGTTCTGCAACTGGGTCTTTCATTCTTTTTTAATCCTTTACACAAACAGTATGTGTGTGAACATGCGCACGCTGGTGTGTCTATGTGTGTATGTGTGTGTGTGTGTGCACGCTCGAGAGCATATGTGTGGCTTTGAAATCATCCAAAAAAGGGTTTTCATGGTTGAGCCTGACCTGGTGCAATGCAGAATATATTATTTCTTTCAGAGCGTGAATAGCAGATCTGCACGTGAAACACAGATCAAACACGGCCCACAGAAACAATGGTAGGAAGCATAACCAGAGTGAATCGATTCCTTGATCCTGCTCTGCCAAAAAATTAAAGAGGAGCACTCCTGGGGTTTTTAACCCAGATAAGACTTCAGCCACGGCCGTATTTCCCATGTTCCTGGATTTCTTGTTCTGGCTGTTATTCTGTGGATAAAATGTGGAATAGAGTAAGCAGTGTCGAGTTCTGCTGGTTCATCTGGCTTTTTTAAAAAAAAAATTAAATGGCTCTATCTCTTTGCACTCAACACATGTGCACATGCACACGTGCACACACACACACACAGCCTTGTTTTACCTTTCCTCCAGAACTAAACTGGACAGACTTTGCCATTTCTTTCAACAAGACAAGAAGGAGAAGGTAGAAAGGACCCTCTCAGGCATCAGCCTCTTAAAAGGACAAATTTCTTGAAGCAAAGAAATTTCTAGTCCACAGTCTGAGGTCCATTCTGTCTCTCCATCCCCAAGTGATGACACAACCCCTTCGTTCTCAAAGATCTGTTTAAATATGTAGGTGGTCTTGCTTAAGTCAACTGGTTTTTATATCGACATTGACCCCAGTCTGACCTCAGTCCTGAGATCCTAGATTGCCCAGCTGGCAGAGCGCTGAAGGGTAGAGCTTGCTGCAAGTGAGGCCAGCCCTCCCCCAGCCTTCTGATGGGCCACTGAGGCAACCCCGTTGGGCTGGTCATCTGCAGCCGGTGTCCTCTCCTGACCTCTGCTCTAATCTCAAGGACACCCTTTATTTAGACACCACAGTCCAGCCTGAGCCTCAAGTCCTTGATTCATTGGCTGGACATGAGCCAGGGGCAGCCACAGGCTGGCTCCAGAGGGCTCCCCAAAAGAGGCCACAGAGGCCCCAGGAGGCAGGCGCTGGCCGAGCTGGAACAGAGAACACAGGTTTAAATTTCTGAGGCCTCAGTTCGAATTCCAACTCTCTCGCTGGCAATGACCTTGGTCCGTGGGGTAACTTCCCTGAGCCTGGTGCCTGCACTAATCAAATGGAAGAGGAGAAGACCACGTGAACGTGGAGCAGAGTGAGATGTGAAGATGTTGGCCTTGACGTTTGCAGTGATTAGTGAGGCAGCCACAAGCCAACGAAGGCCAGCAGCCACCAGAAGCCAAAAGAGGCAAGGGACAGATTTTCTACTGGATTCTCATGAGAAAGTATGGCCCAGTGAAACTGACTTCAGGCTTCTAGTTTCCAGAACCATAAGAGAATACATTCCTATTGTTTTAAGCCACCAAATTGTGGTCATTTGTTATAGGCAGCCATAGGAAGCTAAGACAGAATTTACTAAGGGCCTCCGGGAGACCTCCATGAAATGGTACTAGATATTGACTTGTATTATCTTAATGGGCCCTGACAACGAGCTTGTAAGGTAGTGGGCAAGGCAAGTCTTGTCAGTGTTTTACTCATCAGGAAATGGAGGCTCTGAGAAATTAAGTGTCTTGTTGGAGGTCACATGTTGTTTGGCGGCAGAGCTGGGACTGGAACAGAGGTCACCCAGAGCCTGGTGCTGGTCCCTTTCCACCACCCGCCATGCCCTGTGCCCACCCTCCCCACTCTGACCAAGTCTAAGCAGGTGGAAAGGAGGGCTTGGCCTCCAGTGGGAGCTTAGCAAGACCTCTCAAGGGTCTGGAGGACAAGGGGACCCTTCTCTAGCCCCCCGCCTGAATGGTGTTTGCATTCAGACATGTGCTGTGGCAGAGGCAGCACCGGGGCACTGGATGACCCATTCGGAGTTGTATCTCTTCTCCTAGAGGAAAGGGAATCCGGGGACATGAATTCTCTCTCAGTGACTCACCTCTGAGCCCTGTCAGGTCTCTCCGGGCCTCAGATTCCTCTGTGGTGACATGGAAATACTAACAGGGCCGCCCCCTCCTTGAGGAGCTGTGGAATTAGAGAATGAGCCTGCACAGAAATGTCCACGGTGAGTCGATTACCCAGTTCCGCTCTCCTCTGGCCCAGGCGGGTGGCCCCGGGAGTCCCCTGGAACAGGAGGGCCTCAGGGAAACTTGCCAGGGGCACCACAGAGAGAGCCCGCCAGGGAGGCGTTGCTCAATATCTCACCCACGTGGGCCCCAGGGAAAGCCCGAAGCCCGGCCATGACTCCTGAGCTGCCCAGAGAGCCTGGGACAGCCCGGGACCCTGGGGACTGGAGTGCAAGGCTCACACTGCGCTCACTCATCCTTTCTGTCTCTCTCTCTCTCTCTCTCTCTCTCTTTCATATTTTTCCCTCATTTTCTCATGCTTTCCCTCTCTTGTGCCCACATTCCAGAAGTATGTTTCCCATCCCCTCATTTCCCTGCATTCTCTGTCCTCCTCCTCCTGTCCTCCTTCGCTTGCTGGCTTTTGCTTACTCTCACCTTCTCCCTGGGGCTCTGTTCCCCGCTCTGTGCCCTCTTTCATGCCCCCTGTCTATCACCCCACCACTCTCTTGCTGTCTCGGCTTACTCTCTCCCGCTCGCCCTCCTGCTGCCTTACTTTCCTCTCTTGCCCTCACACTCACTGACTCTTCCGTGCTTTCTGCTGCCCTGGGCCCTCCATGGCCCCCAACCCTGAGCTGGGATCAGGCTGAGGCCAGGTTTCCCCTGAGTCTCCCTCCTTGCTTCACCTCTTCCCTGCCTC
>NW_012111253.1:4674726-4722217 GCF_000951035.1 Colobus angolensis palliatus
GGTTTCACCATGTTGGCCAGGCTGGTCTCCAACTCCTGACCTCAAGAGATCCACCCGCCTTGGCCTCCCATAGTGCTGGGATCACAGTCATTAGCTACCGCACCTTACCCTGGAGAATTCTTACCTAAGATATCCTGGTAGGTTCTGGAGAAGGAAAATCAGGAAAGATGTGCCTGCCCTGCCTTCCAAGAGCTTCCAGCCTGGGAGGAGAGGCAGCCTGAAGGAGAATACAGGGCAATACACCCTGTTCCAGGTGCTGCAATTGAGGTCTACTCAGCCCACCACAGAGCACCGGGGAGCAGGTGATGTGTAGAGTGTGTGGAGGGATAATCAGGGAAGGCTGCATAGAAGAGGTGGCCCAGGTTAATAAGGAAATAGGGGAGGGAAGGGAGATGAAAAGGAAACAGGAAAGAAAAAACACACAAGACCACAGTCTCACCCACCAGGGGGCTGCCAACTGCTGTATGTGGCTGGAATATGGGATAACAGGGTGGGGGCACTAGATGAGGCCTGGAAAGGTTGCAGGAATCCATCATAGCAGGCCTTGGGGGGCTCAGCTAAGGGGTTCAAACTTACTCCTGAGGGCAATAGTGAGGCATGGAAGATTGTAGAGGGATCGAGGGTTGGTTGTGAAAGGTAACCCTGGCAGCAGAGTAGAAGGCTTTGAGCGAGGCAGCTAGAGGCAGAGATTTAGACAAAGTGAGCTCTCAGGTCCCTTTCAACTTGGAAGCTCTAGAAGTCTCCAGGGGAATTACTGAGGTGGGGCAGTGGCATGGAGAAGAAACCCAGGCCAGGGGTGACCAGTCAAATCTCCCTAACAGTGACGATGGCGAGAGATGGCCACCAGAGTCAACAGCAGGCAGTGGGCCTCCCTGTGGGCTGAGCTCAGTACACACTTCCAGCCCTGACGCAGAGCCCATCCCACTTGGACCTATCATGCGGCTAGGCCCTGAGGGTCCCAAATGTTCCCCGGGGCTGGCAGACAGGGCATGAGGACAGACCGGCACAGATTAGACATCAGGGCAATGATGGATGGGAGAGAAGCCGCCTTAGGCCCTGGCGCAGGACCAGGTAGGCACTGGACCTCTGTATCCCTCCAAGGGATGTTGGTATTTGGGGCCCCTCCAGCCCTGCCACAGCCTGGCTCTGCATTCCTCTCCCCTCCCCGGCTTGGACATACATGGGGCCAGCAGGGGCGTGGGGTGATCTCTCCACCCACAGTGCCCTGAGAGGCCCAGACAGGGCTCAAACACAGATCCCCGCCCCTTCCCACCTAGAGGGAGGCCCGTCTTGTGACCACCTTGAATTTTTCTTGCAGCCTCTTGGCCCAAGAGCCTTGCTGCAAGTCTGGTGACAAGCTGGGAGAGCTGACAGCAAAAGGAGCTGAGGCCCAGAGTAGGGAGGTGGCACTGTGAGGAGACGCTTCGTCATTAGAATGCAGCACAATTCCACAAGCCTTTCTCCAGTGCCCAGGCCACTCTTGCCAAGCGCTGTGTGCAGAGCTGCAGGGAACAGGGCAGGACAAGGTGCCCAGAACCAAGAGTCTCAGGAAGACAAGGAGATGCTTGTCGGGGTTCTGGGAACCGGCAGAGGCCGCAGGGCCCAGGGCCCAGGGCAGGCCCGGGCTACGCAAGGAGCTCCAGTGTCCGGGGAGGGGCCCTGGGAGTCCGAGACCAGCCCCCCAGCCCTCAGCGCCCCCACCCACTGTCCTTTCTGCCTGACTCTCTCTTCTCTGGCTTTAAAGGAGCAATCATTAATTCTTTTCTCTGTCAATCCACAAAGGCAGAGACACCTCCTGCTAAATGGGGAGGATGGGGAGGATGGGAGCAGAGCGAGGAGGAAATGGAGGTCTCTAGGATGCACCTCTAAGTTATTCTTGCTCCTGCCCTCTGGGAGCTCACAGTCTAATCGGGGAGAAGATATAGTTGTGACCGCCCATGATGCAATCAGATATAGAGGCTAAGTGGCGTCTATACTTAGTAACATTAGAGAAGCACGTTGAGGGAAATTCACAGTAGCTAACACATCTAGCATCAACCTCACCCCAGGTACTGTACTAAGTGGTTGACATGCATTCACTCATTTCCTCCTCATCACAGCTCTGAGGCAGGTGCTAGTGCTAGCCCTATTTGACAGATGAGGAAACTGAGGCACAGAGACGTTGAATAACTTGCCCAAGGTCACACAGGTGGAACCAAGATTTGTCCCTAGTGGCCTGACTCCAGAGTCTATACCTTTAACCACCAGGCCAGACTAAAGGAGTAATGGCATCTCTTTGGTCTTTGCAGCAGCACTGGTGAGTGCTGGAGAGCATGGCACCCTGGGTTGAGCAGACCCGCAGTGATCATCAGGTGGCCTTGCGCAACTTCTGTGCCCTTTCTAAGCTTCAGTTTCCTCTCCAATAAAATGCAGAGAGCAGCAGTATAGCACCTTCCTCCCAGGGCTGCCAGGAGGAGTAAATGAGCAGAGATGTGTGGAGATCTTAGCCCAGGGCCCGCGCAGAGCAGATGCATGCAGACATTGCTCCATTTACACAGGCCTTTGAGAGCTGCAAGACCCTTCCAAGCTCATTAAGTAGACTTGACAGAGAAGGAGCTGGAGAGATGAGGGCTTTGGGAATGGCTTCTGAGGAGGGGCAGTGCTTGTCTCACTAGAATAACCAGGTCCCCAGAGATCTCTCCCTATTCCCGAATCCTGGCTTGATCTCATTCCCAGACTTCCAAGCCGTCACACAAGGGCATTGATCACCACCCCCTGCATCAGGGATAGTCCAAGGCTCAGCAGCCCCCAGCGTTCAGGAACCAATGGCCTCAAGTCAGCTGACATCCAGATGAAGGACCCAGAGAGTGAGGGAGGACAGGCCCTGGAGTTGGGGAGGGGAGGAGCCTCTATTCCCACCCCATACTGTTGAGGAGCTACAGAGCCTGCCTGGGATCGCTCCCCACAAGAAAGCCACCCCCACGCCATCGCCCTCTGCACAGATTTGCAGATCATTCCCTGATGCGACCTAGGGCCCTCTCTGGCTGGCATCCACTAGCCTCAGATGCAACTGGGAGAAAATAATGTGTAAATGAGAGCTGAAACCTGCACTGCAGTGGGCGGGCAAAAGCCAGCTCCCTCTTGGGCTTCAGCCCTGGGCTTCTACCCACCTCTGTGACCTTGCAGCTCTGTGACCTTGTGGCTCTGTGACTCTGCGGCTCTGTGACTGCACTGGCTCTTCCTTTAGTGAGCACCCTTGCATACCCCATTTTGCCTGCCTGGAAATATCAGCTTTCAGCCCCATCTCTCCCATGGCACTTTGTCTGATGAACACTCCACCCACCCCATGTCACACACATGCACACGTACATGCATACACACACACACACACACACACACAGATTTAACATGTACTCTCCTGTCCTTAAGCCCATGTTTGGCATGTATACACCTTTATTGAAAAACTACCACATGGTGTTGTTACATTTTTTTTTCTTTTACCTGTCTCCCAGTTCCAGTTACCTATTGCTGCATTTTAAAAAACCACCCAAAACTTAATGGCATAAAACAATGACATTTATTTTGTTCACCAACCTGCAATTTCAACAGGGCATGATGGAGACAGCTCCTTTCTCCTCCACTCAGTGCCAGCTGGGGCAGCTGAGAGTCTCGGTGGGAAGCACCCAAAGGCCCCCTGTCATGTGCAGAGGCTCTCACTATCTGTTGTTTGGGATCTTGGCTGGAGCTGGGCCTCCTGGCAGGAAAGTGGGGCAAATTAACGGGAATCTCACCCATGAGGAACTCAGTTCATTGGAGGTGCTAAGAAATGGCAGTTCTTCTCTACCTTTTCCTGATCTTTCACGGCCTCCGGAATGGCTACAGTGCCCAGTCCAGGGCTTTCTCAGATTCCTGAAGACGGAGCTTGGGAAGAAAGAGATTGCCTGCTCTCTTAATCCCAGATGGGAAGGTAGCAGAGAGCCCAGCCTACTCAGCCATGGTCTCACTGTGGCGGGGACAGTGACTCACCAGTCCTTCTTCCTCAGCCTGGCAAGAATATCCCTCAATATCATCCAACTCCTGTTATATCACTTCCATAGTTACTAAACCCTCCAGTGAACCCTTACTGCATCACAGAGGACCCTAAAACCTAGTGGCTTAAAACAACTGCCATGTTATTATCTTTCATGATGATGGGGGTCAGGAATTAGGGCAGGGCTCAGTTGGGTGATTCTTCAGCAACACATGGCATTGAATGGGGTCACTTGATGATATTCATCTAATAACTGCTCTGGTCTGGAGGATCCAAGATGGCCCCACTCCTGTGCCAGGTGCCTTGGCAAGGGAGGCTGGAGGGCTGGCTCAGCAGAGCTTCTCTCCCTTTCCATGTAGCATTGTGACCCTTCCACGGGGTCTCTCCAGCAGTGTGGTCCAGCTTCTCACATGGTGACTTGGAGCTCCAAGGGACCAAGGCAGGAGACTTTGAAAAGTCTAAGCCTGACACTGGCATGGCATCACTTCTGCCATCCTCCATTAGTCAAAAGAGCTGGGGCCCAGCCCAGACTCAGGGAAGGGGTAACTGACCCCACTTCTCCATAGGAGAAGCCTCAAAGTTTCTGTGGTCCCTCTTTAAATAGCCAGAGCCAACCAATCTTTGGACCCAGGGCCCAGGTTCTTGGGTAGGTCTGTCTGCCCATTAGGAAGTTCTGTGCCCAAGGTCAATCCATTACTCACTCCAGACTGAACTTATGGGCTGAACTGTTCCCCTCAAATTCATATGTTAAAGTCTCAACACCTAGGACCTCAGAATGTGACCTTATTTGGAGATAGGGCCTTTACAGAGGTAATCGAGTTAAAATAAAGCTATTAGGGTGGGCTTAATCCAATCTGACTGTTGTCCTCATAAGAAGAGGGAACTTAGACACAGAGAGACACGAGGGTGTGTGTGCACAAAGGAAAGAGTGTGTCAGTACACAGTGGGAAGGCAATCATCTACAAGCCAAGGAAAGAGGGCTCCGAAGAAACCAACCCTGCAGAGACCTTGATCTTGGACTTCTAGTCTCCAGAGCTGTGAGAAAATAAAATTTCTGTTGCTTAAGCCCCCCAGTAAGTGGTATTTTCTTATGGCAGACAAAGCAGACTAGTACAGAGCTCCTGCAGGTAATTAAAACATTGGCATTTTGGACTCTATTACTCTCAAGTGATTGTGGTGAAGTCTATTACTTAGCTGCTTTGAGAGTTTGATTAATGTGATAAAAGTTCACAGAATGGGAGTGGGAGTGGAACAGGGAATCAAGGTCCTGTCCTGCAAAGGTGAGGCCTGGGCCAGGCCCCTTGGAGTGCCAGGCAGGTGCCAGCAAGGTGTGTGGCAGCCCAGAGTGGACAGCCAACCAGTGCCTGCCTGCCCTGAACACACCACCATCCCAGGGTACGGGAAGGAGGAGTCAGCCTCAGTTGGGCCGAGGTCAAGATCCTAAGACCCTTTTGGAGAGACACTGAAGGAGCAGATCAAAGAAGCAAGATCCTAGGTTTGGCATTTACAGCATCTAGGCATTGGTTGAGGTGACAGATGTTTGGCTCACAAGCCTATGGCAGCTCCTCTCTGGGTCCTCCCTTCTTGGCAACTTCTGTTGCATTGGCTGCCTCTGTTTCTCCTCACTCCACCTGGAATGGTGCTGCTTAATCCAAAGGGTAAGTGATGGCCTCCAAGAGGCAATGCCCACAGACAACTTGAGTGCCAGGAGGCAGGGATGACCAGCAGGGTGGTAAAGAGCGTTATTGTTGTCCTTCCAGGTAGTGGTGTCTCTCCAGAGTGAGGCAGCTGTGATCACTCCAAGCCCAGCTGACCCACCCCACCCCTGCCCAGGCCAAGTCCTGGTCACTGTTACTCACTGGGGTTGGGTGGCTTGGTTGAGGTTTTCTGCACCTAGTAAAACAAACAGAGCATCAAGAAGGTGGCAGCCTTGCTGAGAGCTCTGCCTCTGAGGCACAGGCCTCAGCCCCCAAGCCACCAACCTGGGCCTTGTGTTTTCACCAGAAGCCACCCTCCCAGGGTGGCCAGGGCTCCCAGGCCCCTCAGGGATGGTGTTACACAGTGCAGTCTTTCCTTATGGCTGGGGGAGAGACGGGCAGGTGGACACCCAGCAGAAGAGGAGGTTTTTGTTTACCCTTTTCAGAAGCACGATTGGCCTGCAGTGAGAAGAAACAAAGGAACGCAAACCACCAGCACTTTCAAACAGAGGCCTGCAGCCCCTGAGCTCTGACAAGGAGCTCAATCTGGCGGAGGACCACGACAGTGGAATCTGATTTCCTCCCCTCGGCAACTTCAACAGAGGCTACTTTATTTTAGCGTCATTGTATAAGGTCAAACTGAGGCTTAGAGTGGGAAAATGATAGATTCAACGTCACCCAGCTGGCAAGAGGCAGCAGAGCCTAGATTCAAAGCCAGGCCTGTCGGATACAATTTCTCTGCCGTTAAAATCTACCCTATGTTGGTCGGGCGCGGTGGCTCATGCCTGTAATCCCAGCACTTTGGGAAGCTGAGGATGGCCGATTGAGGTCAGGAGTTCGAGACCTGGCCAACATGGCAAAACCTCGTCTCTACTAAAAATACAAAAATTATCTGGGTTTGGTGGCACGTGCATATAATCCCAACTACTTGGGAGGCTGAGGCAGGAGAATCCTTTGAACCCGGGAGGCGGAGGTTGCATTGAGCCAAGCTCGCACCACTGCACTCCAGCCTGGGCAACAGAGCGAGACTGTATCTCAAATAATAATAATAATAATAATTCTACCCTATGCTATGCCTCCAGGATAACGAGGCACAGTAGTGTGTATGCACGTGTGTATGTGTATGTGTGCGTGAGTTTACAGTAACGGAAATCGATTACAGGGCAGGTACAGTGGCTCATGCATGTAATCCCAGGACTTTGGGAGGCTGAGACAGGCAGATCACATGAGGTCAGGAGTTCGAGACCAGCCTGGCCAACATGGTGAAACCCCATCTCTACTAAAAATACAAAAAGATTAACTGGGCGTGGTAGTACATGCCTGTAATCCCAGCTACCAGGGAGGCTGAGGCACCAGAATTGCTTGAACCCGGGAGGTGAAGGTTGCAGTGAGCCGAGATCATGCCACTGCACTCCGACGTGGGTGACAGAGTGAGACTGTCTCAAAAAAAAAAAAAAAAAATGATTACAGCACATAATAAGTAAAAATTGACATGACACGTCATTATTTTAAAAATTCCTCAGCAGATCCTGGTATTGGGGAATTTCTCACTGACCCCAGTTCACGACCATGTTCATGGGGTTTTCTCCTTTGGTCCCCCTTCTCTCCCTGCCCCTTTCCTTCCCCACTTGCAGGCCACCCTCTGGAAAAGTCTTTCTAATTAGGCAGAGCAATTCAATCCTCACTAAGCCTCGTGAACCTTCCCAGACCAGAGAAAACCCAACAAAGCTCATCAAAGTATCAAAATAGTTTTACACCTGCCACAGAAAAGCACTCTGGGTCCCTGCCCCTCCTACCTCTCTGCTGCCTTCCCTATCTCCACAATTTGAGACTCTTTAAGCTGGAAAAAGCCCAGCAGTAGGGAGAGCAACTGTCTCACTTTACAGATGAGGACACTGAGGTTCAGGTTGGTGATGTGGTCTGACCAGCGCCAAGGAGCACATGTCTGGAGGTTTGGGGCTGGAACCCAGGAATAGAGCCGCCTAGATCTTACTTAACTTGGTACATTTCTAGGTAGAAAATTGCTCCAAAACTCCACAACTTCCACAGCCTACTTTGATCATCTCACACAGTTTCTGAGGGGCAGGAATGTGGGATCAGCTTAGCTGGTGGTTCTGGCTCCAAGTTATTCACACAAGGCTGCAATCAAGGTGTTGTCTGGGGCTGCGGTCCCTGAAGACTCCACCAGGGCTGAAGGATCCACTTCCAAGTTCACTGATGTGACTGTTGGCAGGAGGCGTCAGTTCCTTGCTATATGCACCTCTTCATAGTGCTGCTCATGACATAACTTCCCTGGAACCAGTGACCCATGAGAGAGAGAAAGCAAACCCAAGACAGAAGCAGCAGTCATTGTATAACCTAACCTCAGAAGTGACACACCATCACTTCTGCTATATGCTTGTTACTGGTCATACAAGCCAACCCTGGTACAATGTGGGAGGGGCCTATACAAGGGTATAAATACCAGGAGGGAGAATCATTGAGATCTATCTTAGAGGCTGCCTACCAAACAACCCAAGATAGTAGCAGCTTAAACAAGAGAAAAATGTATGTTCCTCTTACGCAGATATAGTCTATGGAAATAGTCCAAAGTTGATAAGACGATTCCATCTTCATGTGAGATCCAGACTTCCTCCCTCTTATCTCTTTGCCACTTCATGGTCTAAGATGGCTACTCAAGCTCCAGCCATCACATCTGCACTCCAGCCAGTAGGAAGAAAAAAGATCTCTTTCTTTTTACAAACGCTTCCCGGAACTTGCACATACCATGTCTATTCATATTCCCTTAGCCAGCAGTTCATCACAAGGTTACTTCCAGCCTGCAAAGGAGGCTAAAAATTTTAGTCTTTATTTCACATGGGTTATGTGTCCAGAAAGAATTCAGAGGTTCTATTACTGAGAAGAAAGGGGGGAAAATGGAGGTTTGGGGATAATTAGCAATCTCTGTTTTTGATAACCCAGTAAAGGCAATGAACTCTTTCACAGACAAAAAAAAAGAAAGAAATCATGTGCATGCAAAGGTGTGCATGCAACTTCAGAAGGTTTACAGATGCCTGTGAAGTCAACTTATGGACGTCACACAAAGAACCTCTGCACCTCTGGCCAGGACCTCAGCCTGTTCCTGTGTATGAACAGTGTTCACTTAGACCCTTTGGGCGAAGTCCCTCTGAGAGGGCAGGGGACTGGCCCAGCACATTTCCTCAGTGGGGCATGGACCACTTAATCTAATACCTACCTGGTAGGATGTGTCACCCGGGGAAGAGTTGTCCTGGTGTCAGGCAGATCGTGGACCTCACTCTCCTTCAGCAACTTCATGCAAAACAAGGGCTGATGAGGAAGAAACTGAAAGGAATTGGTGTCACAGGTTATACTGCAGGACCCCCATTGGTGTTTTCAAGAATCAGCCAATAGTGTTCATTGGAATTCCAGATCAGCTTTTCTCTGCTGACATTTCAAATGCCAGGTTACAAGTACACAGGCATGGAGCCATTCTCAACACTGTTCAAATTAACAATACTTTTCCTAGGACTAAAGATAGGTCCAAGGTTAAAACCACAATGAGATACCACTTTACATTGACTAGAATGACTAAAATAAAAAAGAGCAACAATGCCAAGTATTAACGGGAGTGACAAGCGAGTGGAACTGTCGTCTGTTGCTGGAGGTATGTAAAATAGTCCAGCCACTTTGGAGAACAGTTTGACAGTTTCTTACAAAGTTATGCATGCACTTACCATAAGACCCACCTATCCCACTCCTGCAAGAGAGAGGAAAGCATTTGTTCACAAAAAGGTTTGAACATGAGACCGGGCGTGGTGGCTCATGCCTGTACCAGCACTTTGGGAGGCCGAGGTGGGCAGATCACCTGAGGTCAGGAGTTTGAGACCAGCCTGGCCAGCATGGTGAAACTCCATCTCTACTAAAAATACAAAATTAGCTGGGCATGGTGGCGCATGCCTGTGATCCCAGCTACTCGGGAGACAGAGACACAAGAATCTTGAACCAGGGAAGCAGAAGTTGTAGTAAGCCGAGATTGTGCCACTGCATTCCAGCCTGGGCAACAAGAGTGAAACTCCGTCTCAAAAAAAAAAAAAAATTTGAACATGAGTGTTCATAGCAGCATTATTCACAGCAGCCAAAAACTGGAAACAATGCAAACATCCATCTATAGGTTAATGAATATACAAACTGGGGTACGTCTATACAACGGAACACTACTCCACAGTAAAAAGGAGCAAACTACTGATAGACACAACTTGGATGATCTTAAACGCAATATGCCGTGCGAAAAAAAAAAGCTGAGCACAAAAGACTGCATGCCGTGTGCTTGCATTTCTATGAAATTCAAGAATAGGCAAGATTAAGCTATGGTAATAGAAATCAGAAAAGAGAAGGAGCATGAAAGAATGTTCTGGAATGATGGAAATGAGCCATATCTTGATAGGAGGATGGATTACACAAGAAAACCCCTCAAACCATAGCACCTAAGATTGGTATATTTCACTATATGTAAGTTACACCTAAACTTAGAAAAAAAAAAAGATGTGGCTGAAATGCAGGAGCCAGCAGCCCACAGACCAAAACCCAGCCAACTGCTTGACCACCATGCAGAGCAAGACTCAGTGCTGGGTCAACCATAGCAACTCAAGCTGAGAGATATTGAGGTCTGCCAGGGAAGGGAGTTATACCACAGACCTGCTCTAAGACAGCCTCGGTGGGTCAACATGCAGGTAGTAATGATACTAATAACAGAACTGACGGAGATCTGGCCCTGCCCGAATTCTGCTGAATGTAGTCCCTGTGTTCAGAACAACTAGTTCCCCTCAAATGCACAAGGGACTCAGGCTAGCATCCACCATCCTAGCAGGCCCTTTCCATACCGTTCAGCCTGCACAAAGACAGCCAATGTGACCACAATGCAGCAAACGCAGACACAGAGAATGTCAGTTCCCAGAGATCCTGCTGGTCAGCTCCCCATTTCACAGAGGAGAAAACTGAGACCCAGACAGGGGAGGGCCTCTCCATCTGTCACACAGGGGCTGAGTGGCAGAGCCCAGAATAGCACCCCGTCCCTGGACTCCCACTCCAGGGCCCACATGTCCATAAGCAATTTCCTCTCTTGCCCAGTACTTTCCTTCTGACTTTTCCAAAAGGACTGAAATGAACCTCAAGAAACCCTGTTTTCCTTCATTTTTTTTTTAAAATGCATGCAAAAAAAAAAAAAAAAAAAGTTTTGGTGACAGTGGGCTTTCCCTCTAGTGGATTAGAGTCCATGTTGGCCACATTGGTACAAAAGTAAAAAGAAATCTGACCAGGCACAGTGGCTGAAACTTATAATCCCCGCACTTTGGGAGGCTGAGGTGGGAGGATCACTTGAAGCCAGGAGTTCGAGACCAGCCTGGACAACACAGTAAAACCCCTTCTCTACCAAAAAATACAAAAATTAGCCGGGTGTGGTGGTGCGTGCCTATTGTCCCAGCTACTTGGGAGGCTGAGGCAGGAAAATCACTTGGACCCAGGAGGCAGAGGTTGCAGTGAGCTGAGATCGTGCCACTGAACTTCAGCCTGGGAGACAGAGCGAGACTCTCTCTCAAAAAATAAACAAATAAATAAAGAAGTCCAAAAGTTGTAGGGGCTTTTCCTCATTCCACAAATCAAAAGCACCAGGTGCTTCCACACATTCCAGGAGGCACCACTAAGGCAAGTCTCAAACTGACCGCATTAGGGAGTGGGGCCTGCCTGAGCCATCGTGCCCCCTCCTGCCTGCTGAGGGACGAGAAGATGGCCAAACAGTTACCCAGGGAGCCTCAGAAACTCTCTCTCCTTCCCAAAGAGCAGTCATCTCTTGAAGCTCTCTAATTTGCATCAAAAGAGACCAAAGTACCAAATGGGAAGCGCCTTTGCCCCAGACTTGAGTGGCCAAATGCCATTTGCATATCCACGTATCTTAGAACACTTCCCCCATCGTTCTTCCCCTTTTGCAACTGCACCCATCTTCCTCCTCTATACACATACAGAATCTCAAAGCCTAGCCCTGCCCCTCTCCCTGCCCCTCAGGACACTTTAGACTCTGTAATACTACGAATACAAGAGCAGCCGGGCGTGGTGCCTCAGCCAGGTGCAGTGGCACACACCTGTAATCCCAGCACTTTGGGAGGCTGAGGTGGGCAGATCACTTAAGGTCAGGAGTTCGAAACCAGCCTGGCCAACATGGTGAAACCCCGCCTCTACTAAAAATACAAAAATTAGCCAAGCTTGATGGCACACACCTGTAATCCCAGCTACTTGGGAGGCTGAGGCAGGAGAATCGCTTGCACCCGGGAGATAGAGGCTGCAGTGAGCTGAGATCACACCACCGAACTCCAGCCTGGGTGACAGAGTGTCACTCCATCTTAAAACACACACACACACACACACACACACAAACCAGAACAACTGCAGTTCGTTGAGGACTTACTCTGTGCCAGGCACTGTATCAGTTATATACAGTTCTTTGATTGCAAATAATAGAAACAGGTTCTGACTAATTTGGGCAAAAGGGAATTGACTGGAAGATGACGGGAGGTTGGCACAATAGATCGGAAGCCTGGAGAAGAAAGCTTAGCCTTGGCAGGGGCCAGGGCAGACCCAGGGACACCTGACCAGCTCTTGGCATTCTGGTGTCTCCGTTCTTCTACTTAAGATTCCAATGCCAGGTAGGAGTGTAAAATGGCACCGCCACTTTGAACAACAGTCTGGCAGTCTCTCACAAGGTTTAACATATGACTACCCTACAACCTAATAATTTTACTTTTGGGTATTTGCCCAAGAAAAATAAGAGCATATGTCCATAAAAACACTTGCATAGAACACGTGCATAGAAACTACATTTGTAGGCCAAGCACAGTGGTTCACACCTGTACTCCCAGCACTTTGGGAGGCTGAGGCGTGGTCATGGCTTGAGGCCAAGAGTTCGAGACCAGCCTGGATAACAGCAAGACCTTGTCTCTATTAAAAACAGAAACAATTAAAATAATGTTTTAAGAAAGAAACTATATTTGTAATTGCTCCAAATTGGAGTCAACTCCAATATCCATCCACTGACGAATGGATAAACAAATTGTGCTATAGCCATACAATGGAATTCTACTCAGCAATATAAAGGAATGTGCTACTGATACTCACAACAATGTGAATGAATCTCCTAAGACATTATGTCATGCAAAAGGAGCCAAACGCAAGAGAGCACATGCTATATGATCCATTTATATGAACTCTAAGAAGAGATCAAACTAACCTCTGGGGAAATGAGAACAGGAGCTGCCTATGCTGACCAGGGAGGACAGGCTGGGAAGGGAACAAGGAAATGTTTTCAGGTGATGGAAATGTTCCAGATCTTGATTGTGATGGTAGTCACACAGACGCATATATTTGCCAAAACTCATCAAACTGCACACCTTCTGTGCATTTCAATGTATGTAAATTGTGCTTTAATTAAAAATTAAATTTAAAAAGAATCGCAGGCACTGGAGACACAGTAGGGAACAGGGCAGGCAGAGCCCTGTCCAGAGGGAGCTGCCATCTGGCCCCAGAGCTAATAAGCAGCAGAACTGGAGATGAACCGAGATTCTTCTGCCTCCCAAGTCACTCCCAGCTTTCTTTAGCGTTGCCCTGGACAGCACACCCCAGAGCACGATGGGAGTTGCAGCAAGGTCACTGGCGATTGCCCCCAAGACCGAAAGCCCTCCCTCCAAAGGGGCTCAAGCCTGCCCAGTGCAATCTGGCAACTCAGTGAGGAGACAAACTCAGGGCCCGCAGTCTTGTCCTGCACAGGGGCTGCCGGACCTTCCCTACCTCTCCTGAAGACCTCTGGCCCACAAGACCTCACACAAAAAGGAAATTTCATTTATTTGTTACTCAGCAGAGGAAATATAAAATACTTAGAACCAGAAATGAAAAGAGCATTGGAAAGTACCAAACTATTAAAGGGTTTTCTTGCACATTCTGGCCATTGAAGAGGTGACAGGACAGAGTCAGGGGGACCCACGGAGACTGAGGAGATGAGAAGGACCAGGCATTGGCTTTCAAGGGATGTGGTTTGTGGATCACTGTTAGATGGTCAACTGTTGGGCTGAGGGCCTCAGAGTGGCACCAGCTAATGGTCAGTTATTTAATGACTGTTCAGGCTTTTGCCACTCTGGTCCTCAAGCCCCTAGAGGCTGGAGTGACCAGGAAAGTGCACCACGGTGGAAACTGTCACCCACATAAGCAGAAAGACACTGGGCCCTTAGTCCCAGGTTTTCCAATCCCGCAGGCACAGTAGGTTAGGTACAGAAGGGAATGTTCTCGAGGTCACCAACTGTCATTCCTTCTACCTTGTTTAGCATTATGCAGCCCATGTCATCCAACTAGCCCTGCCTCACAAGTGGGGTCAGCGTTATTGTCCCTATATTACAGATGGGGAAACTGAGTCTTCGAGAGGTTGCTCTGAGAGACACAGGCTAGAAATGGCAACGTCGGGGCAAGAACCAAGATCTCCCAAGTCCCACACATGATTTTTTTTCTCCACGTTCACTTGTAGTGATAGGGAACCTTCTCAGGCCCAAGAACCTTCTAGGACAGTGAGGCTGACAAAGGGCCTGCTCCCTGTGGCAGGCAGCCTCTAAGATGGTCCCCAAATGATCTCTACCTCCTGGTATTCACACCCTTGTGGGGTCCCCTCCCTCTGAGTGTGGGCTGGAGTGAGGAACTGGCTTCTACCAAATAGAGTAAGGCCTGGTGTGGTGGCTCACACCTGTAATCCCAGCACTTTGGGAGGCTGAGGCGGGTGGATCACTTGAGGCCAAGAGTTCGAGACCAGCCGGAGCAACATAGGGAGACCCCATCTCTACAGAAATACAAAAAATTAGCAGGGTGTGATGGCAGCCACCTGTAACCTCGGCTACTCGGGAGGCTGAGGCAGGAGAATAACTTGAACCCAGGAGGCAGAGGTTGCAATGAGCTGAGATTGTGCCACTGCACTCCAGCATCAGTGACAGAGGAAGACTCTATCTCAAAAAAAAAAAAAAAAAATAGAACAGAAGTGATAGGATAGCATTTCTGAGATTAGGTTAAAAAGGCTATGACTTTTGTCTTGGGCTCTCTCTGGCTCACTGTCTCTCAGGTCACGAACTGACATGTCATGAGGACACCAGCAGCCCATGGAGAGACCCATGTGATGAAGAACCACATGAATGAGCTTGGAGAAGGATCTTCTGAGGCCTCCTGCAGTCGTTGTGTGAGTGAACCACCTTGGAAGTGGATCCTCCAGCCCTGGTCAAGCCTTCAGATGACTGCAACCCTGGCTGACATTTTGACTGCATTTCAGGAGACATTGTGAACAAGAACCACCCAGCTAAGCCACTCCAGAGTCATGAGTCTCAGACAGTGGGAGGAATAATAAATGTTTGTTGTTTTAAGCTGCTAAGTTTTGGGGGTAATATGTTACATAGCAACAGACAATTAACATAGCTTATAACTAATCTCCTAACACTACTACACTAATAACTAGTACTCTGTTCACCTCCAGGTGTTCTCAGGCCAGAGCATGTAACCCTGACTTTCTTGGCCTCACATACGCACAAGCACACCCATACACATACACACACACACATACACACACCTGCTGCTTTGATATCGGGGCATTATTTAACTTGGTTTCCTTTTCCCTAAAACGCATGTGAAAGTTGGTCCTCCTACACAGAAAACATTTGAAATTGCAGTTGTGTCATCCTGGGAGAAAGCGAACTTTGAGGTTCCGTGCACTGTACCACTTACCTTGACTGCCTGGAATACATCCCCGTGCCTTTTGCGTGACTGCCTTTGTTTCGAGCACACCCTAAATTGCCTCTATGCCAAATGCTGAGTGTGACCAGAAATGACACAGGATGAATAATGTGGCATATAATTATCACCACATTTCAGATGAGGGCAATATGCATTTTTCTCAGAGCCGAAGGGATGCAATTTTATTTTGTAACACAAAATGCTCCATTTGGGGGTCAGTTTTTGAGCAGCCCTTCATTCTGAAGCAATTTCACGTGAATAAAAGCATTTGTATTCATGTACTGCGTAAAGCACATTATCCCAGCCCCGACTCCTGGCGTACATTTCTCCACGTGATTCCACCTCCTCTCAGTGAACCAGCTTCAGATCCGAATGAGAAGGTGAATATGACGATGTTTTTGACTTATTTCATGTCTCTGAGTCTTTGTCTCCTTTTCTGCCAACTGAGGATTAGCTGGTTTCTCTACAAACTGCTCTCAGACCCCACCCTGGGGACTGGATCTTTAAGGCCCCAAAGAAGGCCCTGCAGACATTAACATAGCACTAACCTTTTGGCCCTGATTGATAATGCCCTAATTTTCTTTCTCCCCAAAAGCAGACTCTGGGTCAATGATTTGGGACTGGGTAGCTTATTTGGGAGGCATATGAGTTTGTTCAGGCTGCCATAACAAAATATCACAGGCTGGGTGGGTTAAGCAAAAGATATTAGTTTTCACATAGTTCTGGAGGCTGGAAGCACAAGGTCAAGGTGCCAACAGAGTCAGATTCCTCTGAGGCCTCTCTTAGCTTGCAGATGGCTGCCTTCTCACTGTCCCTTCACAGAATTGTCCCTCCGTGCACACTCTCCTGGTGTCTCTTTTTGTGTCCAAATTTCCTCTTCTCGTAAGGACACCACGCATATTTCGATTAGGGCTCCACCTTAGTTGCCTTATTTTAACTTAATCATGTCTTCAAAGGCCTTAACTCCAAACACAGTCACATTCTGAGGTCCTGGGGTTAGGGCTTCAGCATATGAATTTGGCAGGACGCACTTCAGCCCATAGAAGGAGGTGATCATGGGTAAGGAGTACACCAATAGAAGATGTGTTGAGGAGCAGGGGTTTTCTGTGGGCAGCTGGGGCTCAGGCTCTCAGGGGGCCTCAATGGGAGAGCGCACTACAGAATTATCCCACCAAAGGGCAAGGAAGATGGGATGCTGATGCACCCATGGGTCCCCGTTGATCAAGTGTTCACTACTAAGGCCAGGTGCGGTAGCTCACACCTGTAATTTCACCACTCAGAGAGGCTGAGGCAGGAGGATTTCTTGAACCCAGGAGTTCAAGACCAGCCTGGGCAACATAGGGAGACCCCATATCTACGAAAATACAAAAATTAGCCAGGCATGATGGCATGCACCTGTAGTCCCAGCTATTCGGGAGGCTGAGGTGGGAGAATCACCTGCACCTGGAAGGTCAAGGCTGCAGTGAGCTGATTATGCCACTGCACTCCAGCCTGGGCAACAGAGAAAGACGCTGCCTCTCTCCAAAAAAAAAAAAAAAAGTTCATGCTAGAGGCAGTTCCTCCCTTGTTGCTTTCCAGGCCAAGGGCATGCCCGTGACTAGAAAATACCCTCAGGCAGAGAGAGAGGAAGCCTTGGGTATATACTGGAAGGACTGCAGGTGACATGCCCCAGAAATTCCAAAGGATAGGCAACCACTTTGAAAAGAGAGAACAACAGGTGAATTTTATTTCCGGCTGTGATATGATTATTATTTAAAAGCGATAGTTACAAGACCACAACAGCTCAGAACAGGATCATTGACCCCAAGCTCCCTTCTTTACAGGCAGGCAGTTGTGGCCTAGCAAGGTGACCTGCTATGCTTAAAGTTGACAAAGGGGAGGAGAGAAATGAGACCTAGACCCGAATGTCCAGACTTCCAGACCAGTGCCATCTCCACCCCTACAGGCTGCTTCCTCGTGTTCATTTTGTTTTCTCAGTGAGAAGCAGCAGGCTTGGATTTGATAGTCCCTTCGCTGGTTAATAAACTCTCAGCACACCAGAAGACACAAATGAAAACAATGAAAAATCTAAAAACGGTTAATGGTCATTCCCTTCCCACACACCACTTCCACATCAAGAGCCAGCTAGAGACTCCAAGAGTCCGTCAGAAAAGAGAAGCCATCCTCCAGTCATACAAGGCTAGATGTTAAGCCATGCCCAAGTCCCAGATGTGAGCAGAGGAGGCTTCCAGAAGCTGCAGGACCTTACCAGAAGGCACCGAAGTCTTCTAAGTGCCCCATCCTGCAGAGAAGCAGGCTCTCCCTTGGGAGTCAGCACCATCAATAATAATAAAACAAGACACTTTTATAGATTTTGCAATTTATGTTGCTCATTTATTCCTCACAACGACCTTGTAAGGTCAATATCACTGGCCCCATTTTATGGACATGCAAACTGCACACCCTGGCTCAGTGAATGTCACTTAGGACCATGCCTTCAGGTAAACTGAGCACTTCATCTTGAAATTGGAATGGTCACTCGGTTGAGGCAAAAAGTCTCCACTAAGGCAGCCTGCAAAGGCTGGTCAAAAATTAAGGCCCTCTTGCTTTCACTCTACAGGGCGCCAAGGGCTGCTGGCACCAACATTGCAGTTAAAGCTTTTCCATCTCTCACCAGGGCCCATGAGATTTCTAGAATGTTCCAAGAACAACAGCTCCAGCAGTAAGTCATGCAGAACTGCTGCTGGTTATGAGCCACAACAAAGCAAGGAGAAAGCCATGAACGCTGGCTTGTAGCCTCAGGAAAAGGAAGATGGTGGACAGTCACTCTACTGTCCACATAGGGAGCATCTTAAGTCCACTGAGGAGGAAAAAATCAAATTCCAGAACTGATGACCATGGAACTTTTGGAGTCTGCTCATGCCGAGAGGACCTAGGCATGGTGAGCAAGTCTCTCACCAGGGGCCAACCAGCATTATGCATCTTCAGATGAAGGCTGAAAGACAGAGGCCACTGGAGCATCTGCCTACCAGCCACTCCATCCATCCATCCATCCATTCTTGCTTTCATCCAGTGAATATTTTGTAAGTGCCTGCTCAGTGCCAGGCATTGTTCTAGGCACTAAGGACACAATAGTGAACAAAACGAATGAAATATTTGCTCTCACTGAGGTTTCCATTCCAATGGGAGGAGGAATAGACAAAAAACAAGATCCATAAAAAGGGTATATATGCAGCCAGGCGCCGTGACTCACGCCTGTAATTCCAGCACTTTAGGAGGCTGAGGCAGGCGGATCACCTGAGATCAGGAGCTCGAGACCAGCCTGGCCAACATGGTGAAACCCCGTCTCTAGCAAAAATACAAAAATTAGCCAGGGGTGGTGGCGGGCACTTGCAATTCCAGCTACTCAGGAGGTTGAGGCAGGAGAATCGCTTGAACCTAGGAGGCAGAAGTTGCAGTGAGCCGAGGTTGCGCCACTGCACTCCAGCCTGGGCAACAGAGGGATACTCCGTCAAAAAAAAAAAAAAATGATGACGATGATGCTATGGGTTTTGGACTGCCCAGTGGACCACTGGGGCTGCAGGAGGCTGTAAGGAGGAGCAGGTGTGGGGGCAGGTTCAGGCCGCACTGAGTTTCTGCTGTCTACTGGACATCTAAGGTCACCTTTCCAAGTGTGGCTCACAGCAGGCCTTCCGCAGGTCATTGGATCTCTTCTCTTCTGTTTATCTGGCCCCTTGGTGTCCTCGCCCCACCTCATGGCTCTACATGCTGAACATTCCCGAAGGAGCAATGAGGCTGAAGAGGCAGCTGTGTTTCAGACGAGAGGCGCCGGACAGAGCTATGCATTTGGGCCCATGGACCCCAAGAGTGGATGGACCCCAAGATCTAGGAGACCAAGCCTAAAAGCGAAAGCAACAGGTTTGATGCCTCTGCTTGCAGGGAAGTGCCTGCACTACTAGGAAATGAGGCACAGCCCTCACTCTTGGCAACCAGGACACCTTACGCCCGGGACACGGGGGTGGGGGGGGGCAGTGGGTTGGGGCGGGGTACGGAATCTGTGGGTGTGCCAGGCAAACAAAGAGCAGGGTGCAGAGGTAAGGGCGGGGCCCCTGACGCAAAGGACCCCTCTCCAGTTTCCCCGATTAGCTGGGTTCAAGCAAGGCCTGAGGGCTAAGGCAAGCTATTCCAGGCTGATTCAAAGCTGTAATTGCCAGTTATATATTTCTCTGATTGACTGAAAAACAATCAAATGAATGAATTCATGACTAAACAATTTATAGACAGACTCGGGAGGTGACACTCAAGCTGCCTCCTGACAGTAGGCTGCGAGTGAGTCAGGAGGGGCTGGAGAGCATTATTATTCTAGAAAGAAAGAAAGTCATTGGGGGGCAGCCATGTGGGGTGCACTGGGCGCACTGGTAGCTTGGTGTTACTGCAGCAGAGGGCAAGGAGCATTGAGCCTGGAGAGGTAGCTCAGAGAGGGGATGATAAACCACCGCAAGGAACTTGGCCTTCATCTCTAGGCGCTGGAAACCCCACAAACGGTTTTCAGGAGGGAATAACAGAGTCCAATGTGCATTTTAAAGAGACCATTCAGGCAGTTCTGCGGAGAGCAAATTTGAATAGCATCGGGCAGGCAGCCGAGAGGCCTGGGAGTGGAGATGGGCTAGGAGGATGCTCCCACTGCGTCAGTGGCTTCCCCCACCCCCCAGCCCCAGTGGAATCCAATAGGCCAGGAATCTCTGGCCTTCCTCACATAGCCACTGTCAACCTGGGAGTCCCGGGAGAGATTTCATAAAAGCGGTCCCTGGGGGAGAAGGGTGGGGACCCACTGCTGGGGAAGCCTCATCTGTCAGTCCTCCTGGCAGCCGATGACAGCAGGGCCCCTTGGGAATGCAGATGACAAGGCGTCTCCAGGCAAAGCAGGAGGCTGAGAGGTGAGGCAGGAGGGGCCGCGATTCTCCATTCTGCGCTGGCCAGCCCAGAAAGCAATCACAGGAACCAAGGCGTTTTCATTCCCAGCAAAAGTGGGTCACTGGGAAGAGAGGCACCCCAATTCCAGATGAAAGTTTTGATCTTCCCCAAAAAGGGAAGGCCTGTTCTTCAGGCCCCTGCAGCTCAAAGGGAAGATCCAGGGCTGTCTAGAGCCCTTGGATGTGCATTCCCTGCACCCACCCTCTGTCACCCCACCCTGCCTGCTGGCTCTGTGTGCTGGGCAGATGGATAATAAGTTCACAAATCAACACATCAGAGCTGACTAAGAAAAGGCAAACCAGGGAAACTGAGGCCTAGCCAACTACAGCTGAACTCCATGCTGAGAATTGAGGTCTAGGCTCTGGCCCGCAGAGAAACCATCCGTCTCCCCGTGAGCACAGCCCCACTCAGGGCCCCTCGCTCCTTTCTCACTGTTACTCTTTGTTTTCCACAAGGATTCCTTGCGCTGGTTCTAAGGCCCCAGTGCTGGTGTTAGCTCGGGTCTACACTACAGGCCTGGGAGATTAAAGAACTTTCCCCAAATCCCCCAGCAAATCAGAGTAGCGCTGGTGTAGCCAAGATTCCCAAGCAGAGAGGAGAGAGCAAATCCCATCCAGGCACCAGGGAACCCTCTCTCCGGGTCTCTCAAGGCCTCTGAAAGCCACGGGCTGGCCAGCGAGAGACCTCATTAAAAGCGCTCGGTGGCCTGCGTTTGCTGCAAACCCATTAAACAGCCAACATAATCCATTCATACATAAAAATAAGGGAAGGGGAAGGAGCGTGGTCCCACAGGATGTGTGTCTGGGAGAAACCGGTTCCATAAAAATCCAAACAGAAACGAAGTTCACGGGGAGGTTTTGGCTGCAGTCGTGTTTTGGCTTCTGGAAATTCCAGCTAGGAAAAGCTTCCCTTTGTGGCCCGTTTGGAAGCACTCAGGCTGGGATTCACAGAAACAAGGGAGAAGTGAGGGGGTCCCTGGTCTCTTTGCTGACCACCCTGAGGCTAAGGAATTATTCTAGAAACCTGGGGTATTTGTTGAAAAGGGCCAGTTAGGGTCCCAGTGGCAGTTCAGAGGGCTGGATTATGGGACGAGGGCAAGGTACTAGTTAACACAGACCTACCTCGGCCACCCCAAAGCCAGGCCACTAGGCTGGGTGTCCACAACAGCTGTGGCCATGGAGACACTCCCAGAGCTTTGGAAAAGGAAGGAAGACTCCAAGATTTAAATAACTCAGGCAGCAGGATCCCTGTTCTTCCCATGGGAAACTATTTCACAGGCCAAGAAAGCCCACCATAGGGACCCTTTTCTACAACCTTCACTGAGGCCAGCAGGCCCACCATGTGTACTCAAGAACAGATGCATGTCATCTTGCAGAAGAGAAGGTTAGGAACTGTTGGATGATTTTTTTTTAATAAGCTGGTAAACCAGTATTTTTATTCTCTGTCATCTAAAAAAAAAAAAAAAAAAAAAAACAGAAGAATGCAGCTAGTTTCTTAAATTAGAGATCTGTTGTGTAATTAGTCCATTTTATCTTCTGCGAGTTGTTGCTGTTTTCCCTCTGTGGTTTCCAGAAATGTCATTGGCTGGGCTTAAAAGTAGGGTTTTTTTTTCTTCCAGAGAAAAATTCTATAAATATTTTCTCCCTTTTAGCATGTTTTAAATTTGAACGACATATTGTAAAGATAGCAAGAGTTATGAAAGCCTCTCTTGGCCGCCAATGAAATGCAGTGGGAAAACTGATTAGAGAGGGAACTTCTGCCCACAGAGAACGCAGTTGGGCCCTCCTCAGAGGGGTTCAGGAGCCAGAGTACCCCAGCTTCCTCTGCTCACTGGTACTCAGGCTTGGGAACTGGAAAGAAGGGGAGGCCACTCTCAAGGTGGGCAGGCAGGCTATACTTGAGGAACTGGTGTCCCTTGCTAATGGTAAACCTTTAGTGATTAATTTCTTTGGATGGGATTTTAGGCATGAATTTGACATAGTCAGGTATATGTTCATGGTTTTCCATGTTAAAATGCATATCCTTTTCTCCAACAAAGGTATACAGGTATACCATATGTGAGTAAAAACCTGTGTAAAGGGATCTTCATGACAGGATGATTTGTAACTAAAATGACCAGAAACAACCTGAGTTAAAATCCATTGATAGGAGACTGGTTAAACAAAGTCTGGCATACCCATAAAAGATGTTACGCTGCCATTAAAGAGAATGCAATGGAACTATAGATATTGGTGCAGAATGTTGGGTGAGATTATACTGTTAAGTGAAAAAACAGGAAATAGGGAATTTTATGGTATGTTTATGATACGCCATCATGTGCCTTTTTAAAAAGGACATATGTGTAACCTTGTGTTAGAAGTTGGCAGCTGGGGTAGCCTTTAAGAAGGAAAATAGAGCCAGGAGGGGGACTTGATTTTTACTATACACACTGTTCTCCTGTTGTACTGTCCACTCACAGTGCTATCACTTGCCTTTTTAAAAAAGAACACATTTTTATATAATCATATACATATAGCCTTGTATATACGCCTCAATTATCTTGGGAGGCATATATAAGAAGTTGGGAGGCTGGGTGAGGTGGCTGACACCTGTAACCCCAGCACTTTGGGAGGCCAAGGCAGGAGGATCACCTGAGGTCAGGAGCTTGAGACCAGCCTGGCCAACATGGTGAAACCCTGTCTCTACTAAAAATACAAAAATTAGCCAGGCGTGGTGGTGCACGCCTGTGATCCCAGCTGCTCAGGAGGCTGAGGCAGGAGAATTGCTTGAACCTGGGAGGCAGAGGTTGCAGTGAGCCGAGATCGTGCCACTGCACTCCTGCCTGGGCAACAGAGCAAGACACTGTCTCAACAACAACAAAAAGAAGTTGGGGGAGGCGGGGCTGGGTATGGTAGCTCATGGCTGTAATCCCAACACTTTGGGAGGCCAAGGCAGGCAGATCACTTGAGGTCAGGAGTTCAAGACCAGTCTGGGCAACATGGTGAAACCCTATTTCTACTAAAATTACAAAAATTAGCCAGGCGTGGTGGCAGGTGTCTGTAATCCCAGCTACTCAGGAGGCTAAGGCAGGAAAATTGCTTGAACTTGGGAAGTGGAAGTTGCAGTGAGCCGAGATTATACTGCTGCACCCCAGGCTGGGCAACAGAGTGAGACTCTGTCTCAAAAAAAAAAAAAAAAGGAAGTTGGGGGCAACATAGAGAAACATCTCTTGATTCTAAGGTATGCCCTTGAAGTAATTCGACATTTGAAAGAGGCTGTTCAGCCAGGTGCAATGGCCCACGCCTGTAATCTCAGCACGTTAGGAGGCTGAAGCAGGAAGATTGCTTGAGTCCAGGAGTTCAAGATCAGTCTGGGCAACATAGCAAGACGTCATCTCTATAAATAAAAAAAAAATCAGCCAGGCATAGGGGCTCGTGTCTGTGGTCCCAGCTACTCGGGAGGCTAAAGTGGGAGGATCACTTGAGCCATACCACTGCACTCCAGCCTGGGCAACAGAGTGAGATCCTGTCTCAAAAAAAAAAGAGAGAGAGAGAGAGAGAGAAAGGCTATTCTGGCAATGATTCTAGATGGGTGGGCTGATCCCTCAGAAGGTGGGAGAATAAATTCTATTCTGTATGACTTTGGATCCACATAGAGATCATGGGTTAATGCTCCCAGCCATATGTTCCCAAAGGTCCCCTGGTATGTCCTATTCTGTGCCCACAAAACCCCATGTCTACTGCTATTGCTGCATATTAGGAATCAGGTTTCTTTGCCTGTCTCCAACCGTGGACAGGATGTTCGCTGCAGTCAGGGATGCGTTTATCCCTCTTTGCAGCCCCAGGACTCAGCTCAGAGCCTGTGGCTTAGAAGTAGGTGCGAGCGTCAGTTAGATCTGGGCACAGCTATGAGACTTCAGGACTCAGAGCCTCAGCTTCCTCATCTGTAAAATGGGAAGAGTACTAAATCTTCTTCTTAATGCTGGTTATAAAGATGACATCAGATAACAAGTCTGCTGGGCGCATGGTGGGGGCTTAGTGATAATAGCTTAGTCTAAGATAATATCTCAGTAAATGTTTATTGAACGAACAAAATCCGCCCATGAGGTTGAGGTGGGTTAAAATGCAAATACCTGGCCTGGCACAGTGGCCCCCGCCTGTAATCCCAGCACTTTAGAAGGCCGAGGCAGGAGGATCACTTGAGGTCAGGAGTTCAAGACCAGCCTGGGCAACATGGTGAAACCCTATCTACTAAAAACACAAAAAATTAGCTGAATGTGGTGGCACATGCCTGTAGGCCCAGCTACTTGGGAGGCTGAGGTGGGAGGATCGCTTGAACCCGGGAGGTGGAGGTTGCAGTGAGCCGAGATCGAGCCACTGCACTCCAGCCTGGGTAACAGAGCGAGACCCTGTCTCAAAAAAAAAAAAATAAAAGCAAATACTCCCGACACTAACACTTTCAGACCCTGTTGCCAGTTAAGAATAAATTTATCAGATAAGTTCTCTCCCAGCGTCTGTGGCTGCCTGAGAACACCTTGCACCTGAAGAAAAATGGTGGGCAAACAAGGAAGAGCAAGGAGGAAGTACTTGCCAAGGATAAGAGACAAAGCACCCAGGAAGAGTCACAGCAGCTACATCCCTGAGCACTTGCCATGTGGCTGGCATTGTGCCCAGCTCTATTAAAAAAAAAAAAAAAAGCGACAGCCGGGCACGGTGGCTCACTCCTGCAATCCCAGCACTTTGGGAGGCCAAGGCAGTAGGATCATTTGAGGTCAGGAGTTCAAGACCAACCTGCTCAACATGGTGAGACCCCATCTCTACTAAAATACAAAAATTAGCTGGGTATGGTAGCAGACACCTGTAATCTCTGCTACTCGGGAGGCTGAGGTGGGAGAATTGCTTGAACCCAGGAGGTGAAGGTTGTAGTGAGCCAAGATCGCGCCACTGCACCTCAGCCTGGGAGAGAGTGTGAGACTCCCTCTCAAAAAAAAAAAAAAATTTAAATTTAAAAACAAAAAAAACATGAGATGGTGTCTTGCTATGTTGAGATCGATCTCAAACTCCTGGGCTCAAGCAATTCTCCTGCCTTGGCCTCCCAAAGTGCTGGGATTACAGGGACCCAGCCTCAGCTCTTACAAGTGCTATCCAATTGAAGTCTCCCAGTAACCCTGGAAGGAATCTCCTATTGTCCCCATTTTCCAGACCAGAAGACTGGGGAGCCGGGAAGGAAAATAACTCATAAAAGTGTGGAGCCAAAATTTGAACCCAGTTCTATCTGACTCCAAAACTCATGCTGTCACCCAGCCTTGCCAGCCTGCCTACTGGTGGCCTTCCTGTATAGCCTAGGCCTTGTATATGCCAGTCGCTTAGGTCTGTCACACCCCAGAGTGTTGGTTTACTGAGAGCCAGGGAAATCTTCGTGCCAAAGGGGTCTGAAAACCTCTCTAGTCACGGATGAAAAACAAATCTGTGTATGTCCATTTGGGGCTCGTGTGGCTGGTGGTGGCCAGGCCCTGGGGAGCGCCCCTTCTCTGAGCCATCACCAGGAGGCAGGCAGCCTCTTCCATGGCTCTTTCCCTTCCACATTCTGGAGGCCACTGACTGTGGGGACATCACTAAGCTCTCCAAGAGGAACAGACTCAACTGCAGGGGGTTCAGTGACTCTCCTCCAGCCAGGCCCTCCCAGGAAGAACCTGTGGCTGTACAACCCTCCACCCCCCAGTGCCATCATGCCAAGGTTTTGCCCGGTGTGGACCTGGGGTGCAGAGAGCAGCTGGTGAATGGCAAAAAAAAAAAAGGGGGCCTGCAGTCAGTAGGGCCTGCCTGTAACTCCCCGCACAGAGAGGACCTCACTCGGGCGACCAGAGAGTGTGCTGGTACTGCCTGAAGCAGCCCAGGCAGCCAGGAAACAGCCTTCTTAGGTGGCTGTGCAGCCTGCCTGCAGGGCCAGGTCTCTCCAGCCTGCCGGGAGCCGGTGGCCCAGCACTGGCAGGAGACTCTTCTGACCTGCCCCAGCAAGCCCACAGGGTAAGGCTCAAGCTGCTAAAATGGCACTAGCAGGAGGGAAGTAATGGGCACTGGGATTCTTGACAACATTTCCATTCAGGCTGGTTCCGCGTTTCCCTCAAGCGAAGGCTGTGCTGTTTCTAGCACCTGAGCTTCTAGAGGAGAGCGAAACATCTCTGCTCAGTGCCTGGCTGCGGAGGGAGGGGTAAGACACACAGGAGCCTACTGGAGGGTGGGGGAGGGGAAAGGGGCAGGACAGTCACCTGTGCCCAGGAGAACCATCTGCCTGGTCACTCTTAGCCCAACAAATGGCCAAAAAAAGATGAGCTTCTGAGTGACCCTGACAGCTGAAAGCGGCCAAGGCTGAAGTCCATGGTAGAAAGCCAGAACTTTGACATCTGCTAGCTTACAGGTCAACGTTGCATTCTCTCTCTCTCTCTCTCTCTCTCTCTCTCTCTCTCTGTAGTCAGGAACAGCACTGGAAGCCAACAGGCCAGATGGAGTTAGCCCTGAAGTCAAACTTTCAGAAAGAAAAATGTCTTAGTCCTCAAGGTGAGTGTGCCAATTGCCTACCAGCAGAAGATCAATTGGTCATAGTGGACCCCAGACTGCACAGGCTTTGGAAACAGTCTGCTGTTTAGAGAGTAGTCTAGGTTCACTTTGGAGGGCTTCTGGAGACCTGCTTCCGTGTCCTCTTTTTCCCCCACCCCACCCAACCGCCTCTGCCAAGCCTGTCCCTTAGCAAACTCAATCCTTAAGCGTTGAAGCATACTAGGGTTCCTTGGTTCTTAAGATAATTCGCGATGCCTCAGGTGTGGCATTTAAAAGCAAAGGTTCTAGATTTGGACAAATTTAGGTTTGAATCCCAGTTCTGCTGTCTACTAGCTGTGGACTTTGGGTAAGCTATTTGAGCTCTCTGGGCTTCACTTTCCTTATCTGAAAAATGAAACTAACAGTAATACTTATGCAGGGTGGCACTGTAAAGTTTAAAGAACAGAAGTGAAGTGTTCAGGGTTTAGCCCAGTGCCCAGCACATAGTACACACTCAACAAATGTTGATACCTCCAGCACCCCAGAATTCTGGCCTGGGACAATCCAGGGCAGGCTGGCTGAAGTTCAAAGCAGCAAGACAGCTGCCAAAATGTAATCTACTCACTGGCTGATTCTCCAAAATACCCTCCCAGTCTATGCGTCCTGGGCTCTGCCCCTAAGAGGAAGCCAGACCCTTCTGCTCACCAGCTCGTCCCCCTGCACCTTCCTGATTGAAGCCACATTCCACATCATGCCTGTACATCTTCCCCTCTCCCTTCAGACCCAGGTAGAGGCTCTCCCTGAGCCCCCAGCGGGGAGGGGCACCCATTAGTGGAGTGCAGAGACACTGGGCTCCTGACCTCAGCACACACAGGTGATGCTCCGAGGGGGCTGCGCTCAGACACATCTTGAGGGGAAACCACAAGACTGAGCCATTGTGCTTATTCGTGCCATAAATCACCAACGGTTCCCATCTTGCTGCACCTCCCTGCCCCCGCTCCCTTCCAGCTAAGCTGTCCCAGGGCCCGCCCCACCAACTGCCTCCCGCCACCACCACCACCGGGGCCTGCATGACTCCCCAACCCGGGGACCAGAGTCAACCGCTCACTTACAAGCAGGAAGAGTTCTGCAGAGTTTATTTTTTCTTCTTCTTTTTCAAAAATCTGAACTGCCTTTGTTCCTGAACAATGAGGAGTGTGCAGCTATGGAAGGTGAGGGGCCGGGGTGGGGTGGGGTGGAGTGAGAACAAGGGCTTGGGGGGTCGAGGGCAGGCCTAGAGATCTTGGATGCTCGGCAAGCCCGGGGCCAGTGCTCCCCTGAACTCTGGCCCCTGGCCAGCCCTCCTCAAAGCTGAGATGACTTCCTGGCTTCTGTATCCGGAACACGTTCTCTATTATTCTGTCCACAGCCCTTTTTTCAAAATGGTCACGGGGTTCAACTCAGCCTAACTGAACACAGGCCTGGTCCCTGCAGCATCAAAGAAGCCAGGGGTAGCATCTTTGACCAAGTCACCCACTGACCTCCATGGTCTGTCAACTTTCGTGCTTCCTACCTGCATGTCACCTCTGGGGGTCCCTTCCCTCCAAGAACATTGCCATCAGGTGGTCTTCCTGATTTCCTCTGCTTCAGCAAAGGTCTTCTTTTCTACTCAAGAGCCTGGCTTCCTGATCTGCACAGAGGAGACTCTCCAGATGTGTCCTGGAAAATCCCCCAAAAGTAGGGGAAAAGGTCCCAATCGAAGCCAAACCAAGAAAGAGGAGAAAGAGGAAGGAGGAAATTGTCATGGGATGAGATTTTGTCACATATCTGTAATTAAAGGTCCTCGTATATGTGCGTACACAAACACACTCACGTATATGCATAACACGGTTAACAAATACTAAGATCTTAACGGTGGCCATCTCTAGGAAAAATGGGGTTATGGGTGACTTTGATTCGCCTCTATCCTAGCTCTCCTCTTACTAGCTGTGTGATTTAGGGCAGGTTAGCTAGCCTCTCAGTTACTCAGTTTCTTCACCTGTAAAATGGGGCCATCATTCTTCTCAGTGTACTATATGGTGAAGATTAAGTGAGATTATACATATCAAGATCTCAGAACAGTGCCAGGCACATCTTAGTGGAGGCTGAGCGTTTACCAAAAATCTGAAATGCTCCAACGTCCAAAACTTTCTGAATGCCAACATGACACCACAAGTAGGAAATTCTACACCTGACCCCACGTGATGGCTCACAGTCAAAAGACCATCAAAACTTTGTTTCGTGAACAAAATTATTAATAATATTGTATAAAATTACCTTCAGGCTATTCATGTAAGATGTATATGAAACATTAATAAATTTTGTGTTTAAACTTGGGCCCCAACCCCAAGATATGTCATCACTGCATATGCATATATCCCAAAATCAAAAAAAAAAAAATCCAAAATCCAAAACACTTCTGATCCCAGGATTTAGGATAAGGGATATGCAACTTGTAACAGAATCAATAAATACAACTATAATTATTTCTCCCTGTCTCCTTAGCCTTTTGCAAAGGGTATGCATTGCTTTGTAAATTTTTTAAAATGTTGTTTTGTTTTAATTCAAAAAGTAGCCAGTGCAGGGGCTCACGCCTGTAATCTCAGCACTTTGGGAGGTCAAGGTGGGCGGATCACGAGGTTAGGAGATCGAGACCAGCCTGACAAACATGGTAAAAGCCCATCTCTACTAAAAATACAAAAATTAGCCAGGCGTGGTGGCGCATGCCTGTAATCCCAGCTACTCAGGAGGCTGAGGCAGAAGAATTCCTCAAACCTGGGAGGCAGAGGTTGCAGTGAGCCAAGATGGCACCACTGTAATCCAGCCTGGGCAACAGAGTGAGACTCCATCATAAAAAAATAAATTAATTAAAAAAAAAAAGTAATGTGTGCTTATTTTAAAAAGCAAACAATTCCCAGAAAAAAAAAAAAAAAAGATGAAACTCTCCCATCACTCTCCTTCCTGATACAGCTTTTCTCCCTAGAGGGACCAAGCCTGCAGCCTGGCCAAAGGGGTTCATGGCCTTTCTCTCTGCGCTAATAAACACACACACGGATTGTTGCGTACAAGTGAACTCAGGCTATATACATGGATTTGCGATTGGCTTTTCTTCACTTCATTTCTGGAAGGACATTCTATCTCAGTCCATATTATTCTTTGTAATAGTATTTCATGACATGGATGTTGCTTATTTATGTAACCATCCCCTTCTACTGCACATATAGGTTGCTTCCAAATTTTTGTCATAAAGCACTGATGCTGTAAACGTACCTGGATATATGCCTGTCTGCTCATGTTGGTTTGAAGGAATGAGACCTAAAAGTAGAAATTCTGGGCCAAAGGCTATGACCACATTTAAATGCACAGATATGGTAGAATTGTTCTCCAAAGAGGCTGCCCCAGCTTAAATCCTCACAGGCAGCATGAGTGTGCCTCTTTCTTTTTTTTCTTTTTTGAGACAGAGTCTGGCTTTGTCACCCAGGCTGGAGTGCAGTGGCGCAATCTCAGCTCACTGCAACCTCTGCCTCCCAGGCTCAAGAAATTCTCCTGCCTCAACCTCCCAAGTAACTGGGACTACAGGCATGTACCACCACACCAGGCTGATTTTTGTATTTTTAGCAGGGACAGGGTTCTGCCATGTAGAATTGCTTGAACCCAGGAGGTGGAGGTTGCAGTGAGCCAAGATCGTACCACTGCACTCCAGACAGAGCGAGACTCCTCAAAAAAAAAAAAGAAAGAAAGAAAGAAAGGAGCTGGATGTGGTGGCTCATGCTTATAATCTCAGTACTTTGGGAGGCTGAGGCGGGAGGATTTCTTGAGGCCAGGAGTTGAAGACCAGCCTGGGCAACATAGCAAGGAACAGGTTTCTACAAAAAAGAAAGAAAGATAAAAAGAAAGGCCCTCTGCATAGACACACACACACGCACACACACACACACACACACACATACACACACCCCAGCTGTGTGTGTGAAGCAAACAACCATCTTAGTACCTGGGGGAAAAAGTACAGGGTGAACCTGGGTGTGATGCCCAGGTCAAGAGGCCTGGGGGCCCCTAGTCAGTGGTGTGCCAGGAGGTTCCTGCAGGCTGGGTCAGTGCCCCCAAACCAGTTGTCAGCTAGAAAAGGGGGAATCTGGCCATCTTTCTGGCTCAGGCTTCCACCTTCTTGCCTAGCAGGCAGGAGTCAGTCAATCATGAACATACCCCTGGCAAGTCACACTGCCAGTGGTACACTGCCAGGCAGGAGGACCCCACAGCTAGACTTGGGCTTGGCAGGGGACTTGTCCACAGACCTAGCATTCCAGGCCACAGACTGAGAGGGAAGGTAAACCCAGACACCAGGAATGCAGTCTGCTCCCGCAAAATGCTGCTGCAAGCCGCCCAGATCCCCGTCATAAAAGCTTAACGCAATTACGCAGGAACGAGCGACTTCCGGTCTGAGTCAAGATGAAGGCATTCTAATAAGTCCAGGCCCCCCACTGGAAGACTGACTTGGCTTCCAGATCCTCCTCCCCCACCTAGCCCACCCAAAGCCTACAGGGGGCCCAGGACTGATCTCCAAAACAAAGGTCCCGCCCACAGCAGAGCGGAGGGGCTGGGGATTGCCTGAGCACCACCCAGACAGTGTGGCCCATCTATCACCCACCATTTATGGGGCTTGCCATGGGCCCGGACCTTGTCTTCAAAAAGCCTCCAAGCCAGTGAGCATATGCATGAATAGATAAGGAAGGAAGGTGCAGGGCAGCCTAATGCAGCCTTGGAGGGCCAGGAAAGTTCTGGAGTTTACTAGTGGGGGAGTAAGAAAGGTGTGCCTAGCAGGAGATCCAATGGATACAAAGCAGTGGTGGATCAGGGAGGCCAAAGTGAACGAGCCCGATGGAAAGGTGCAGAGGGGCTGGGGAGGGGAGCAGGCACAGCGCAGGCTGCCTGGGTATGTTGGCATCACCAACCACAGAGGGAGGGACCAGAACTGAGACAGACACTGCCTCTCCTGTGATCATCTCCTTTTCAGCTCATCCTCCCCATTACACCCCCAAAAAATCCACTCCATCCCCTGAGATAGGCCAGGTGTAGAGTGCCCCCATAACTGGTCATAGCCTATGGACAGTTCTTCCCCAAAACCTGCCTGAAGACTCTAAAGGTTTCTCCTCTGCATGCCAGTCCCCATGTTCTGCTCTGGTGATCCCGCAGTGAATGGAACAGGCTTGGTCCCCACACTGGTGGAGCTTACATTATGGTGGGGGAGACAGAAACTCAACAACTAAACATGCAAAAGCACCTACAATTAGAAGCTATGGAAAGTATGATGGGGGAATAGTCATGGAAACAATGGAGGAATATGGAGGAATAGAACAGGGACCTGCTTCAGATGGTGGGTGGCATTGACGTTTCAGCCAGGAGCTACAGCTAGCCAGGGGGAGAAAAGGGAGAATAGCAGATGCAGAGTGGCAGAGGAAGGAAAAAGTTTGGAACTTTGAGGAGACTAACAAAAAAGCCAGAGTAGCAGGGGCCAAGAGAGCAAGGAGGAAGGGACATGTGGCCGGGGGTGTCTTTGAAAGCACACTCTTCCACAGTGTGACTTTGGCATTCTTCCTCCAATGAAGAGTGGGGGTCTATGTCCCCTTCCCTTGAATCCAAGTGGAAGTGACACCATGCGATTTTTTTTTTTTTTTTTTTTTTTTTTGAGACAGAGTCTTGCTCTGTCACCCAGGCTGGAGGCACAATCTTGGCTCACTGCAACCTCTGCGTCCGCATCCCAGGTTCAAGAAATTCTCCTGTCTCAGCCTCCCCGAGTAGCTGGGATTACAGGCATGTGCCACCATGCCTGGCTCATTTTTGTATTTTTAGTAGATATGGGGTTTCAATATGTTGGCCAAGCTGGTCTCGAACTCCTGCCCTCAGGTGGTCTGGCCACCTCAGCCTCCCAAAGTGCTGGGATTACAGGCGTGAGTCATTGTGCCTGGCCGACTTTCAAGGCTAGGTCAGAAAGGAAAATCAGCTTGGACCTTTTCCGCTGGAACATAGGTGCTTGGGTCCCTGGGCCACCGCTAAAGAAATATAACTGCTCTGAAGCTGCCATGCTGTGAGGAAGCCCAACACAAACGGAGAGGTCAGTGTAGGTGCTCTAATCAGCAGCCCTAGTCTTCAAGTCATCCCACGTGATGTGCCTGCCATGTGAGACCACAAGCCTTAGGATGGCCCCAGTCCCCAGCCTTTGAGGCTTCCAGCTGAAGCCCTGGACATCATGGAGCAGGGATAAGCTGTTCCCATGATGCTCTGTGCAAATTCCTGACCCATAAAATCTATGAGCATAAGAAAATGGTGGTGGTTTTATGCTGCTAAGTTTGGGGTGCTTTGCTCTACAGCAGCTGTAACTGGAACAAGGCTGAAGATGTGATTGAAGAGGCAGGGAGGACCTAGAGCACCTAGATTTTATGGGCCACGTGGGCATGCTGTGCACATGCACTCGGGAGTCACTGAAGGGCAGTGGGCAGGAGAGTGGATGATCAGATTTGCCTTTGCTTATCAGTTTTTCAAGGTCTCTCATGCTGCACTGTGGAGAATGGATTGGAGGAGTAAAAGTGGGAGACCCAGTGACTGGCTGATACAGTGGTTCTGGAGAGAGAGGAGGGGGACTGGATGAGGAAGGGACAATGGCCATGGTGATGAGTGGATGAGCTTGAGAGATTTGCTGCAGGTAAATCTGGGATTAGAGCTGAGTTGAATAAGGTATCAAGGATGGCCCCCAGATTTATAGAAGGAGCCACTGGAGTGCTGGAGAAGCCATCGACGATGGTGGGAAACACTAGAGAAGTAGGTTAGGGCTGAGGGTGCGGAGATCAGGTGTTCCACTTTGGACATGTGGAGTTTGTGACACCAGTGAAACCACCACATGGGATGTCAGTAGGCAGATAGGCTGTGGCATCTGGAATTCTGGGAAGAGGTCTAGTCTCCAGTTATTAGTAAATGGACAGCATTTTAAAAGCCATGACAGAGCCTGGGCAACATAGGGAGACCCCATCGCTACCGAAAAATCAAAAAATTAGTTGGTTGTGGTGGCACGTGCCTGTGGTCCCAGCTACTCAGGAGGCTGAGGAGGGAGGATCACAGAAGCTCAGGAGGTCAAGGCTGCAGTGAGCTGTGATTGCACCACTGTACTCCAGCCTGGGCAACAGAGCCAGACTCTGCCTCAAAAATAAACGAATAAATAGTCATGAGAGGAAATGAGATCATTGGGAGAGAGAGGCCAAGATAGGAACAAGAGGGCCCAAAGACTGAGCCGTACGACAGATCAACTCACAGAGGTTGGCCAAGGAGGAGGTCAAGGAAGAGAGACAAAGAGGGAGCCGCCGAGGCCCCTGAGGGAAACCCAGACACAGTGGAGTCCTGGAAGCCAAGTCAAGAGACAGTTTCAAAATGAAAAGGGTCATCATAGACACTCTACTGACATTCCATACATGGGACCTTTCACACAGAAACGCAGACTGCCAGCCGGGCGTGGTGGCAAATGCCTGTTATGCCACCACTTTGGGAGGCCAAGGCAGGTGGATCACCTGAGATCAGGAGTTCAAGACCAGCATGGCCAACATAGTGAAAACCCGTCTCTACTAAAAATACAAAAATTAGCTGGGCATGGTGGCACACGTCTGTAGTCCCAGCTACTTGGAAGTCTGGGGCAGGACAATCACTTGAACTCGGGAGACAGAGGTTGCAGTGAGCCCAGATCATGCCACTGCACAGCCTGGGCAACACAGCAAGACTCCATCTCAAAAAAAAAAGAAAACAGAAAAAGAAAAGAAATGAAACGAAACGCAGACTATCAGTTCACTGATTATGAAGTCATCCTTGCCATGGGGTTATTCTGGGTCACAGAAGGAGCTGCTTTGGATTCAAAGTCAATAGCTGGGCACAGTGGCTCACGCCTGTAATCCCAGCATCTTGGGAGGCCGAGATGGCCAGATCACCTGAGGTCAGGAGGTCGAGACCAGCCTTGCCAACATGGTAAAACCCCGTCTCTACTAAAAATACAAAAATTAGCCAGGTTTGGTGGTGCATGCCTATGATCCCAGCTACTCAGGAGGCTGAGGCAGGAGAATTGCTTGAACCTGGGAGGCGGAAGTTGCAGTGAACCAAGATGGCGCCATAGAACTCCAGCCTGGGCAACAGAGCAAGACTCCATCTCAAAAAAAAAAAATCAACAGCAAGAAAAGGAGGCCATTTCCCACTCAGGGTCCCCATGAGACACCTTCTTGAGAACTAGGAGCCCAACTTCAAGAAGCTTGTGGTCTAACTGAATAAACAAGGCCATGCAGTAAATGACAATAGCCACCTGGGTCAAGGACTGATCTGTTCTGCCTTCTTCCTCAATAGGATTACTCCCAAATTTTACCTGCGTATATGGCCACCTTGAACAAAGACTACATTTACAGGCTCCTTTGCAAGTAGATAGGGTCCAAGTTCTGGTCACTGAGTTGTAAAAGGAGTGTACTATCCCAGGAGTGTACTATCACTCCTGGGAAGTGAGGAGCACAACAGGGGGCTTGTGAGCCCAGACACTGGCATGAGACTGTCTGAATTCAAATCTTGGCTCAACCACTTCCTAGCTATGTGATCTACCCAAGTTACTTAACCTCTCTGTGCCTTCCTTTCCTCATTTGTGAAATGGGGCTAATAATAGGAGCTACTTCATAGCGTTACATGAGAATTAAGTGCACTTGGTTTTTCTTTGTTTTTTGGGGGGGTTTTGCAGGGGGATTGTTTGGTTTGTTTGTTTTTGTTTTTTGGGGTTTTGTTTTTCTGTTTTTGTTTTTTGCAGGGAAGGGTTGTTTTGTTTTACTTTTGAGACAGGATCTCACTCTGTCACCCAGACTGCAGTGCAGTGGCACAATCAGAGTTCACTGCAGCCTCCAACTCCTGGGCTCAAGCAATCCTCCCACCTCAACTTCCTGAGTAGCTGAGACTATAGGCACACACCGCCACACCTAGTGAATTTGTTTAAATTTTGTGTAGAAATGGGGTCTCACCATGTTGCCCAAGCTGGTCATGAACTCCTGGCCTCAACTGATCCTCCGGCCTCAGCTTCCAGAAATGCTGGTATTATAGCCACTGCACCTAGCCCAAGTGCACTTGAAACAGCAATCGGCACACAGTAAATGATGCATAGGGATTTGCTGCTATTATTATTATTATTATTATTATTATTACTAACCCTAAAGGGAGGCAGCACCTCCTCCTTCCCTTTCCTCCTTCTCACGACCTGGCGTGAAGTCATGATGGCTGGATCTGGAGCAGGCCTCTTGGTGCATGACATGATACTGGGAACCAAGGCTACACACGGCAGGCTGGGCTGGCCAGACACCTCTTGAAAAAGTGGAATGGAAAAGAGGAGCTCCTAAGATGGGCAGGTCAAAAGCCGAGAACGAACTAGATCACACTCGCCAACAAAATCCCAGCTCAGAGTCTCAGCTGCTCAAAAAGGGAGGTAGCTTCCACCCGAGAGTAATGGCAGAACAGAAAGGGAGAGCCAGTAGGTTCAGTCTCTGGAGGTTCTTAATTCAATGTCAGGAGGAGTGCGGGCTTGAGCAGGGAGTAGGGAGCCACTGAAGGTTTGTGAGCCAAGGAGTGGCAGAACAAGAACAGGCCCTGGGAGCTGGGCTGACAGCAGCGAGCCGATGAATCAAAGGAAAGGAGACTCTGCACGGGGCAGCTGTCAGGGGCCACCATAAGAATCCAGGAAGGAAAAGAAAGGCTTCTCTGTGGTGGAAGAGTCACCAGACCTCAGTGACTTTTCTCTTCTGCCACCATAGGCATGTTTGTAAATCACAACTTATTATTTCCAAGCCCCACCCCATATCTGGGACTGCTCCAGGCTCCTCCTGCATCCTAAGAAGTCAGCAAAGCTTCCAACTCAAGGTTACTGGCCCTGGCAGCTTGGAATAGACAAGGAATCCGATGCCACGGCTGCATCAACCTCCTGAGCCAGGGTTTGGTGGAAGTGATAGATGGGCCTCCCAGTGTTGGGAGCGAAGGTGCCTGCCTCCTGGGTTGTGGATAGGGGCAAAACTGGATCTGCATGTCACTGGCTTTGTGTCCCCTGCGGGGCCTTAACTTTCAGCCCATTGGTGGTGAGGAATGGAATAAAACAAAACCTCAACAAAAAACGAGAGGAAGACTATTGTGACACGCAGCACAACTCACACTCACAGAGATGATGTGGGGTAAAAGGAGCTAGACCCAAGGACAAGGGCAGTGGCTCACGCCTATAATCCCAGCATTTTAGGAAGCCAAGATGGGAAGAGCGCTTGAGGCCAGGAGTTTGAGACCAGCCTGGGCAATAAAGAAAGATGCTCTCTACAAAAAAATTTTCGAATTAGCTGGGCATGGTGGCACACGCCCATAGTTTCAGTTACTCAGGAGGCTGAAGCGGGAGGATTTCTTGAGCTCAGGAGGTAAAGGCTGTAGTGAGCCGTGACTGTACCACTGCACTCCAGCCTGGGTAACAGAGCAAGACCCAGTCTTTGAAAAAAAAAAAAAAAGCAGGACGCAGAAGCAAACAGTGCTGGATGATTCCATTTTACAGTTAAAAAGCTAGCACTCAGTCTATGGTGATACAGGTCTATGGTGATAGAGGAATAGTGGTTGCCTCTGCGGGTGGGAGTACTAACAAGAAAGGGCACCAGGGAACCTTCCAGAACGATGGGCAAGTTCTCTGATATGATTTTTATCGGCGGTATAGACCTATGTAAAAATTTATCGGCTGGGCGCAGTGGCTCATGCCTGTAATCCCAACACTTTGGGGGGCCAAGGCGGCCCGATCATCTGAGGTCAGGAGTTTGAGACCAGCCTGGCCAACACGGTGAAACCCCGTCTCTACTAAAAACACAAAAATTAGCTGGGCGTGGTGGCGGGCTCCTGTAATCCCAACTACTAGGGAGGCTGAGGCAGGAGTATTGCTTGAACCCGGGAGGCAGAGTTTGCAGTGAGCCGAGATCGCACCACTGCACTCCAGCCTGGGTGACCGAGTAAGACTCCGTCTCAAACAAACAAAACAAATTTATCAAGCTGCACATTTAGTACACTGGAAGCTGATTTTATATCTCAAGGAAAAAGAAAAAATACAGAAAAGAGGCTCAGTAAGGGTACCACAAAAGGTTTATTAGGGGTACCACTGCCCCTTTCCCCTTAGAGTGGCACATGCCCTTAGAGTGGGAAGGGGGCAGTGGTACCCCTTATGAACCTTTTCTTTTTTCTCAAAGTCCTGTGCAGAAGCTGCAGCCACTCTGCCAAGCTCCGCCAGGCCCCTCTCCTGCAGTCCCTCTATTAGCGTAGCTCTCCTCGGCTGAAATGCAATTAGGAGAAAACAATGTCTGTGGCCCAGATGCCACTGCGGAAGTGACCAGGAAGAAGGGGAGGGGGATCAGGGAGGACCCACTGGGAGTCTCCAGGAGCTGCCGGGGAGAAGAGAAAGCAGATGCGAGGCTGAGCTGTGCCAGCCAACTATGCCCCTACCAACAGATGCAGCTCTTTGCTGGGGCCCAGGGAAAACCGTCACTGAGCCTAGGAGCTCAAGGCCTTGCAGGGGGAGACGAAGTGGAAGCCACACTGTCACAGGCTCTCCAGCCTCTCCGCTGAGGTGGCGACACAGGACGTGTTTAAACATAACTAAATGAGAGTAGCGAAAGGAAGGAGCGATAACAAAGGCAGAGGGAAAGGCAAACAAGACCAACAGCTAGAAACCAGGCATGTCTCTGGCTGTAATCTGAAGTGCTCCTGGCTCCTGTCTGTACAAAGATGCTTCTGGAGCCTAGGCGCATGGGAGAATGCAGGTACCCTGCCAAGCACCAAACTGAAACAACCCCAAATTGCCCAAATGCTCCAACCCCATTTGCCTCACCAACTTCCACTGCAAAAATGGCTGCTGCATTTTCGTGGAGTCTCAGACCCCTGATATTCTTGCTTGTCTTAAACCCATGTCCAATATGGGAGATACTGAACTTACTAAATTGCTGAGACTGAATCGTGCCGTTTCAGCCTTTCCAATTAATATAGATATCTCCAGATCAGTCAGCTCCAGAAAAATCAAAATTCCAGATACTGACATCCTAGAAGGGCTCCCCCCAAAGCAGGCCCTGATATGAGGATTTGAGTACAGGTTCATTTAGGAGGTGACCCCAGGAATCACAAGTGAGAGAGTAGGGAAGGAGACAGGACAGAGAGGAAAGCCAACAAAAGGTACTCTGTTCGGCAGGTTCCCACTGCGGATGACTGACTCAGTCCTTCTGGGGACTTTCAGAGAGACTGTGTAGAGCATGCCACTAGATTGTCCCCAGAGGCAAAGGAGTCAGGGTAGGTATCCATCCACCTCCATTCGTCATTGGAAGAGGGTCGTTCCTGAGATATTAATTCCCTGGCATTTTAGAATTGCCTACTTCAGCCCACCCCAGCCCCACCATATGCAGGCTAAGCATGGTCCTTGAGTCAGAGAATGCCTCAGGCAGAGCTATGCAGGAAGTCACTGGCCTGTAAGGGAACAGCCTGCCATGATCCCCAGCATGGGCCAGCAGGGCACCATCAGCACCTGCCACGCTTGGTCACCATATAGACGAGCTACGCTCTGCTGCTCCAAGATGCTAAAGGCAACTCCCAAGTTTGCCCACTGTATTGCAAGCAACACAAAGCCAAGTCAAATTAGCTGAGACCAAATGTGGAGAAAAAGGACAAAAAGAAGTGGGGTAGGAATTTACTGACTCTTGTAACCAAGGAGTCAAGGGAGAGGAATGGCTTCAGGTATAGCCGGATTCAGAGGCTCAAGTGGATCCAGAGCTCTGCCTTCCTCCATGGCTTGGCTCGACCTGACACTGTAGACAGGCAGACCTGCCAACCCAGGTAACACCAGATTCACAACCTCTCAGCTTAGCAGTCCCAGCACAAGATAAAAGAGCCTCCCTCCCCATTGGCTGTGGCAGAGATACTCTGAGGAAGATTTTCATTGGCCTGTCTAGAATCACATGCTCATCCCTTAACCAATCAGTGCAATCAGGGGAATAGGACAATTTGATTGGCCAGGCCAGAGACACATGCTCCATTCCTGTGGCCACAAGAGGGTGAGGCACTATAACTGACAGCCCCTCTGGCTACAAGGAATGGGAAAGAGGTCCTTTCAAGAAGAAAAAGGGCCCCACAGATTAGTGACTTGCTAAAAACCATGGGGTTATTCAGAAGCAAAACTCAAACCTTAACCCAGCTGCTTTATTCCCAAACAGAGACAGCCTGTTACCAATCAAGAAATACAGGCTTGCTGCCTCAACAACCAGGCTGCAAATCTAGCTGGGCATTCTTGAGCAAAGGTCTTAACCTTTCCAAGCCTCAGTGTTCTCATTTATAAAATGGAACTATTAATACCTTCCCACAGTGTGGTTGAGATGTTTATGTGACATAACCAGTAGAAAATGCTTGGCGTGTATGCCCACGGCATTACTGCCCTACTCCAAAACCACACATCTTCTCATCTTCTTTTTCAAGCTTCCAACATCATCATAAGCCAGGAATAAAGGAAAGACATCAGTGAGGTCCTTGAAACTTTTTTTTTTTTTTTTTTGGTAGAGACAGGATTTTGCCATATCAGCCAGACTAGTCTCAAACACCTGGCCTCAAGTGATCCACCTGCCTCGGCTTCCCACAGTGCTGGGATTACAGGCATGAGCCACCACACCTGGCCTTGGAAACTTTCAAATGACATCTTAAAGGACAAGGAGAAGGTTATCTATTACTTCATAATAAATTAGCTCAAATTTTTGCAGCTTAAACTCACACATGCTATTATCTCACAGATTCTGTGGGTCAGGAATCTGGGAGTAGCTAGGCTCCGTGGTTCTGACCTAAGATCTCTCATGAGGTTTCAGCCAAGGTGTGGGCCAGGGTTGCAGTCATCTGAAGGCTCAACTGGGGCTGGAGAATCTGCTTCCAAGATGGCTCCCTCATGTGGCTGTTGGCAGGAGGCCTCAGTCCTCACCATGTGGGGCTCCCCACAGGCCACTTGAGTACATTCACTATATGGCCACTGGCTTCCCTCCTGAGGGGAAGAGTATCAAAAAACATATGGATATATATTTCAAAGTACCACAGTGTCCAGTGCAGGGCAGAGTTTTCCACCAGAAGTTTCCCTCTTTCCTCACACCTGTCCAGCTGGGCTCCCCCACCCCTCTCTCCACTTGCATGAGACATATTATCAAGGACAGCAAGTTTCAGAAGCAGAACATGGCTTATCTCAGAAGCAGCCATATAGGTCATGCAGAAGAAATGGGCAGAGCAGCGTGGCCGTGGGATGTGGGCAGAGTCCAGGGGTGAGGGAGCCTGAGCTATTTTTACTACTCTGCCTCTAAGGGCCCAGGGCGTGTTGTGACAGTATTTTCTGCACTGCCCATCTGGGCATCCTCTGTACCCCACAGTGGTGCCCTCACAGGAGCGAGGCTGTTACACAAACCCAGTGGCTATGGTGGGTCCTGCCAGGGACTGGGCTCAAACTGAATGGTTTCCATTGCCAAAGGAATTTCCCACAGGAATGTCAGCAAAAAATGGGGGAGCACGGTTCTGGGAGTTCTCAAGGGTAGGCACCTGGGCAAAATACTGGGACCAGTAGGCCCACACCATTCTCTCTTCCTACACTTCTGGAAAAGAGATGGCCACGAGAATGTCAGCCTCCAGTCAAGCAGACTTGGCCAATTCCCACTTCGGCCACAGCATATTCCCATCTGAGCAAAGGCTGACAGATCAAGTATTTCCACATATCCTACAATTGAACCAAAATAATCACTGGCTCTCATGGAGCCATTTCTAGGGGCCAGGGGCCAGACACTCCAGTGCATCTTCTTATTTTATCCTCACAAACACCCTCTAAGGAAGAAGCTGGTACCAGCTTGATTTTACAGAGGAAGAAACTGAGGCTCACAAAGGTGGAGTAACTCGCCCCAAGTCACACAGTTACTAAGCAGCAGAGCCAGGCCTTCAACCCCAGCCTTGTTTCTTGCACTAAAGCACTTTTGTGTTATACTGCATTTAGCATATTATTTAGGGCAGGGTTTCTTTCTTTCTTTCTTTCTTTCTTTCTTTCTTTCTTTCTTTCTTTCTTTCTTTCTTTTCTTTCTTTCTTTCTTTCTTTCCTTCCTTCTTCTTCCTTCCTTCCTTCCTTTCTTCCTTTCTTCCTTTCTTTCTTTCTTTTCTGAGATGGAGTCTTGCTCTATGGCCCAAGTTGGAGTGCAATGGTGCAATCTCGGCTCACTGCAACCTCCATCTCCCAGGTTCAAGCGATTCTCCTGCCTCAGCCTCCTGAGCAGCTGGGAGTACAGGCGCCTGCCACCATGCCCAGCTAATTTTTGTATTTTTAGTAGAGACAGGGTTTCACCATATTGGCCAGGCTGGTCTCGAACTCCTGACCTTGTGATTTGCCTGCCTCGGTCTCCCAAAGTGCTGGGCTTACAGGCGTGAGTAACCACACCCTGCCTGGGGTAGGGTTTCTCAATCCTTGTCACCAAAAGGCGTTAACAGCCTTCTAAGGGTGTCAAGGTACAGCCCAAAGTGGCACCTCAGCAGGCTGGGCACGTCTTGATGTGCCGTGCTTGGCATTGCTGTTCATGTCCATCTACATCCTATTCCATCAGAGGGCCCTGTGCTTGTTTGTATAGAAAAGCGACGTTGACAATCACTTCAAATCCAATACAACTGATCCTCCAGGAAGCGGTGCCACGTTTACCCTGTGGTTTCAAGTGCCCTAACATCCGTGAAGAGACTGCAGGTTACAGGGACCCAGTCTAAAATCACAGAAGGCTGCCCCTACAGCCCGAGTCCTGTCCATTGCTGTTACGCTTCCTTCTCTGTTGTCGCCCTTATCCGTGGGGGATTCCCAGCAGCTCTAAACTGAGGCAAGAAAGAAGGGGTGAGGGTTGGGGTGGAGGAACCACTCCTGTCACCTTGCTGCTTCATTCACAGCTCCCTCCTCCTCCTCTTCCACCACCCCCACCCCCACAACCCCACAGCAGCCCAGAACAGAACTTGGCACATTCTAAAACTGAGTGGTTGCAGCTGCCACAGACGCCTGAGAGGAAGGGGTTAAAAACATCTTTCATCTCTCAGCAGTGCCTTTATATAGTCCATGTGTGACTCTGAATGGTTATGGCTTTATATATAGTGTGCTCTGTGTGGAGACAGAAAACACCGTAGTTAAGGGAACAAAGGCGGTTCTAGTCTAATGACCTGCTCTTATTTGTGGGGACCTCATCTCCAAAGGGCGGCCTTCAGGTGACATCTGCCATGTTGAGTGTATGCCTGAAGAATCACACCAATAAACACTGGAGATGCAAATACAAGAGAGGTAAGAACGTGCACACATAAACTAAGGCCACTCATCCAGTTTATTGTTTCTGGAAAAAAGAGAAAGCACACGTTTCCCTTTGGATGTTTTCACACGTAGCCGAACCTTAAAATGTCAACTTCTGCAAGGTGTTTGACCTAAAAATAGTATAATTTCTGTGTCATTTAAAAAGCCATTTAAAATGACAGACTTAAGCCTGATTTTTCAAACATACATCTGGGATGACAAACCGAAGTTGTATTATTTAGGGGCAGAGTCTTTGAAAGCAGCAGCTAGGCCTTCATTTTACTAAAATCTGCCTGCTCCTGTGGTTTCTGGTAGGTGAAATCTGCTCGGATTTTTTGGACGACAGGTCTCTTCTTTGTCCCTTGGTGATTAAGAGAAACGAAAGAAAGAAGGAACAGCCCGGAGAAGGTAGAAGGAGCTGGCAGTAACATGCTGGGAAACCAGGTACCTTTGCATCTTAGATGATAGCCAGTCTCTGCTCCCTCTGGGGCACTAAAGGGCTCAGACCTGCATTTACACACTGCTGCACTCTCAAAAGGAGCAAAGCCAGGAGTTCCAATTGAACCAACCTCGCTTGGCCAGAGAATGTCACATGCACCCTGGCAGGCAGGCAGGCCGCCAGAAGCTCACGGTTTGTTTAGACAGCATAGGTCACTCCTGTCCACACCCCAAGCTGACACGGCTTTATAAACACTGAGCGCAGAGTGCGGTCTGTGCAGCAGCTCCATCAGAGACCTGCACTGCACCAGGGAAAGGGAACTGAGGACAGGTTCAGTTGTGAGTTCAGAGGGAGCCACATGTCTTCACCCACTGGAAGAACCCAGCTTAAAACAAAGTGTGCCAGGCAAGGGCCCACTGGGGTCCCCTTAGCAGCCCCCATAGAGCCCTGGGATCACCGGACTGGGAAGCAGGAGATGAAGGTTCAAATCTTACCACAGCTCGTAACTGGATGTGTGACGTGGAGCAGGTCACTTGGAGCACACCTTTCTGAGCCTTCCTTTTCCAAATACAGGGCTTAGACTACTGGCTCCAAAAGTCTTATCGTTCTGATGGATCATCAATTCACATTTATTCAATGTATGAACGAACAAATGAAGGAAGGAAGGAACTGAACCACTGAACAAATGAACAGCCTGAAATAGGGGTTCCCAGCCCGAGCCACCTCTGCCTTCCACCCAGCACCCTTCTCACCCTCTGCAACTCCCTGAGGGGAAAAGGAAAGCTTTTGAAAAAGGCTTCCTACAAACGTGAATTCACAGTCACATTGTAAAAGCTCCAGCTTCTCCCCAACCCCCCACTGCTCCGAGCATTTACCTAAGGAGATGCTCACCACCAGTTTCTCCAACTCCCTCATTCTGCCCTCAGCTTCCTGCACTGGATCCCCTGGGAGTCCCGGCCCACAAGCTGCAGCTCCAAACTTTAGTGAAGAAACAAACGGGCTACCCTCTCTCTCCTTGCACTTCACCAGTGGGTTCGTTTCAATGCCTGTGGGTGTATTTCAATGAGAACAACATGAAAACATGGGCGGATTCTTTTCTGTCTAAAAGAAAAAACCTGGACCAATAACCTGAAGTAATAACAAAGCAGAATGTGAACATCTGCTCCCCGCCCTGAGCGACTCCCCACCTCGCGTTTCCCGGGGCCTTGTCACATCCCCCAAGGCATGGATTGCCAAAGTCAAAATTAATTCCCCTACATTGACTGGGCATTGCAACCTGCTGATGTGTTGCTTGCGACTTATTTGTTCATTCATTAAACTAAAATGCAGTGAGCCCTTTCTAGGTGCAAGGCGCCGTGGAGGCTTCATTTTGAACAAGCCTTTTAGGAAGCCTGCGGTCTAATGGGAAGCTGAGACAAGCCCATTAATAACTGTGATACAGGAAGAAACGAGGCGAGGCGTCAACACAGGAAGTGCTGGGAAAGAATAAAAAGAATGTTTGTTTGTGTGGAGGTGGGGCTGGAAGTGCTGGTCAGGAAGGCTTCATGAAGGTGGTGGCGTTTCACCTGGGCCGTACAAGTCTGGGCGAGATTACAACAAGCCTGGCTGGAAGGAAAAGCACTCTGGGTACAGGATGCTGAGTGAGGAAAGGTCCAGAGATGGGCAGATGCCAGAAGCAGGGTCCCAGCGTCATCCACCTTTAGTGAGAGCACGCAGGGGCAATGGCAGACAAGCTTAGCAAAGCGAACAGGAATAGTTCCCAGAGCAAGCAGAAAGTCAGGCTGAGGAGTCTGGAGTTTATTTGGTGGATAGAGGGGAACTACAGAAGGCTTCTTGGCTAGGCAGTATCGGTCATTTTTCTCTTCTGAGATCCATTTCCTTCCCTTTTCTTGCTCTGCTTGGTGTAGCAGGAAACTACATTTCCCAGGCTCCTTTGCAAGTGGCCTCTATCAAGGTTCAGCCAATGGGGGACACTGGTGGGAGTCAGAGGGCAGGAAGAGGGAGAAATCAGGATATTTCTCCCCATTCCCTTTGCCTTGGGCAGCATCTCCAGCATCAGTTTCTTCTCCTGCATCTTGTCTGTGGTTCCAGCTGTCGTCAGTTGACTCCAGCTCCCACGTCCCCTTAGGGCTTCCTTTCCCCTTTGTCCCTCCAGCCCTAAGGGATGCTAGCTGCCATAGCTAACCTCTAGGTTATAGGGGACCTCGCTGCCCCGTTTGGCTTTTCAGCTTCTCAAGCGTCTGTGAAGCCAGTTTCCAGGATTCAATTCCTTATATTTAAATACCTGGAGTGGTTTCTCTTCTCTTGGCTAGATTCCCACTAATACTGGGTAATTGGGTCCAATTTGGTTCCAGCAGGCTCATGCTGGCTGCAGAGGGCCCCATCTGACAGTTTTTGGGGTCTCCCAGGGGAAGGGTGAGCAATGCCTGAAGTAGCACACTGGCACGAGAATAGCCAAGACAGGACAGTCACAGAGCCACCGAAGAGGTGATCCAACATTACCACTCAGGGATGGGGACACCAATGATGATGGTGATTTGCAGCTTGAATGCCCAGGAAAATGATTGGGCCATCAGCAGAGGTGACACCACAGGGGAGAAACTGCACCGGACAATATCTCGCTTTGTCATCCAGGCTGGAGTGCAGTGACACAATCTCGGCTCACTGCAACCTCCACCTCCTGGGTTCAAACGATTCTCCTGCCTCAACCTCCCGAGTAGATGGGATTACAGGCACACACCACCACGCCCAGCTAAGTTTTGTATTTTTAGTAGAGACGGGGTTTCACCATGTTGACCAAGCTGGTCTCGAACTCCTGACCTCAAGTGATCCACCCACCTCGGCCTCCCAAAGTACTGGGATTACAGGCTTGAGCCACCACAGCTGGCTTGGACTTTATTCTTTTTCTCCTCTTTTATTGCTTTTTTTCTTCTTCCTTAACTAATCCATGTACCTGACTATTGGGTTTTTTTCTCGCTGATTTTGGATTGAGGAGACTGAAGGAAGAGATCTCTAAAGGGAGAGAGTACCAGGAGAAAGGAGCAGCAGAAGACAGCTTCAGGCCAATAGGAGGGGCTGAGCCATGGGCAAGAGCATGAAAGAAATGTGGGGATGGGGCACACAGGAACCTGGAGAAGAGCCATTATGCAAGAGGTCGAGGGCCCAGCACTGGGCAGGGACCAAGGGGATGAAGGGAGGGGAGTGATACTGGGCACATCAGCTGTCAGGGGTCTGCCCAGAGCAGAATCAGGAGCTCAATGGAGAAGGAGTCAGACCCAGGGCAGTGAGCACAGACAGGTCTCAGACAAGAAGCCTTCCAGAGGCCAGGTGTGATGGTTCACACCTGTAATCCCAGCACTTTGGGAGGCCGAGGCAGGAGGATCACCTGAGCTCAGGCATTCGAGACCAGCCTGGGCAACATGGTGAAACTCCATCTCTACTAAAAATACAAAAAATTAACCGGGCGTGGTGACACACGTCTGTAGTCCCAGCTACTCAGGAGACTGAGGCACAAGAATTGCTTGAACCTGGGAGGTGGAGGTTGCAGTGAGCCAACATCGCACCACTGAACTCCAGCCTGGGCGACAGAGCAAGACTCTGCCTCCAAAAAAAAAAAAGAAAAAGAAAGAAAAGAAAAAGAAAGAAAGAAAGAAAGAAAGATAGGAAGAAGAAAGGAAAGGA
>NW_012111253.1:4722297-4745523 GCF_000951035.1 Colobus angolensis palliatus
GAAAGGAAAGGAAAGGAAAGGAAAGGAAAGGAAGAAAACACAGAAAAAAAAGCCTTGCAGAGAAGAAAGGCAGGAAAAGACTTGCCCAGGGATGAGGTACATCTGAGACTCATAGGAAGGGGACCAATGAAAAGTAACAGCCCAAAGGTCCAAAGATGAGTGTGTTCATTCATTCATGTATTCATTCATTCATTCATTCACTCAACAAGCATTTACTCAGTGCCTCCATGTGCCAAGTACTGTTTTGAGCTCTGGGAATGGAACAGTGAATGAAAGAGATGAAAAGCCCCTGACTACCTAGAGTTTCTATTTCAATAAGGAGAAATTGACAATAAACAAGAACACATCAAATATGTCATATAGCAGGTGATGGTAACGGCTACAGGGAAACAAGAATGGGGTTGGGGGGATTGCAATTTAAATAGGTTGTTTGGGGGAGGCCCCATGGGAAGAAGGCTTAAGCAAGCAAGCCATGAGGATTTCTGCAGGAAGGGCGTGTCAGACAGGGGGAACAGCCAGTGCAAGGGCCCTGAGGCAGGAATGTGCCTGGTGTATTCTGGGAATGACAATGAGAACAAGTGGGGCCAGATGGGGCCCGGGGTGCAGGGTAACAGGATACAATGTCAGAGAGTTAGAGGAGCCAGATCAGGGAAGGCCTTGTCAAAGTAGGGACTTGGACTTTAATCTGAGGGAAATGGGGAGCCACGGGAGGGCTTGGAGCAGGAGAGTGATGTGATCTGACTGAGGGAAGTGACTGAGTTAGGGAGGTGAGTAATCTGAGGACTGGGAAGCTACAGCAGTGAGCTGCCTTTCTGTGGGAACCACTGTCCCGGAGGCCCAGCTGGGGCACACATATTGGGAGAGGAATGGCTTCCTGAAAGCAGGCAGAGTGGGGACAGGGCCAAGGAGTACCTCAGGCCTTTGTCATGTCTGAGGCCCAGATATGTGAGTGCACTGGGATTTGCCAGCTCACAGTAGGAGCCTCCCACGCTATTAATGGGCCCTGAGTTCCACACCCACAATTCCATGGTACAAAGTATTTATGAGCCTCCTGAAGACTTCTCTCTTCCCTCAAACCCCTGAACAGGCCTTTACTCCCCACCCCAGGTGTCCACTTGAGGGAGCGGGAACTATGAGCCCTCTGAACTTTGTTCCCAGAAGCCCCTGCACTGAGGCCTGCCCTCATGCCCACGCCAGGGCTCTCCAGGCTGCCCACTAGCAGACAGGGGCAGGCTGTACCACCCGCAGCCTGACTGTGCCCCAGGAGCCCCCTTCTCCCCCAAACCCACCAGCGTTTGTGGACCTCAACACTCCTATAGCACTCCTCACTCCTAAGATGGCCCACTTCTAGGAAAACCCTGGCTGTGGCTTCTACATACCTTCAACCAGCAGCAGAACCCACAAGGCCAGGCCTTGGCTAGCTGTGTTTCATTCTACAGCCTCAGCCTAGCCTCTTCCCTTCAGTCTCTTGGAGCATCTACAAGAGTAGATATCTCAGGCCGGGCGCGGTTGCTCACACCTGTAATCCCAGCACTTTGGGAGGCCAAGGCGGGCGGATCACGAGATAAGGAGATGGAGACCATCCTGGCTAACACAGTGAAACCCCATGTCTACTAAGAAAAAAAAAATACAAAAAATTAGCCAGGCGTGGTGGCGGGCGCCTGTAGTCCCAGCTACTCAGGAGGCTGAGGCAGGAAAATGGCGTGAACCCGGGAGGCAGAGCTTGCAGTGAGCCGAGATCACACTACTGCACTCCAGCCTGGGCAACAGAGCGAGACTCCGTCTCAAAAAAAGAAAAAAAGAGTATATATCTCTGCACCTATGAGCACAGGCCTACTGGACCTCTTTTTTAGGAGAGTGGCTCCTCACAGCCTGAATCAACAATTTACCCTCAGAACTCTGAGAATGACAGTAGTCCCTGGCAGGCACTCAACAGCCCTCATTGGCAGCCATGTTGGAACTGGTGGCCATGTTAGAACTAACTGGTGGCCCTTTCACAAAGAGTCCATCCAAAAGCAGGCATTGAGATCTCATCACGGAGGACGTGGAGCTCTTTGCAGAAACGCTGCTGCCACTGTATCTCCTCACAACCCCAAACTCGTCTCAGGGAGTCTAGGTGTATTCAGCTGGGTGCAAAAGGCACTGCCTTTGACTTTAGAGTCTGTTCCTAAATCCTCCACAACAATAAAGTTTAGTCTCCCTGCTTGCCTTATGAAAGTCGACACTTTTGTACTCTACATAAAGTTGAATGTTAAAAATAATAGCTTTTGTGTCGAGTATACACTTTCAATATTCATTTTCCACGCTTCAGGATAAAATATACGACCATTAAGTCACTACAATAAGTTGAAAAACAAGATTACTGCTTTCACATCTTGCGTGAGTTGCTAATAATCTTGCTGTTATCCTGACATTATGGTCAAAAGATATTGCTTTTAAAGTTATTGGGATGCAGTGTGCCCAACATGATGGAGTTTTTTTCTTGAAAACATACAGCAGGGAAAGATGGAGGAGGGGGAGTTTTGATTTTATTGGGGGGCAGGGGTGATGTCTTTTTAAATTTTTTATTACGGAGAATTTCAGACACATGCAAAAGTCCAGGGAATCGTATAAGGAATACTGTGACCTCATCACCAGCTTCAACAACCTGCAACCTGGGGTCAATCTGGCCCTACCCTCACCCCATGTCCCAGGTGGCTGTGAAGTAAGCCCCCAACAGCACAGACTTCACCCAGACGGCACCCATTTGGCTTAATAACGTAGAGGATTATTGTTGAGGGGTAAGATCCTTGTTCCTAGGCTTCTCTCTGTACTTGGGTGAAACAGAAATGAACTTTATCCTGGCCGATCCCCGGGAAGCCTGGGACATTGCTTCCTAGACCTTCATACTGCCTGGACCTTTGTGGCAGCAGCTGGAACACAAGATGTGTCTGCAGCTTAATGAGGGCCCGAGAGGGGAGCTGGGAGGCAGACTGCATGCAAGGCCTTGTTGCCAGGGCCGCCCTCCATCCCTGCTGCCCGTGGGAAAAACACTCCATCTGCAAGAAATGACCTTTTGAAAAAATCTCATCTGACCCCTTCGTTTAATATCAGCTTAATATTATTTATGGGACTTTCCATGCCCCTCAGGAGAAAGGCCAGAGAGCCTGGTGTGCTCCAGCTCTGACAGTCAGTCCCCACACCATCCCTCCACCTTCATCTCTCCCCTGTGGGCCTCCCACTCCGACACACATTGAACAGGTCGCTCTGGGCACCTAGCGGAGGCGCTTTGGCTGGGTCCCATGGGCCAGGTTCCAGGACCTTCACATTTGCTGAGCTCTCCATCCAGAATACACAAATCTCTTCCCACTAACTATATACCTCCTGGTCCATCAAAGCTCAGCTCCTGTCACCTCCTCCAGGAAGCCTTTACTGGGCTCCCAAAAGAAGAGCCAGGCCCACTCTCTGTGCTCACAGAGCACCCAATATCGCTTGTCACTGAACTATTTTTTCCAACAAATCTTAACTGAGCAGCTACTATATTTCAGGTACTGTTCTAGCCACTAGTGATGTAACAGTGTCAGGAAAAACTATAAATAACTGTGTTCCCTCAAGGAGCTTCTACTCCAGGGGTGAAGACAGAAAATAAGATACTCATACAACAAATAAGATAAGCTGGGGTGGTGGCTCCCACCTGTAACCCAGGGGCCTCAAGAGGCTGAGGCAGGAGGATCGCTTGAGGCCAGGAGTTTAGGACCAGCCTGGGCAACATAGTGAGACACCTCCCCCCCACCACATCTAAAAAGAAAAAGAATAATAACCATACCAAGTGTCAACAGGATATGGAGTAACTCTAACTTTCCTACACTGATGATGGGGGTGGAAACTCTCCAAGAAGGAAACTCCATTCGAGGTCAGGTAAATAGTCCAGTGCTGGCCGGGCGCGGTGGCTCACGCCTGTAATCCCAGCACTTTGGGAGGCCGAGGCGGGCGGATCACCTGAGGTCGGGAGTTCACAACCAGCCTGGCCAACATGGTGAAACCCCGTCTTTACTAAAAATACAAAAATTATCCGGACATGGTGTTACGCACCAGTAGTCCCAGCTATTCGGGAGGCTGAGGCAGGAGAATCACTTGAATCTGGGAGGCGGAGGTTACAGTGAGCCAAGATCGCACCACTGCACTCCAGCCTGGGAGACAGAGGGAGACTCTGTCTCAGAAAAAAAAAAAAACAAAAATAGTCAAGTGTTGCTTCTCTCATGAGGTCCCCAGGAGACACTGGCTGTGAGGGGCAGCATGCCATCCACGGCTTCTCCCTGAGCACCTCCCGGGGCCTCTACCTCTGATGGTCTGCACACCTAGGCCAGCCCATCAGTGGCGCTAAGCAGTCTGCATTTCCCTTACCTTCTCACCTTCTTCACTGCCTCTCCTCTTCCTCTTTTCTCACCTGTAGCCCAGGTGAGCAAAAGCTTTCTGCCTTCATCTTACTGCCTTATTGCTCACTTGAACTATGACGTCAGCCTCCCCACAAGTCTGCCTTCCTCTACCCTTCCCACACATCCATTCTCCATACAGTTGCCTAAGAGATTTTTACAAAGAAACTTTTTTTTTTTTTTTTGAGACAGAGTCTGGCTCTGTCACCCAGGCTGAAGTGCAATGGCGCAATCTCGGTTCACTGCAACCTCCACCTCACAGGCTCAAGAGATCTTCCCACCTCAGCCTCCCGAGTAGCTGGGACTACAGGCACATGCTACCATGCCCAACTAATTTTTGTATTTTTTGTAGAGACTGGGTTTCTCCACATTGCCCAGGCTGGTCTCAAACTCCTGAGCTTAACCAATCCACCCACTGTGGCCTCCCAAAGTGCTGGGATTACAGGTATGAGTCACTGCTCCTGGCCAAGAAACTTCTAATTGAAGCAAAATGTACATAAAGAAAAGTGTACATGTCACAAGTGTACAGCTTGATGACATTTCACCAAGTGAATTTACACCTGTGTAACCAGCATTCAAATCAAGAAGCAAAGGAGGCTGAGGTTTGAATCCAGGAGTTGGAGTCTGCATTGAACTATGATTGTGTCACTGCACCCCAGCATGGGCAACAAGAGTGAGACACTGTCTGTAAAAGAAGAAGAAAAAAAAAGAAGCAATGGAGCCAGACCAGCACTCCAGAAACGCCCTGGGGCCCCTTCTGGAGACTCCTGCATAGCCAAGGATAGCCATTATTCGACCTTCCAACATCATAAATTAGTTTTGCCTGGTTTTGAATTTTGTATTGATGGAATCATACAGCATACAGTACACGCTTGTCTTAGTCTATTCCAGCTGCTGTAACAAAATGCCATACATTGAGTAATTTATAAAAAACAAAAGTGTATTGCTCACAGTTCTGGGGACTGGGAAGTCCAAGAACAAGGCAGATTCTGTGTCTGGTGAGGGCTCATTCTCAGTTTCATAGATGATGCCTTCTCCCTGCATCTTCACATGGCAGAAGGAGTGAGGGAGTTCTCAGGGGCCTCTTTTAAAAGGGCACCAATCTCATTCATTAAGGCAGAGCCCTCATGACCTAATCACCTCCCAAGGGTCCCACCTCCTAATACCATCATATTTGGGATTAAGCTTCAACATATGAATTAATGAGGGTGACACAAACATTCAGCCCATAGCAGTGCTCCTTTGTCTCTGGCTTCTTTTGCTCAACATGATGTTTATGAAAGTTTCCATGTTGTCCTGAGGGGCAAAGTTTGCTCACTTTCATTGTCATTATTACTCTATTGCATTAATAAGCCACATGATTCATTGATTCAATCTGTTACTGATAGCAAGCTGTGTAGTTTTCATGTTTTTTACTTGTGTCACAAGTAGTGCTATAATCATATATGGACCCTGAAGGAAACTGTCTCAAGGAGGGCTATGATTTGAATGTTCGTCCCCTCCAAAACTCATGCTGAAATTTAACTGCAATTGTAACAGTATTAAGAGGAAGGATCTTTAAGACAAGATCAGATCATAAGGGCTCCACCCTCATGAATGGATTAATTCCAAGATAAAAAGGGCTTTGGGAATGGGTTTGGCCCCTCCCTTCCACTCTTCTGCCTTGTGAAGAATAGCATTTCTCCCCTCTGGAGGATGCAGCATTCAAGGTGCCACCTTGGAAGTGGAGACTGGGCCCTTACCAGACACCAAGCTTGATCGTGCCTTGATCTTGGACTTCCCAGTCTCCAGAACTGTAAGCCAATAAACTCCTGTTATTCATAAAATACCCAGTCTGTGGCATTCTGTTATAGCATCAAAAACAAAGACAAGGTGCCAGGTGACATGCAAAAAAAAAAAACAGCCAAGAGATTGTCAGGTAAATGGAGTTGGAGCCCTGATCACACCACACCTGAAGCTCAACCTACTGCTGGGTTTTTTAGTTACTTGAGCTTTTACATCCCCTTTATTGTTTAAGCCAGGCTGAGTTGGATTTTCTGTCGTGTGCAGTTGAAATCATTCTAGTTGGTACAGAGTGTAGGAAGGAAAGAGCCTCAAGGAAGTATAAGAAAAGCATATAGAAGTCTTGGGTCAAGATAAGTAGGAAAGAGGCTATAAGGGTTTGTTCCAAGGCCAGAGCACCTCTAGAAAGGGTGGTCATTTCAATTACAGTTTAGTAAATAGTCACCTCCTCTCCCTCCCTCTGTGGGGCAGGGTATACTGTCCTTCCCCATTGATGTTGTGCCAGACCATGAGCCCTAGTTTGTCCAATGAGATGTCAGAAAACTCTAATGTTAGCAAAGGCTTGAAATGTGCTAGTGCAGCTGGGCTTGGCCTCTGATGTTTCTGCCATCAGCATGAGAAGAAAGTGCCCTAGGTGGTCCAATGGTCTTGTGAGAATGAGAGACACAAGGAACAGACCTGAATCCAACTCACAGCCTGGAGCCAAAGCTAGCTAACCAGCAGATGCACAAGTATAATTAAATGCTTGGGGCCATATGCCACAGATTCTGGAGGCGGTTTGTTACACAGAATGATGACAACAATAGCTGACTGATATACAAAGAAAGAAGAAGGATCAATATGACCAGGGGAAATTCGCCTAGGAGAGTGGATTTGCTTGCTAGGGCTGCAAAACCAAGTACCACAACCAGAGTGATACACAATAGAAATTGTGGGGTGGTAAGCAATGGAAATGTATTTTCTCATAGTTCTGGCAGCTAGAAGTCCAAGATCAAGGTGTCAGTAGGGTTGGTTCCTTCCAAGGGCTGTGAGGGAAGGATCTGTTCCACGTCTTTCTCCTGGGCTTTAGATGGCTATCTTCTCCCTATGTCTTTTAACATCATCTTTTCTGTATGCATGTCTGTATCCAAATTTTCCCTTCTTGTAAGGACACCAGCTATATTGGATTAGGGCCCACACTAACAACCTCACTTTCACTTGATCATCTCTGTACAGACCCTGTTTCCAAATAAGGTCACATTCTGAGGTATCAGGGTTTAGGACTCCAACATATGAATTTTGGAGAAACACAATTCAGCCCATGTCAGTGAGAATGTTTATGATCATGGCAAGAATACCAACCCCAATAATAAGGAAAATTCTCTCTGCTACCTCTGGGTCTCATGTCCAACATTGGTGTCCTGCTCCATATACTAGTGTCCACCACTGGGTTGATGTAGTGGGTTCTCCACTGCATGGAAGAAGTCAGTATAGAAATGGTTTACAGTCAAACAGTCCTGCACTCAAAACCCAACTCTACAATTAACTAGCTGTCTGACCTTGATTATTGGAACCCTCTGAGCCCTGGTTTCCTTATCTATGAAACAGAGTTTCTAATTCTATCCCATTGAATTGTCCTAAGGAAAAAATTGTGTGTGTCCTTTAGACGAGCATTTGGTCAGTGACAGAAAACACAACAAACCATCGCTTAAACAAGTAAAGGATTTGCTTGCTTCATACAAAAAGAAATGAAGAGGATGGTGATCTCACACTAGTATGGCAGCCCAACAATATCTCTAAAGACCAGATTTCTTCTCTCTTCCTTCTCTAGCATCATCAACATATGACTTTTGTCCTCATGAACACAATATAGCTGCTGCACCTCCTGGCATCAAGTCTGCATTCCAGACAGGATGAGAGTGGGAGGGGAAAGTATAAGGAGCTGAGGGGGCATGCCAGCTGAGATGGCTTTCTGTCAAAAGGTTCCTAAAAAGCCTGCCCTGCAGCTTTTGCTTATAACCAATTGGCTGGATCTGGGTCATGTGGGCACCACCAGCTACAAGGGAGTCTGGAAGAATGCATGTTTGTGCTTTCCAGTCTCTATAATAGAAGAGCGCAAGGGAGAAGGCAGTGTGTACAGCCAGTCCACAGTGTCTGCCATGTCAGATAGACCAAAAATGCAAGCATAGCACCAATACATACAGGTTTTTTTAATAAATGTTTGCTGAAGCTTATTTTGCTGAATAAAACATCTGGATGAAGTACGGGATGCCATGTGATCCACACCCCCTTATTCACTGTAATACCTCCAAACCCTATACCAAATTCACTGTAATAGCTCCAAACCCTATACCAAAATGTCCCCATCACCAGTTAGATTAGAGAGTTGCAGAGACAAGTGTGAACATCCTCGAATCTGATTCCAACCCCTCCTCTCCTTCAAGCCTGGGGTCACCAGTAGAGGTTCTGGATGCTACAAAAGACATTGCAAAACCCTGTCCCAGAGTCTAGAGACAGCATCCAAAATCTGCAATTGCCAGCCAAGAGCCGGGGACATTTGAAGGTGCTGGGCTGTTGTAGAAGGGGCCCCACCCACAGAAAACCAGCTGGCATCTCTGAACACCCTTCCAGACCACAGCTGTTGGCTGACCTGACACGCAGACTCACAGTAAGAGCACAGTCCCCAACCAGAAGGGGTCGGCTTTCAGAACAGGGCTTCCCAACCTTCTCATACCCAAGGCCCACTTTTTATAAGGTCCAAAAATTCCCCTCCTTGCTGCACTTTTAGTATATGCTAAGAACAGTACATGGTGACATAAAGCAACTCAGAATTCTGGACGACCTGGTAATGACATATTTTACTCATCACAGCAGCACTATAGACATTTAAAAAATAATCATATTTCCACATCCAGGACATAATATTTATTCAGCCTACATACGTACAGACTGCCTAGCACAGATATGGATTTGAAGACCCCTTGCTCTAAGCAGACAACCTAGGCATTGAGTAACGAAGTCAGCTGCCAGGGAGTCCCAGGAGGCATGGGAGGAAGAAGGCAGCTCATAAGACGAACTCAGCTTGCTCTCAGAGAGAAGCCAATGTGTATTGGGAGGCTGAAGGCTGCAGCAAGCCTTCGTGTTGGAGAAAATGTCTTCCAAAAGCTCTCTCGGGAGAGGTGTGAGATTGCACTTAATATGTCAATAAAGGTCAGAGACCAAATAATGAGACACACTACATATTGTAGCTCCTTGATTAATGAACACCACCTTCTCAAAAATGTTCTGTGCTCACCCCCGTGCCTTTTACCTTTCCAGATTGGTGGGGTAGCCTGGGGAAAGTCAACTCTTCCAAATGCAGTTTGAGGAGATGACTCTGGGAAAGACAGCACGTCTGCTGCCACCACCTCTGCTGTCTATGCAGTGGAGGCCAGGATTGCCTTTGTGTCCCTCCTCTGTGAGTTGAGTCATTTCCCAGGTTTACAGCTCAGGCAAGTTTCCCTGCTACAGGGGGCCTCTTCCCCTTCTACTCAAACCAGCTGGGGCCAAATTGGCAAGGAAGAACCAGGTAACTATGAGGTGGCAAAAAACAAAAAAAAAAAACAAAAAAAAACCCGGGCACGCACCCACTAGCCACCGAGAAGCAACCTTGCATGTTTTTTTTGTTGTTTTATTTTTGGGGGGGGACGGAGTCTCACTCTGTCGCCCAAGCTGGAGTGCAGTGGCGCAATCTCGGCTCACCGCAAGCCCCGTCTCCCAGGTTTACGCCATTCTCCTGCCTCAGCCTCCCAGGTAGCTGGGACTACAGGCACCCGCCACCGCGCCCGTCTAATTTTTTGTATTTTTAGTAGAGACGGGGTTTCACCGTGGTCTTGAACTCCTGACCTTGTGATCCGCCTGCCTCGGCCTCCCAAAGTGCTGGGATTACAGGCGTGAGCCACCTCACCCGGCTCCTTGCATGTTTTTTTGTTTTCTTTTTTTTGAGACACAGTCCTGCTCTGTCACCCAGGCTGGAGTGCAACGGTGCGATCTCAGCTCACTGCAACCTCCGCCTCCAGGGTTCAAAAGATTCTCCTGCCTCAGCCCCCTGAGAACCTGGGATTACAGGCACCCACCACCATGCCCAGCTAATTTTTGTATTTTTAGTAGAGATAGCTTTTTGCCATGTTGGCCAGGCTGGTCTTGAACTCCTGATCCACCTGCCTCAGCCTTCCAAAGTGCTGGGATTACAGGCGTGAGCCACCGTGCCCAGCCCACCTTGCATGTTTAAATGCAGCTGGGTCTCCAGGCACAAGAGCTTCCCTTCACCTCCTGTCCTCAACCCTGATCCAGGCCTAACAGGTCTTTCTGCTTTTAGTCTTCCTTGTCCTTCCGCACAGTGTTCTCCTGCAGTTATTTGAAATGTACAACTCATTACCTCACTCCTGGCTTAAAACCCCAGCCTGGAAAGCCCTTCCCATAGTGCTCATCTAGTTAACCCCTTCTTATCCTTCCAATTTCAATGCAAATATGGCTTCTGCAGGACAGACTTCTTAAGCAGGTGCCTCAGACCGACACCTCAGACTGAGTCAGGGCCTTTACACGGTCTTAGCTATCCCTCCCCCACCCAATCTCCCATGTCACGGCCTCATGGCAGATGGCAAGTTTCTACACTCCTAGGTCGCCTAATGACTGTCACCCTGAGGCTGTCAGCTCTGGGAGGCCAGACACGGGCTCTATAGCCCCAATGTCAATGAATGCCTCCTATATGGTTGGCACTCAATACATATTTATTGAAGGGATAAAAGTAGAAAGAAAAAGACATTCATTTTCTTTTTTTTTCTTAGATGGGGTCTCACTCTGTCACCCAGGCTGGAGTGCAGTGGTGCAATCTCGGCTCACTGCAACCTCTGCCTCCCGGGGCTCAATCCATCCTCCCACCTCAGCCACCTGGGGCTACAGGAGTGCATCACCACGCACGGCTAACTTTTGTATTTTTTGTAGAGATGGGGTTTCGCCGTGTTCCCTGGGCTGGTCTCGAACCCCTGGACTCAAACGATCCTCCCATCTTGGCCTCTCAAAGTGCTGGGATTACGGACGTGAGCCACTGCGCCCAGACCCAATACGTTCATTTTCAATTACTTTTTCCTAATTTCAAAAAGTAATGTGCTCCTGGCTGGGGGCAGTGGCTCACACCTGTAATCCCAGCACTTTGGGAGGCCGAGGTGGGTGGATCACTTGCATTCAGGAGTTCGAGACCAGCCTGGACAACATGGTGAAACCCCATCTCTACTAAAAATACAAAAAAATTAGCTAGGCAGGGTGGCACGTGCCTGTAATCCCAGCTTCTCAGGAGGTTGATGCAGGAGAACCGCTTGAACCTGGGAGGCAGAGGTTGCAGTGAGCCGAGATCACACCGCTGTACTCCAGCAGGGGTGATAGAGCAAGACTCTGTGAAAAAGAAAAGAAAAGGAAGAAAAGAAAAGAAAAAAGAAAAGAGAAGAGAAGAGAAGTGAAGAGAAGAGAAAAGAAAATCAACGATATGTCTAGAGATGAACACTGACAACAATTTTATGTGTTTCCTTTCATCCTTTCTCTATATACTTTTTGTTTTATAAAACTGAGATTCTATTGAACATATAGTACAGAGCATTATAGAACAATTATTTCCCAAAAACACGAGTGTACATTCCCTCTATTCTTTTTTCTGTCACTTTTTTTTTTTAGATTTAACAATAGTACGTGGCCACTTTAGAAAATTTGGAAATTATCAAAAAAATAAAAAGTATAAAAAAGAAACATAAATTACCTATAATTGAACGCTAAGGATTTTCTATGGGTAAAGTAGCCCTGTGTTTCCTTTTAGTATTTTTTTCTATGCACAAATTTTGCTGCATTTATTTCTGATAAAATCACAACAGTAAATTTTCAGGTGTTCCTCACCCAGAAAGGGAAAAAGGTGTTTCTTCTCCAAGCTGCTTAATGTGAAGGATGTCCTCTGGGGTGAGTGGGCCACTTTAGGGCCCTGGTGGGAGTGGCTTGCTCTTCCTCAGCCTCCACCTTCACTCGCCTCTGGCCCCAGGGCCTTTTGTGTGTCCCAGGCCTCCCGTGAAGCCATCAAGGCCTGGAGTGCTTTTGTAACCTGATCACCTTCAACCGTAACCATCCCTGCAGGTTTTCTTAACAAGGCCAAATTTATGCGTCCCACAGGGAACCCAAGCTGCCGACCTCCCCCAGCCCGGAGCCCACCCACCGCCGCTCCCAAAGCCACAGGGCATTTACAAGGGGGTCGGGTGGGTTTTGATGAAACTGAAGTAGCCCCTGGTGTCAGGTCGGAAGCCCCACCTCTCTGAGTTCTGGGTTCATAAGACACAGTCGTAAACAGGAAGCATTTCCACCGTGCCTAGCGGGAAGGCAGGCGGGGCTGCTGGATGGATTCAAGTCTGAAAAATAAAGGGGGGCTAGGTAGGTGCTTGGGGCCACCTCAGTCACAGAGCTGTCATCCTGCAGGGGATTCCAGTTGTCATTTACACAGACTTGGCAGTTAGGTGACATCAGGGCAGTTATGATGTTCAGCTCAGCCAGCAGGCAAAGAACAGGGCAGGCAGACAGCTGCTGTCCACCCCTGGGGTGTGGGGATAACTGGGCACTGTGGGCATCCAGATATGTTGGGAGTGAGGGTAACCCCAACCCGCAAAGCCCTGATTGAGTCTTCAATAGCCGATACCTGGCTCCCAGCCTAGAGAGAAGGGGAAAGGCCCACATGGCACCATGCCAATGCCAAGAAAGGCTGTCCCAAAGTCAAGCCTCCAGAAAAAGTCTTCCTGGAGTAACAAAACACAGGAAAAATGAATTTCCCGGTCCAGCCCGACAGTTCCTAGAACTATGCCTCTCAGGAAGTAATGCTTCCGGGAGGGCTCTGCTCACCCCCACCAAGGGCCGGGCAAGACTCGTAGGTTGAGGTGAAGAAGATGGGCATCACAGGGCGAGCTGGCAGGAAACCCTTCTGAAGGGAACTTCCCACAGTGGACCGTCGGACTCAAGTTCTACTACCACCTCTGGTCTAATTCCATCCAATCAGAATGATCCAGGTTTGCTATCGGCGCCTTCCTGAAACTACTCAGAGCGCAGAATCAGAGAATCAGAACTGTAAATGACTTTAAGGATTGCTAGGCTGGTGTTCCCCGAAGCATGTATTGTGAGATCCAGTCGTATGAACAAAGGCGTTCCTTGGTCAGGAGACTCTGGGAAACACTTCATGGTAGAGCACCTTGATGTCCCCAATTTTTTACCCCTCCCAGAATCCACGCCCTTTGCCACAGACCTTTGCAATGCACTCCCGTCGTGGGCGGGGTGACCTGCTCCACCCCTTGACACTGCCTCAAGATTTGACCAACAGGATGCAAGCAAGCATGAGGGAAGCAGAGGCTTGCAGTGAGCTGGGACTCTAGGACAGGTTCTCTTGAGCATCTGCCATCACCAGGAGTGCATGCCAAGGTGGCCTGCTAGAGGGTGATAGACAGGTGGAACAGAGCAGACCTGCCCTACTCATCCCAACCAGAACCAGCTGAGATGCACCTCCGGCCACATGAGCATACCTCACCAAGAGCTGTAGAGCTGCCCACACAAACCCCAGGTGACTCCAGACACAGGAGCACTAACTATGCATTGTTGAAGGCCCTGCCATTTGTGGTTGTTTTGCAGCATTGTTGAAGCAAAAGACAACTGAGACAACACTGCATACCATTACCCTCCTTGAGGAGAGTCACAACACACATTAGCGTAGTAAAGGTCCTGAGAAGACCTGTAGTAGAGAAACCTGTTCGACTCTGCTCAACCCAGCATTTCCCAAACCCATTTGCTCACGGAACCTTCTTTTCCCTAGTAATGCCTTAAAGAAGTAGTTAGTGTTCAGATGAATGCACAGCAGGGAACACTAAAGAAGACCCACCCTTCATTTTATAAGTGAGGAAACCAGACCCAGAAAGTGAGCTGTGGTGGCTTCTGGGCCACAATTTCTTTTCCTTGGTGATGTTGCCATTTGCTCTAAGCAACATTGCTATCTCCCTTTACTGTATTGAGTTTTGAGCCACACAACTTTGCATTTGACTATTTGCCATACGATATCTTCTAATTCAACAAGAACTTTTTATTGAGTACCTACTGTGCTATGCAAGGAACTGTGCTGGGCACCAGGGACAGCAGGAGGAAATATCGTTCTTACCCTCCAGCAGCTCACAGTCTAGTGGCAGAGGAAGGCAAAGAAAAAGATGATGACAATCTAACGTGAGAAGCGCTGTGATGGGAAGCTTTGGATGGTATGGGGCACAAAGGATGGGGAGGTTACACATATCAGAGAAAGCTTCATGGAGGAGACAATATCTGAACTGCATCATGAAGAATAAGTAGGAGTCACCTACATGAGAAGGATGGGATAGGAGGAGACAGGGTAGGGTGGAGCCATGGGGAAGATGTTGGAGGCATTGGGAGTAAAAGCTTAAGTGACCAGAGCTGTTAGGGGTCAGGGGTCAGTTGCAGAGAATAAAATCCACTCCAGCTAGTTGAAACAGACAGGGATTCCTTGTGGGGTATTAAGGGGCTAACAGGATTATTTGGAGAGCTAAAGAGGCCCACATGATGCTGAAAGTCCCCCACAGCCACACCCACAGAACTGAGCTGCCAGCATCAGGGAGCCCTGACACAATTGGAAGCCACCCCCACCAACTTGAGAACCATGTGGCCTCTGTGATGACCCATAGTACCAAAGTGTGATCCTCTCTCTCTTTAACTGGGGTACAAACTCCAGTTTCACACAAAACATCTGATCAGGTGAACCTCCTTATACCTGGAACCCTAGCTGCAAGGGAGTCTGGGAAATGTGTGATTCAGCCATCTACAAGAGGTTGAAATGGATGCCTAACATCAAGCTGTTGCATCTTTCTCAAAAGCACATTCTAAGGAATTTAGGGCTTATCTTCATAGAAATATTCTCACTCCTTAGGGCTTCTTTTTCCTGTCTCCCTCACGGTGCCTCCCCCAACTTCTGGGCATGCCATAGGCACTCATTAAAGGCCCCCAGAAAGCCTGAGCTTATTAACTGGCCTCCTCACTACTTGATCTCTGGGGTGGGCAAGTATCAGGATGAATAAAGACAAACTTTTTTTTTTTTCTTTTTGGTCTTGCCTGGAATAAATTGCTGCTTTCCTGAACACACAGAAGGCTGTATTATTACAAAGCTGTTCTATATTATTACTGAGAACAATTATTCAGAAGCCAGAAGCCCAGAGCTGACTAGGGTATAGGGTATATTCTCAGAGGAGAAATTCCAGAAACCATTACTCATTAACTTTTGAGCTTGTGAAAATAACCTTTTCCTTCCCCCTTCATGGCTCTCCACCCCAAGGAAGGACTCAACCCTCCATGGTCATGCTGCATGGGAGAGTTCAGGCTAGAAGGCGGTAATCTCTATTCAGAGCCCAAACTCACCAGCAGTCCCCAGATGTGCTCCACAGAGGAGGACTCTGGGAATAAAGCTTTGGCTTGGGAATACTGAACAACTGTTTTTCCAGAGAACTCCCATGAGCGTTCCTAATGAGTGAATCCCCATTTGCCCCAGCCTCCCTGGCAGTGACAGGTCAGGTGGTATGACGCATTCCTCACCGTCCAACCAAACCACCCTCACTCTGCCATGGTATCAAGAAGGTGGCACCCCTGGAATCAGACATCTGTCCAAACCCCACAGGAGGCACAGGAGTCCTAATTAATTAATGTCTGTGGGGTACCTATACGGCCTCAAATGAGAGGTGTGAGGTGACCACAAGCCCAATTAATTACCACTACTGATGGAAGCTTCTAGCCCAACCTCCTCTTTCATTTCACCCAGCTTGCACTGTCGCAGGGCAAAGTCAGGCAGGAGCTGAGGAGGCTACTGAGTGGGAAGAAAAGCCAGCCGAGAGAGCCTGGCCAGAGTCTCAGCTCTACCTGGCAAGGGGCCACTAGCTCTTGAGTCCTGGAGGTTTTCTGAATTTGACCTTTTTTCCTCAGAGAAAATGACTATATTCTTCAGAGAATGAGTTTCTTCTTTCACATGTAAGCCTTTTTCCTCAGAGAAAGGCACTAGCGCCAAGTGGAGACATGTATCTAAAATTCTGGCCCCTCCTTTAAAGTGAACTAGAGGCCAGACATGGTGGCACATGCCTATAATCCCAGCACTTTGAGAGGCCGAGGTGGGAGGATTGCTTGAGCCCAGGAGTTCAAGACCAGCCTGGGCAACATGGAAAAACCCTATCTCTACAAAATATTCAAAAATGTCCTGGGTGTGGTGGCACACGCCTATAGTCCCAGCTACTAGGGAGGCTGAGGTGGGAGGATGGCTTGAGCCCGGAAGGCAAAGGTTACAGTGGGCCAAGATCACGCCACTGTACTCCAGCCTGGGTGACAGAGTGAGACCCTGTCTCAAAAAAAAAAAAAAAATGTGGACTAGATCTCTCCCAGATGTCTGCAAAGTCCAACCAACTCCAAGGACTGTGTTTAAATTCACCAGAGTCAAATGCAGATTCCGACACACATCTATTTCTCTGCTCTTATCTTCTATATTTCTTTCCCACGCTCCAGCATCACCCCCTGGGGAGAGGGGAGGAAAAGGAAAAAATGTCCACACAGGAGAACACAGTTTTATTAAAGCAAAGTGAATGCACAACCATCCATAAATGGAGTGTGGAAAACAGGGCTATGTCACATGTGATTCCTTGTACATTTTATTGTGTAAAAGATCTTTGGTTGTTTAATTTTTCAGCTCCAAGCACAGGCTTCTGCCGGCTCAACTCCCTGAGTGGAAGTTCAAGGTTGCCTTGGCCTTCCTTTGTCCACAGGCCACCAGGGCTAAGCAGGTCTGGCAGCTAGCAGGGCTGACACTGGAGCACGCAGGGAAGGGAGCAAGGTGAGGGTCAGCAAGGTCAGGGAGGGTGAGGCCAGGGCTTGCACAGCCAGGGGCTATGTGGCCCAGGGTTGCATAACCAGATTCTGTCTGGCCAAGGTCTGCATGGACAGAGTCTGTGTGTCACGGCCATTGCCACCCACCTTAACCAGTCTGAGGCCTCCTGACCCAGAAGAGGGAGATGCTTTGCAGGCTCTACAAAGCTTTGTAGCTAGAACTACAAAGCTATAAGGCAGCGGGAATGAGGGCCACACTGGGGAGGTGTTGGGATGTATCTAAGCACTCCCGGGGAGTGACGACCCCCTGGAGGACTCCCAGCCCCGCTTCTCTTTAGGCAAGAAGCCTTGCCTTGGACCTCTGAGGCCGAGGTGATTTCCTTCCCAGCCCCACGGTCCATTCCACCTTCAGCATCCACCTCCTGCTTTTCCCTCCACCTCCCCCCACCCCACCCCCCCAGCTGCTTTCCTGTCGACATGGAGGACAATGAGCTAGGAGCTGTGTGCGCAGTGGCCTGGGCAGGCAATCCTGCCTCTCTGGGTGACAACAGAGGGTTGTTTTCCTTACCTTCCCTGACCTCAAAGCAAAGGGGGCTCCTGCCACATTGCTCAGGCAGGGGAAGGGCCGGGGGCCTGCTGGGCTTGCAGACTGGGGAGAGACATGCTCTGAAACACCGCAAAAGGAACTGTCAGCCTTCATTATTAATACCCAGTGTTAATATTTAATGTCAGAAAACTGCAGCTCCCTTCCCTGCACTGTCATCAGACCTGCACGGGTCACACCAACCAGAACTCTTCCAACTCAGCACCCTCTGTAGCCCCGTGCCAAGACCAGCAAAGCAGTTTAGGCTTACTTGAAAGAGTAGGTGCAAAATGAATTCTAAACAAAGAAAATTCATATGAAATAAGACTAGGAAATTATTTTCTTACTTTTGAAATCAACGCTATTCTTTAAACATCTCTAATACTCTGTGTTCAAGTGCGAGAAAATTTAGAAATGGGGTAAGGCATAAGTGCAACCCTTAGTACAGGAAGGTTTCCATTCCTCTGAGTATTTTGTCTGTTGTTGATATTCCAGTCATATTTCTTAATCAGCAGCAGCAGTACAGTATAGATTCAACTAACAAAATCCAAAGGATGAGGAACTGACAGGCATCCCAAGATGAATGCGAGATATTGAAAGAACAGGAATATCTACCACTTAAGCAATCAACTAATTCTTACCTATTAAAACTAACTTGTTTCTCAAATTGGGGCACCATTAGCATTTGGAGAGGAATGTTACTTCATGGCACAGGACTGCCCCACACACTGTCCCTGACCACTAACCCCAGAATGGCCCTCTGATATTGTGACTACCAAAAATACAAGGACCCATTCATTTCCAAATGCCCCTGAGTGGTGCCAGTGCAGCCTGAGAGTGGGAAGCCCAGATCCAGGTGACTAGGCTGCCGGGGTGAATTTTTTGGCAGGCACAGGGGTAGAAAGGCAAACTCAGAAATGATCAAAGCACAAGGGAAGGCCAGAAGGTCTGGACCATCCTCGCGCTGAGGCCCTGGGAAAGGCAGAAGGGTCTGGAGCTTGGCTCCACAAGGTGAACTGAAGTGGTACCCCACCCCCACTCCAGGGCAGTGGCCTCCTCCCCTGTCTGCTGAGAGCAGGCTGCCACCTTCATCTGCGGTGGGGAGTGGCCATGGCTTGCAAAGCTTTCATCTTTATAACTTCAAAGAACAGCCTCAAAAAAATGCCCAAGGCATAATTTTCCAGGATCCAGGAAACTGAATGACTCACCTGTGCTGGCACCAGCCTAGCAGCCCGGCTTGCCTCTCCAGACTCCAACCGCACCTACCAGGCCTCACCTGGCCACCAGTTCGCGGCAGTCATTCTTTTTTTTTTTTTTTTAGACAGTCTTGCTCTGTCACCCAGGCTGGAGTCCAGTGGTGCAATCGTGGCTCTCTGCAACTTCAGCCTGCTGTGCTCAAGCGATTCTCTGGCCTCAGCCTCCTTAGTAACTGGGACTACAGACCCAGCTAAATTTTTGTTTGTTTGTTTGTTTGTAGAAACAGGGTCTCATTATGCTGCCCAGGCTGGTCTTGAACTCCTGGGCTCAAGCAATCCTCCCTCCTTGGCCTCCTGAGTAGCTGAGACTACAGGCGTGAGCCACTGCACCCAGCTAGCAAGCTTTTTGTTTTGAGACAGAGTCTCACTCTGTCGCCCAGGTTGGAGTGCAGTGGCACGATCTCAGCTCACTACAACTTCTGCTTCCCAGATTCAAGAGATTCTCCTGCCTCAGCCTTCTGAGTAGCTGGGACTACAGGCGCATGCCACCATGCCCGGCTAATTTTTGTATTTTTAGTAGAGACGGGGTTTCACCATGTTGGCCAGGCTGGTCTTGAACTCCTGGCCTCAGGTGATCCTAGCAAGCATTTTTTAAACAGCCTGTTATCAAAGCTTGTCCCTGACTTGGTTGGGAAGGCCATTTAGAGAGCTATAAATAGATGGTAATTTAATTTCAAGGGAGTCTTCTCCCTGTAAAATTTTTACGGTATTTTATTGAGAAATAATTTACACACAGTAAAATGCAGAAATCTCAAATGTGCAACTTGATAATTTTTACATATGTATACACTCACTTGCCTTATAAAGTTTTAAAGGACCTAAAAAGAAATGTTAATTAAAATACACACAGAGACCAGCTGGAATCACTAAAATCAAAAAGAATGACAACACCAAAAGTTGGCAGGCAGGCAGAGCAACTGGAACGCCCATACATTTCTGATAGGAATGCAAAATAGTACAACCACTTTGGAAAATAGTCTGGCAGTTTCTTATCAACTTAAACATACACCTATCCTATGACCTAGCCATTCCACTCCTAGGTATTTGCCCAAGAGAAAAGAAAGTATATGTATATAAACGTGGTGCCCAAATGTTCATAGCAGTTTTATTTGTAATAGCCAAAACTTGGAAACGACCCAGATATCTAGCAACAGATGAAGGGATAAATGGATTGTAGTATATCCGTACAATGCAATGCTTCTCAGCAACAAGAGGGAATGAACACAAGGCATGCAACCTGGATGAATCTCAAAGTCATCACACTCAGTAAAAGAAGCCAGAGTACATGCTGCATGATTCCATTCACATATAATTCTAGAAAATGCAAATGACAGAAAATGATCAGTGGCTGCTTGGGGATAGGGGACAGGGAGAGGCAGCAAGGATCAGAAGGGGGTACAAGGAAACTTTGGGAATGATGGATATGTTCATTATTTTGACGATGGTGATGATTTCACGGTTGTATGCCTATGTTAATCCAATTGTATACTTTTCTTTTCTTTTTTCCTTTTTTTTTTTTTTGAGACAGAACCTTGCTCTGTCACCCAGGCTGGAGTGCACCGGTGCGATCTCGGCTCACTGCAACCTCCTCCTCCCAGGTTCAAGCGACTCTGGTGCCTCAGTCACCCGAGTAGCTGGGATTACAGATCTGTGCCACCAGGCCCAGCTAATTTTTTTGTACTTTTAGTAGAGAGGGTTTCACCATGTTGGCCAGGCTGGTCTCAAACTCCTGATCTCAGGTCATCTGCCCACCTCAGCCTCCCAAAGTGCTGGGATTAGAGATGTGAGCCACCGTGTCCAGCTCCAATTGTACACTTTAAATACGTGCAGTTTATTGTATATCCAGTATACCTGGATAAGGCTGGGGTTTTTTTGTTTGTTGGTTTGTTTCTTGAGACAGAGTATCACTCAGTCTCCCAGGCTGGAGTGCAGTGACACAATCTCGGCTCACTGAAACCTCCATCTCCCGGGTTCAAGTGATTATCCTGCCTCAGTCTCCCAAGTAGCTAGGACTACAGGCGCCCGCCACCACATCCAGCTAATTTTGTATTTTCAGCAGAGACAAGGTTTTGCCATGTTGGCCAGGCTGGTCTCGAACTCCTAACCTCAAGTGATGTGCCCGCCTCGGCCTCCCAAAGTCCTGAGATCACAGGCGTAAGCCACCGTGCCTGGTCAATAAGGCTATTTTTTAAAAAGAGATATGTGTTCTACTGTATGAAAAGTATACCTCCATTTTTTTTAGGTGCTGGAATCCTTCACCAACCCCCTCAAAAAAAAAATCCAAACACATACAACAAATACAGTTTCCAAAATTCCTTGTATCATCCCTTCTTTGGGATAGAGCAAGAAAAATCCTACTTTAAGTCCAAGGCAGTGATATAACTGTCGCCGCCACATTGCAGCAGTGACAGGAAGGCAAGTCTACACAGCTGAGCCCAGACCTGCCTTCCTGTGATGTGGCCCTGGCTCTCACTTATATCACAGGCTAAAAGCACGTTAAAACCAAGCAATTATTCCCAGAGTTAAGCACATATAATGCACACGTTTCCACCTTTTCTTCTCTCTGCCTCTTCCTGTTCCTCTCCTTTTGGGTGACTATTCATGGCAGGAACTCCAAACCAGCAACCGAAATACTGCACCATGACAACTTCATCTCTTAATTACAGTAAACATTTACATAATGCTTAGGCCCAGCCAGTGAAGAAAGATTCGTTAATGCAGAAACATGCCCTTTAACCATCCCGTTTTATTACACAAACCCCCCCGGGACCTGAGCAGCCCAAGATTTGCAAAAGATGATGGAGAAACTGGCTGAGATATTAAGCCCCTTTCCAGGTGCAATTAAAAGTGGGACCGAGAGACTCCTGTTCTCACAGATATATAGTATTTTTTTTTTCATTCTGAATTCGCATTGTAAGGGTTCCAAGTGCCTGGTTGCCCATCAGATTTCTGACATTCACTGGAGATGGGGCTGTGTTTTTATTCTCATCTTTACCTCTCCATTTTTGAATTGACAACCCTGCAAGTTTTGCCGTGGAGTCTGATATTTCCACAGCTGCCCAAGCACGGGGCCTGTGAAATAAGCCTGAGTGGCAAAGATTCCCATAAACAATCTGAACATTCTCTTTGCTTGAAACCTTCAATTCCTTAACACAGACCCTCTCTGGAGGGACCAACTGTAATCAGAATTCCTAGAGCAACACCCAGCTAGCCCCAGGCTGGGCTTAGAGCAGGTGAGGAGGTGCTGGAATGCAATAGTGGGCTCCCCACTTTCAGGAGGATCTAGAGGGCTCTGGGAAAAGTCAAACCTGAGCTGTCTCGTAGGCTCCCCAACTTCCTCCCCACCCCCAGCCTCTCCCTGGCTGTGTGGCCTTTCAAAAGTGACCCCTCCCCGCCTCTCTGTGCCTTAGTTGCTCCATCTGTAAAGGACCAATAATGATACCCACTTTGCCAGGATGCTGTGTGGCTCTAGTGAGATGGCTCTGTATACAGCCTGCAGCCAGGGCTAGCGGGTCAGCACCACGCCGGGCTCGCTGGCTGCTCAGAGGTGCCATTAGTATTTTCTGACTATCACCGATATTATTGCCGTACATCTTAAACCTTAAGCAGCAAAAAGGATCCTGCATGTCACCTTCCTAGCAATGAACTGACAGTCGAGTGCTCTTGCATCCCCCTTGAGAAACCCTTGAGGCTTAAAAGATGGGGCCTACAGCAAATCAGCTTGAGAAGGCTGAGAGGGTCCCCACCCAGGTTGGCAAGAGAGACTTCTGGGCTGAAGCTGTGGTGGAAGAGATGGCTCTGAGCAGTGGGCAGCTGGGGTTGGGTATGGCCATCCAGTGGGAGAGTGGCTAAATGGAAGAGGGATGGAAAGGAAGGAGAAAAGACTGAGGACAAGGCCACCCAGGAACCTAGAGAGAAATTCAGGACCTTGGAAGACACGGGCAAAGTGACTTGCACCCATGAGCCCAGCTACTCAGGAGTCTGAGGCAGAAGGATCAGTTGAGGCCAGGAGTTCAAGACCAGCCTGGACAACATAGTGAGCCCCTCAGTCTCTACAAAGAATTTTTTTTTAATTTAGCCAGCCTTGGTGGCTCATGCCTATAGTCCCAACTATTCGGGAGGCTGAGGTGGGGAGACGGCTTGAGTGCAGGAGGTCGAGGCTGCAGCAAGCTATGATCATGCCACTGCACTCCAGCCTGGGCAACAGAGCAAAATCTTGCCTCTTAAAAAAAAAAATTAAACAGGGCCGGGCGTGGTGGCTCAAGCCTGTAATCCCAGCACTTTGGGAGGCCGAGACGGGCGG
>NW_012111253.1:4746346-4753322 GCF_000951035.1 Colobus angolensis palliatus
AAAAAAAAAAAAAAGAAAAAAGAAAAAATCCTCATAACTCTTTGAGACAGATACTGTTATTATTCCCATTTTACAGATGCAGCAGCTGAGGCTCAAAGAGGTTCACTAACTTGTCCAAGATTGCAGAACTAGGAGGTGGCAGAGCTGAAATTCGAATCCAGGGAGTGTGTGGCTCCAAAGCCACACACTCTAAACTATTACAAATATCAAGATAGAGGCCCAGCCAGCCTAAGCTGGAACTGGAAGGATTGGATAGGATGGATGGGGGAGGAGAGAGAAGCAAAGGGCTCTGCAGGTGGGAGGAAGAATGTGAACAAAGACTTAGGGCAGAAATGAGGGTTACTGTCAGGAAGAAAGGGGCTAGGGTGGAAAAGAATTTGTGTCATTGGGTGGGGGATGGGAAAAAGGATGTCATAGATATTTTTGACTACAAGTTACAGAAAACCTCCACTCAAACTGGCTTAAACCAGTGGCTTTAGAACTCTTTGGCCATGACCCACAGTAAGGAATACAGTTTCCACTTTGGCTCTGAATGCACTAGACAAAAGTTTCACAAAGCACTACTACATGTGACATACTCTGATATTTTCCATTCTGTTCTTCCCTATTCTAGCTCAATTTTTTCATTGGTGATTGTGAGCCATTTAATTGATTTCATAGCCCACTAATCGGTTCTGATCCACAATTGGAAAAGTACTGGCTCAAATACTAAGGAAATTGATGTCAGTAACATGGAGTGCATTGGTGGGCTGACTCCAGGTAGAGGACATTGAGCAGCTCAATGATGTCAGCAAGGACCTGGTTGTCCCCATTTGCGCACTCAGCTGGCCTCCTGTCAGCCTCATGCTAAGACTGGTTTCTCTTAGCATGGTTGTGAGGTGCTCACAGCCATCCCAGAGGACACATCTAGGCAGACACAAGTCCAGAGGAAGAAAAGTGTAGGCTAGCCAGGCACGGTGACTCACGCCTGTAATCTCGGTACATTGAGAGTCCAAGGTGGGTGGATCGATTGAGCTTAGGAGTCTGAGGCCAGCCTGGGCAACATAGTGAGATCCCTGTCTCTATAAAAAATAATAATAATAATAACTGGGCATGGTGGCGTGTACCTGTAGTCCTAGCTACTCAGGTGGCTGAGGTGGGAGGGTTGCTTGAGCCCAGGAGGTTGCAGTGAGCCGAGATCATGCCACTGCAGTCCAGCCTGGGCAACAGAGCAAGACTCTGTCTCAAAAAAAAAGAAAAGAAAAAGGGTAGACTAGACTCTGAGTACCTTTCTTCAGAGTGAGTCACTATTTCCCCAAAGCCTCCATCCAGTAAACCCCCCCTCATTGGTCAGGGTTGAGCCACAAGTACATTCCCAACCCAATCCCCAGCAAGAGAAATAGATGGAGCATGCAGAGGGGTGATAAGTGCCAAAGAGTCAGTCACCATGCCCTCCATAAGCCCACAAGGGCATTCTCTCATTATAGATGCCAGCCAAGAAATGCAGCTCATGGGGTTTTCAGCAGAGGTGACTGACAGGGTTAAATGTGGCAATAGACAGGGATCCACAATGGCTGCTCTGAGATAATGCTGGACTGTGGGTGTACAAGGCATGCTGGGTATCCACCAACATGGAGTAGGGCTGTGAACCAGGAATGGGCAGAGATCCACTTCCCCCAGGGCCACCCTGACCAATACATGGAGGCTGGCTCTTGGAGGGCAGCCTGGGACAGTGTGCATGTTCGCACACAGTCCCAGTCCTACCTCTGGGAAAGACCTGCAGGGAGCATCCAGTTGAGGCAAGGGAGCCAGGTGTCAGTTTGTGGGCAATTGAGAGCAGAGAGCTGTCCAGAGGGATCAGGCCTGAAAAAGTAGGGTGGGAAGAACTAGGTTGAATTTGAAGGGGGGCTCAATCTGCAAGAAGGAACATGGAAGACATCTTAGCTTTCTGCTGCTATAACAGAACACCTGACATTGAGTAATTTATAACGAACAGAAATTTACTTCTCAGTTCTGGAGGCTGGAAAGTCCAAAATCAAGGCACCGGCATCTGATGAGGGCTTTCTTTCTGTGTCTTCACAGAGTGGAAGAGCAGAAAAGAGAGGAACCTACTCCTGCAAGCCCTTTTTATAACGACATAATCCATTCATGAGAATGGAGCCCTCATGACTTACACACGTCTCATTAGGACCCACATCCCAACACTGTTGCATTGGCCATTACGTTTCAACATGAGTTTTGGAGGGTACAAAAATATTCAGACCATAGCAGAATAAGATTTTTGGAGTGTTCCCCCAGAGGAATACATTAAGACAAGGATTCCAGTGCAAATAGTGCATACATGTTTCAGTTATCTATTGCTGGGCAATGAACCACCCCAACACTTGGTGGCTTAAAACAAACAACAGCCATTATTTGCTCACAATTTTACAACTTGAGCATCAGCTAGGGCAGCTCAAGTGGGGCTGGAAGGCTTGTTTTCTAAAGAGCTAGCAAGTTGGCGCAGGCTGTTGCCTGGCAGCTCGACGGGGACTATGCAGGCCTCTCCATGCAGTTGCCTGGACTCCCTCAACAGCACAGCGACTGGGTTGCAAGGCAGATGAAGTGAAAGCCACCATGCCTCTCAAGGTCTAGGCCCAGAACCAGCACAGCATTATGTTGCCACGTGCTATTGCTCAAAACCATCCCAAGCCCAGCCCAGGTTCAAGGGAATGGAGAAAGACACTTTGTTAGTTTTCTAGGGCTGCCTTAGTAAAGTGCCACACAGACTGAGTGGCCCTTTTTTTTTTTTTTGATAGTGTCTTGCTCTGTCGTACAGGCTGTAGTGTAGTGGTACAATCTCGGCTCACTGCAACTTCTGCCTCCTGGGTTCAAAGGATTCTCCTGCCTCAGCCTCCCAAGTAGCTGGGATTACAGGCGCCCCTCCATCACGCCTGGCTAGTTTTTGTATTTTTAGTAGAGACGGGGTTTCACCATGTTGGCCAGGCTGGTCTCGAACTCCTGACCTCAAGTCATCCACCCACCTTAGCCTCCCAAAGTGCTGGGATTACAGGCATGAGCCACCACGCCCGGCCAATACTGAGTGACTTTAAACAATAGAAATTCATTCTCGCACAGTTCTGAAGGCCAGAAGTCTGAATCCAAGAGGTCAACAGGGTTGGTTCCTCCGTGGGGGCTCTGAGGAAGAATCTGTCCCAGGCTTCTTTCCTGGCTTCTGTGGTTGCCAGCAATCCTTTGCATTCCTCGGTTTCAGTAGCATCACCCCGTCGCCACCTCTGCAGTCACGTGGTGGGTCTCTGCGTCTGTCTCTGCCTCTTTGCATGGCCTTCTTCTCTCTTTGTGTTTGTGTGTCTCTGTGCCCACATTTCCTCTTCTAATAAGTACATTCGTCATTAGATTCAGGGCTGCTCGCCCTAATCCAGTATGACCTCATCTTAACTTGATTACATCTGCAAAGAGCCTGTTTCCAAACGAAGTCACATTTACAGGTACTGGGGATTGAGATCTCAACGTATCTTTTTGCGGGACACAATTCAATCCATAACAACACCCTACCTCTTAGTAGGGGGGGATGACAAAGAATTTGCAACCATCGCTATTCCACCCCAATCAGAATGATCCCAGGAAAGGAAGCGAGGAAGCCAGCAGGGAAGGGAAGGAAGCCAAGAAAGCTTATGTAATCAAGGCAGCTGTTACTGTGGGCAACTGGGGCTCAATCCTACCGGGGATCTCTGGGAGACGGCGTAGAACACGCCTCAAAGTTTCCCCAACAGAAGGATGAGGCAGCTGGAATACTTATCTGCTGATCCCCCCGTCAGGGCTGCATTTCTGGCCTGCCCTGCGTGCAGAAAGAGTGCACAGCCAGCATAACTCCCTCAGGCAGAGGTATGGGTGTTTGAGCGCAGAGGCCAGGCTACAGGCAGGCGGGTGGGGCACCAAAAGTGTCTGCTACAAAGAACAGGTCAAGGCAAGCCACCAGGAGGAGCAGAGATGCTCCCTGGCAAAATTCCAATCCCACAGGTTGAACCACTAGCAAGGGTTGCGGGGTACATGCGGCTATAGAGATGAACCCTAGGGGCCACCCCACAACCATGTAGCTAGGGAACCAAGGCAACCAAGCTCCAGGCTGAAGCTTAAGGGAGCAGCTTCCCAGCCTGGGAAGACAGGGCAGGGCAGTGGGGAGCTGGGTCCGCCACAACCACATCCCCTACTGTGGGGGCTACAGTCCGAGATGCGTCAGATCGGAGCATGGCTGTGCCTCGACATTCACCCTAGCAGCTTTTTCCTGTCCCAAACAGCTCTTATGACCCAAGTCTCAGGAAAAAAGAGGAGGCGGCAGGTCACAGAGAAGACGGCTGAATGTTTTTCGCTCCCCATTTGTCACCTCCCCTTGCTCACCCCACAAACCCTCACAGGCTCTAGTGGCCTGCAAAGCTGCCCGCAGAAATCACAGCCATGAGTTTCTCATGAATGATTTTAAATGATTCTTGCTCTGTCCATGAAGGGAAATCACTTATTGAAAATCCAGCAAAAGCCTGGCCAACTGAGGGCTGCTCTGTCAGCGTGGCCACTAGCGTTCAAACCACAAGGGGTCCTGGGAGAGAAAGGGGATCCATGGGCCAAGGCAGGCAAGAGCCCGAGGCCATACCCTCAGAAAATCAGGCCACTGTGCCCCCACTCCGTGCCTCGCACGCATGGTCTCATTTAATCCTTCCAACCCGTCATTCGCTGGCTCAGTCATTCGTTATGCAACGAATAATCACCCAGCACTTGCTATATGTCACTCGCTGTTGTGGGCCCTGGGAAACTGTGGTGAACAAAACAGATTTTTTTCTAAATTCCTGCAGTCAAGAGCTTACATTTTTGTGGGAAAGAAAGGTAGCAAACAAATAAATAAGCCAAACATGTAGTTTTAAGGTGGTGAATGGGAAGGAGAAAAGGAGACAGGGAATATAGGAGCTGAGGGTTTGGGGAAAGGTTGCAGTTTTCAAAAGAGTAACCAGGGACTGACTTACTGAGAAGTTGACACTTCAACGAAGACCTTGAACAGTGCAGGAGGGAGCCCTGCAGACAATACAGAAAGAGCAGGCCAGGGAACCGCATAACAGCAGAGGGAATAGCCGGTGCAAAGGCCCTGAGGGAGGAGTGAGCTCAGTGTATTCCAGGAATGGCAAAGCAGCCCATGTGGCTGAAAGGGAGGAAGGGAGGGGAGGTGAGTGGCCTTCAGCTCAGAGAAGGGAGGGGGGCAGGAACCAGACCAGCCAGGGCCTTCCTAACACCCTTGACTTTCACTCATATAACACAGGAAGGCTCTGGAGGATTCTGTGCCAAAAGGGACAGGATCTGACTCGGGTTTCAGGGGAGCCCTCTGGCTGTTGTTTTCAGAACAGACTGTAAGGGGTGAGGACAAAAGGGAGGACCTCAGTGACCAGTCATTCTCCATATCCAGATACTCTGAACCATGAATGTAGTCATAAATATGATTTTAGCAAGAAGTATTTTTAACTTCACTACCAGCATTCTACAAAACCTACCTTCAGTATTCTCATTTCAAAGATAAAGTAACCGGCCATTTGGTGGGTACTTTAACCAGGAAAGCTCCGGTATGAATTTCCCATGAGGCCCAGGAATATGAAAACCCAAATTTCTGACTTTTTTTTTTCCCCGCTGCTTCCTCCTTCCTTCAGGTAAAACACACACACACCCATAAACACACACACACACACACACCTGTTTCATCCCCTGGTCTTTGAGTTCATGCCCAACTCCTTCTGGTCTTTTCCTTGGGAGGCAAAATGGCATGAACCCAAGCCGAGGAATCAGATGGGCTGGGCCGAACCCCAGCTCTGCCACCCACCCATGGGCAGGGCAGTTTACAGAAACACGAATCTGGGCTTTACCTCCTCCTGTTGTAGGGTCCTTTCCCCTCCACGGCCCTAGACAGTAGCCAGGCCTCCATGTTCCCCTGCCTTTGGGCTTTATGAGCAGGGCTGCATCTGATGTTCTCAGGCACCCAGGAGCCAACCTTCCTTCCCAGGCTTTTGTTTTCAACTGAAACCAAAGCATCAAAAGGATTATATGAGATCAGCCGTTCCCAGAGCCTGTTTTGTATACTGATGGAGGTACATGGACCCATGTGTGTCTATGTATTTGTGTGTGTGTGTGTATACACACACACACACATATACACACACACTCACATATGTGTAGATATATATATATATGTTTGTGTAGAGGGCAACCTTGCTGGGATAGACTTTTTTTTTTTGAGATGGAGTCTGGCTCTGTCGCCCAGGCTGGAAGGCAGTGCTGCAACCTCGGCTCACTGCAATCTCCGCCTCCGAGTTCAAGCAATTCTCGTGCCTCAGCCTCCCGAGTAGCTGGGATCACAGGTGTGCACCACCACACCCATCTAATTTTTGTATTTTTAGTAGAGACAGGTTTTCACCATGTTGGCCAGGCTGGTCTTGAACTCCTGACCTCACCTGATCCACCCCCCACGGCCTCCCAAAGTGTTGGGATTATAGGCGTGAGTCACCACTCCTGGCGGACTCGTATTTTTTAATAATTATAGTTATGTATTTTGATGAGCTAGGAGAAACAAATGGAACAGCAAACCCATAACTTCATGAATATTATTGCTCAGGAGGAGGCTAAAGTATTTAAGGTTCTTCCTTTTTAAGAGAAAAAGGTGATTATAAAAAATATTATGTTAATAATAACATATGTGATACAAGATACAGCAAATATCATGGAAGAGGTAAAGAAGAACCTGTGGTAGGTTCAGAAGAAAGGGAGAAGATGAAAGGGAGAGTTTTCCATCCAATTTTCTGAAAGATTTTTTTTAAATCTCCTTTTCAGGCCTGGCACCGTGGCTCACACCTGTAATCCCACCACTTTGGGAGGTGGGCAGATCACGAGGTCAGGAGATCGAGACCATCCTGGCTAACACGGTGAAACCCCGTCTCTACTAAAAATACAAAAAAAAATTAGCCGG